>NC_090934.1:129092754-129422337 GCF_040938575.1 Ambystoma mexicanum
ACTTTCCGGGTCATTCCAACTTTGGAGGACCCGGTAAGTCCACATTCAAAATACCCATCCCCATTCCCATTCGAGCCCCCATAGGGCTCAATGGGAATGGGGAGGGAGCTAATAACGGGCCAGTTAATAACGGGCCCGTTATTAGCTCCCTGGTCCCTTAGCGGCTCCCGCTAAGGAACCTCGTAATGCGGCGGTAAGGGGTTAATGGCACAGGCATCCTTACCAGTGCCGTTACCCACTTACCGGTGCACTCGTAATGACCACCTATATCTTGATAACTGAAATCAGCCATATTTTTCAGAAATATATCAGATTCCAAATCCAAGACTGCGGAATGAGGACAGAGGGATCTACATTATTTTGTTTTTAAAGGTACCTTGTTCTTACTACAAATACATTTCCTTGCGACTACAATGCACATTAAATGTATTCAAGAACGGCATCAGAAGCTCATGGAGGATCAGCATACTTTAAAAGGATCAGCAAACTTTCTAATTCTTTTAAAAGTTGTCAATTAGGATGGGGTTGTTTGGGTCTGGAGAATGACCAATAGACTTTATAAATCAGAGAAAAGATGGATACATCATTTTTATCCCAAGGCCGATGCTTAAATGAAGATATCCACTTGCCTACGCTCTTATGTTGAGCCCAAAGTTGCAGCTTCTTTAATTAGATCTGTTGGATTTGAATGGTGATACATCGAACTCCAAGATGGCCACTGCATTGCTGTGTGGTATTCCTACAGTGACGGTCTAGTCTATTTAGCCGTTAGGCATTGGAAAGAGGTTGTGATTCAACATCTCCACTTTGAACTAACTGCTAGCACTGTGGAATAAAGCTTTTGGCTGGTTCCTTGTTAATCAAATACAGGATGTGAGCAACGTGAAGGTAAGTGCACTGTGTCTTTTTTTAAAAAAACATTTATTTTTACATGAAATTCTTAAGGATTCACAGAATAAACCCATTTATTGTATTCATCTGATTTTAAAAGCTTTTTTGAATGGATTAGTTATGCAATAAGTTGTCCTTGGTCCATGTTTTGTGATTGTGTACAGATTTTTCCCAATGAGACCTTGACTGTAAACTTGTGAATTGGGCATCTCTCATTTTTTTTGTGTAGACAGTGGAGCATATCTCAATTGTACAGAGACGAGCCTTCCCTACCCCTCAAACTGAATGTATAAAAGATAGGCCCCACCCCCCTCAAATCAAATGCAGATAACTAGTCAGGTTGATCAATGACTCTAACACTGCAAAAATCAGAAATGTAGTGTCTTTCAGAAAAGCGCTTTAAAGGTGATCTATTTTGTGGGGTCAGAATGTCATGCATAGTAAAGAATATGTTATGTAGTGCATCTTTATCATAAATTATCAAACGATCCAGATTCGAAATTGAGCAGGGACCACATTTTGAGTAAAAACAAGTTGGTCAGGGATTTCGTAATTTGGTCAGCTATTTTTGATAAGACAAGTCAGGCAACTCTAAGATGGATGCTTGAACATACAAAATGGTTGATTTCTGCTAGTCATGATGAGGTCAGTGGATAACTTTTTTTTTTCATAGAAGTTCATGAAGAGGCCACAGGTGTAGAACGAGTTAGATGAAACCTGTTCAGACTTAGTCTGAGTGGCAGGTAGGCGAACTAATACCAGGCAGGAAAAGGGGTTGTACATTGATCATTGCATTACCTCACCTTTCTAGATAGTATACAAGGACGTGAGAGCCCAGAGAAAGTCTGGAGTTCCAGGTTTTTCTTCAGTATTCTGTATGCTCTGTCCTGCTTTGCTGCAAAGAATAAACAGATGCCTTTGAAACTCCAGTCTGAGTGTCTTGGTGTGCTTCAGCCTCCCTTTCCTGATCCCAGAGTCCCAGGACCCACAGACGGTGTGGGACCTTCTGTTCACCATTCTTCACAGTCTCTCACCTCCCAGCTTTCACAGTACCCTCTCCAGCCACCTACCCAGCTAAGTCCTCCTTCTCCATTACCAGGATCGCTTGGACCTCCTCCTCCACAAACGACCAGTGGGTGTTCCGCAGGAGTGGTCCCACAAAGGTCTGTGCTTGGTCCCCTCCTTTTCTCAATATACATTTTCTCTTTTGTAAAACTCATCTCCTCGTTTGGCTTCTTATATAATCTAATTGCTAATGATGATCATCGCATCTTCTACTTCCCTTCCTTCTCTCAGTCGGTGTCCACTCACACATTATGCTTGGCTGCTCTAATAATGACATTATCTTTCTCCTGATTATTGGCGCCACATGCCTTGTCCCCTCTCCTTTATCCTTCTTTCCTAGATTTCAAGCACACAGAGACTTGTAATCCTGGAGTTCTCTTTGGCAGTTACTGGAAATATCATTACTTCACAACCTTCACTAATATTGATGCAAGGCATAAAATCCAATCTCCTGAGCATCTGCAATTATTCTCCATCTTACTTTCTTCTCGACCATAACAGACATTATACCCTGGTAGTCAGCAGGCAGAATTACTGCTCCACCATCCCCGTGGGCTCAACCTCTCCTCCTTTCATCATTTAGTCCTCTCAACAAGGTATTCAGATTGCTTCCCTTCCCCCTTACAGCCTCACACATTCCTCACCTACCTCTGCAACCTCTGCAAACTGGTGTTGCGTGACATGGCTAGCAATGCAAAATTGCTGTTTATTCCAAAGTCCTTTTTCTTGCATTTAAGAGCATCCATTGGCTAATGCCCCCACTGGTGTACTTGGCTGAATGTATCCTCTGCTACCCACCCCCTCACACATTATATTTCCAAGCTCTTCTTACCTCAACCGTCCCGTGTCCACATGGTGATACTTCCCACTTGCACTCAATCACCCTCCTTCCTCACAATCACTGACCCTCCTTACTCTCAGAAAGTGAACACATTTCAAGAGTGATTGCCTCAAAAATCACTCCAAATAACGCTCTTCTCTCAAATGAGGGCACAGAAGCAACCTATTGTACTACCGCCCTCCAATGATCATCATCATCATCATCTGATCTTTAAGAAGGGGGATATACATAATCCAGCCTGTTATCGACCAATCTCTTTATTGGAAGCTGGTTAGGTTTTGCATAAGAAGCTCCTAGATTGGCCACCTACCTTTTTCCCTCTGGCTGACATTTTATTCGGATTACGTGAACAGTTGGGGACAACAGATCGCTTGCAAAATGTTTATTGTTGACCAATACGTCAGCACTGAATATGGGTCATCTCTCTATTTGGCCTTCATTGACCTTTCCGGCACATGTGATTGTGTAAACAAAAGTATTCTGTAGCCAAAATATTGGAATCTCCCTTCCCATTCTACTAGTATTGGCTTGGAAATAAGAATGCTACGGGCACTCAGCGCCATTTCCTTCTGATACATTTGTTTGGCATTGGGTGTGTGCTCTCTGATCATTATATTAATGACCAGGAATGTGAAATGGCAAACATCATGGATATTTCTATTGTCCAGGGACATCAATACTCTATGCAGATGACATTGTGCTGCTGGATCACACCCCTAGTGCATTCCAAATTCTGACTGATACATTCTCTACATTTCTGGCAAGATGGGGACATAATAATAATTAAAATGAATTCAAAATCCAAAGTAATGGCAATTGTTCTTGAGACACCCCCTGCCTAGACAAATAACCTCTGAGGGGTAAAAGCTAGGCTGGCTGTGAATTTACAAGTATTTTGGTTTTTCGTTATCTACAGGCTGAATTGGTCTAGACATAATGTAAAGGTTATGACACGTCGATAAATGCTGGTCAGATTCACTTTGCTGGAACTATGAGTAGAATACTCATTCAGGCCTACCAAGGTAGGTATGGCACACCTATATGGGGCTATAGAGCTTAAAGGCATCCGAGCATTGTAGAGAATCATTTTCTCCAGAACATGTTGAAGGTTCCTCTGTCAACAGTAGTGTTGATGGCTCATTCAGAACTACGTGGAGGGCCTGTTGAGGAGGCAACCTCTCCTTCCATGGCGTTCGGTATGATTGAATCCTCATGTTAGCCTGATGAGGACCTTCATTGCGGCAGATGAAGAGCGATGTTGCCAGTATTGTGTGGTTAAGATATGTTCAAAAGGAACACAGGAAATTAGGCTTAGGATCCTGGCTTTTAAACCTTGAAAAGTAATTCCAAGCATATCATCAAGTTACATTTGTATTGCAGATGCACAGCGGATAGAGAAGACCTATAACTATAGAAGCTCACAGTACCCCCTTAATAATTAGTCCTGGCATAAAGCCTCATTTGCCTTGTGTTAATACTACTTTTGCATGTACACTCTTAGCTAAATTCAGGTGAATCCAATTACACCTGAATGCTATTGCTATTTTTTGCAAGGATATCCGATAGTGGATAACTATTGTACCTGAACTTCCAAAATAATACAATTATTTTCTGCACTTTACTATTTCTATTGCAACAGATATAGTCCAGCATGACACATTGTTTAGTGCCTGTTTCTAAGAAGTACCCGTTTGAATCAACCATCCCACATATGTTTTATTGAAATTGAATGAACTCTTTGAGCGCTATGTAGGAAGGTATTTAATGGGCCACTTAGTATAAGATCAGGGTTTGCTTTCATTCTTGCACGGAAGGAAAATGTAATGCAATGCAAAGTGGTCTAGTGTTGCAGTTCGTCTGCCAGTTGGGTTCCCCATCTGGGCAAGACTGTGGGAGAAAGGGTGAGAGTGAGATTAGCAGGCACTGCGGGACAGGCAGGTATGAAACCTTAAGTGCTGATGTGAGGAACATCTGAAGAATCCATGTTCTGTGTTGTGGTATGTTTTTAAATGTCTCTTAGTGAAGACCCCTCCAGTGTATGTATACAAAGGTGAAACGAAGTGTTTGTATCCTGATAGAAAGAGAGATTTTCTAAACCGTTTGTTTATCTTATTGTTCTACCCACATCCTCTAAAATGTATCCCTAGTGGCATAGTCTCAGTGCGACTTGACACGTACAGAGGTCCTTTCCTCTGAGGTGCTAAACGAGCGGCGAAGCAATAGTGTGTTCGGTGTGAGGAGAGCAGCTGAGGTCCAGAGAGCAGTGTGACCTGCCCTACGGCTTCTGCCCAATTGAGCAGAGAGGTGTGGGGATTGTGAAGCAGCCTCACAAACGGCCCTGCCCTGCCCTGTCTGCAGCAGCTTGCTGTTGTGGTGTTTAGCACCACCATCTCAGCACTATCATCAGGAGGAGTGTCTATAAATCCTCTTGCGTGCGACGGTGGAGCGGTGGCAATACTTTATCTTTGATTCAGCTCCTTTGAGTTGGTGTGAAAAACAAGGTTCCAACAAGGAAAACCAGTGAGCTATATTATTCTTGGTTGTTCATTTTTCTTGTAATTAAGGCGCAACTGGTAGCCCCTGTTTCAGGTGTACGTTTGTTGCTGCTTACTCAGTGTGTGCAGTGCATGTGGAGATTTAGTCTCTTTGGGCAGCGTCTGTGTGTGTCTTATCCTTGGCAACTGGGGGCCAATTTGCATCTTGGTCTCTCCTTGCTGCCTTGCTGCTGTTGGCTCCGCCCACATTGTTTGCTCCAACTGCTGAGTCTCCCGCGAAGAGGGACTCTAAATGGCAGTCTACAGTCCGCAGTCCGCGGGCTACTAGGTGAAGGACCGCGTTGGCCACTTCTTAGAGCTGCACCAGTGAGTGTTGCTGACTTGTCGTATTTGGAACACCCTAGAAACTGAGGGAGTTTCTGATCTAGGACCTTGTTGCTTAAAACCTTAATTTTCTTAGACTTTTTGGTGCCTTACAAGCTGATCTTAGACCTCCCATTTTCTGCTCTAACAAAATCCACTTGTAGCTACTGTTAAACATGAGGTTGGGTCTAAAAAGTCAGCCATAGCAATACGGCAGCTCTGTAGCCTTTGCAGAAAATCACACCTGCACCCTTCTCAACTACCCTCAATGAAGAATGCAATCCTTGTGTATCAGTCTTTGATCAGAGATGCACCCATCTTTTTGAGAATTCTACGTCCCTGGTGATTGCAGCTGATGTTGACGCTGGGTGTTCTGCCAAAAACAAGAAAGGGGTTAAACGTACAGGGGTTTAGCAGTCTGTCAAGAAACAGGCTTATTAGAAGACTCTGTGACCACAGGCATCTTTTCTTCCAATTGCTGGCCAGCGATTTATGGATCATTACTGTGTTAAATCTGTGGTTTCCAACTCTGAAGTGAAATCAGTGGTTCCTGTAAAAGGCATCACTATGCTGGACCACTCAGTCACGAATGATCAAAGCGCTGTCCCTGTTAAAGGCGTCGCGATGTTGGACCACTCAGTTATAACTGAGCAAAACGTTGCTCCTGGGCCAAAGGATCTTACAGATCTCAGCCTTATAGAATTTACTGACTTAGCCCTGGAAAACAACCATTATACAGATATCACGCACAATGGTTCTGCCGGCCCGTTCGACAGTGTTATCCAACAAACATGTGATGCATCTCACTTGGAATCTCCGTCCGACCTAACAAACATCACTGACAAATATTCCATTACCAACTATACGAGTTAGGTCAGATTTCTCTATTGACGCGGCAGTTTCAGCTTTGAACATGGTTTTGAGATCCTATGTCGTCTTGTAGGACAACATGAGGAATGAACTAAAGTCCACATCTTTAGCACTACTGGAGGTAAATGGCAGCAAATCTTTAGCACTACTGCTAGGCCTTAAGCAGCATGCTTGGCTCACACTGAAGGAGGGCCTTTACTGGGTAATCCTGTCGCCACCAGTGAGATTATTGTGATCGCGGATGACGACTATCATCGATTTGACAAAGGAAATTACAACTACCCCTATCCTAATTAAACAGATACAAGACCAGAGTGGACCTGATACGACTCGTAACCTGCCCATTCCGAACAAACTAACCGAAGCAAAAAATGGCAAAAAATGTTACGCGAAAAGTTACGCTGGCTAGGAAAAAGGCATCAAGTTTACATTGTTCTAACACCAAATGATTTTTCCAAAGCCGTATGTCCCAGCTATTGGAGGAGGGGAGTCTGCCCGCCAATCACACTATGAAAGCATTCTCTGCAGAATCCTCCTACCAGACTGGCCTTGACCTGCGAGGCTACACTGAGAACATTTTACCCTCTCTCCCTAGCCATGGTCATTTTGCCACAAATTCTCTTGCAACAGCGACACAAGCTTTTGTGCCTCTGACTAACAACGCCGACTGAAGACCCACTCACTCTTTTGGAGCATTCAGGACTACTACCTGAAGGCGGGACCTTTGATCCATCAACGGGTTAGGCACTGATCGCCAGAGCGCAGATAGAATTATGATTGACTGTGGCTTGGGAGATGTTGGTCCTTTCATCACCTAGAAGGCTACAGATGTTAGAAGACTTCCTCCTTTAAGCAAACAGGAACAGTTGCTGCATATTCTGTACTGCCCTGATTCCTTGAAGCATGATCCCACTAACACTAGCTCCATGTCAATGCCATCGGCCTATGATGGCAGATTAACTTCTATATCTAACAGTCAGGGGAGTTTACAACATAAACCGAACATACCTGGCTCACTGAAACCCACCAGACCAGGTGTAGGCCCGGAGAGAACTGCCTACACTAATATGTGCCCTACAATATCTGCAGGGGTGGGGAGCCTCTTGGGGAGACTTTATAATTATTTTAATGGTAATGGGGATCATTTCTGCAGTAATGAGCATACCAAACGTAAACCATACAGCATACTGCAACAGTCTCGGGGTAGTGATAACACATGGTGCCGAGCAGCTATGAACCAGGCGAGCAGCCAGATTCGGCACCGGGTAAACACGAGTACGTATTCAAGTTGTCAAGTTTAATAGGCTCTGACATCCCAATTTGTTTAAATAGAGGTAATATACTGTTGATTTTTGGAGGGATTCCAGTTTTAGCCCTCCTCCCTTCTTCTGATATTGATCGGGTTGCCTTTCCAGACAGGAACAACCGGAGACCACTATCATCCACTTGGTGAAGGAATGAGTTCTCTCTAGTTGGCCATGTCCACAAGCCCTTGGCTTCGAAATCTCTGTTGTGAGTGTACAAGATGGTGGAGATGTAGGCCCCAGTGGAGGCTGCGCGTTATGGTATCCCCATCTTGGTAGGGGGTGCGTACAGTTGTAAATGCCGACACTCAGGTGGATGGCAATAACATTGACTGGTCTGCAGTCACGTCAACACGCTGGAGAAAAGCTGCCCCGTTGCCAGCTTCTGTGTGGTGACCCTCCCCCGTTAAAAGAGATACGCATTTATGTATTCAATCATGGAACACTAGGGGGAGTCACCACCTGTTTACTAACCCTGTAACTGTGGGCACCTTAAAAGAGGCTAACTGTATTCTTCTGCTGAGACCCCGGTGCTAGATGCTTTTCAGGTCTTTTCCCAAGCAGCCACGGCAAGTAAGGGAGGTCAGGCATCGGGTGGGCTGATCGCTGTCGTGGACTCCACTCTGGGTATGAATGCTGTAGTTTCGGATGACCTTCCATTTGGGCCATGGCAGTGTCCTTGTCTTCTCCTGCTATGTCTGTTAAGATCTTACTGGTTAACATCTACTGGCACAAGGGGATTGAGGACCTTGAATACTTTCTACAGGTGATTCGGAATGCATCACATTGTGGTTAACAGCTAACCCGATGGCAGAGTCATTCTTGATGGGGGACCTAAATGTGAACTGTGACTTTCAGGATCAGGATAACGAGTCATCAGAAATGTCCTCCGATATGTTCCCGACTGGGTAGATGTTGGTGCATGGCCCTTGAGGCTCTGGGGCTCCTCCCTTCGAATGGGACTGATTTTGGAATGATAAGTAATATGCAAACGTGGTTTGCAGGAGATAGCGCTTCCACTTTGGATTATGTGTTCATTGATGATTATATGTTGAATTGCTGTACCTCATTTTCTGTGCTTCGGAACAACTGGAGTGACCATGGTATTCTAAAAGCAGAGTGTAATATGATACTGAATTACAGGGAATGCTCCCGGTTGTCTAACCTAAAAGTAAATGCCTATGGCAGAGCAGTGCGATGGTCGTATCCAAACATTGTGATTTCAAATCGGGAACTCCAATGTACGACGCTAGCGACTACACTTTAGTGGAAAATGGAGGTGTTCAATCTGAAACACTTTGATGGTTTTATGTGTGAAATGGTTAACCATGTGAAAAAGATCACCAGGTACAGAATAGTGAAGCCGAATAGGAATCCTATGAGGAAAGAGGTTAGGCAGCTACAGATACTATCCAGGGACTCTGTATTAAAAATGAAGGCTATTAAAAATTAAGCAAAAATATAGAAACCTCAGCAAGTCAAAACAAGCTTCTTCGATGCAATGCGACGCAGAAGCCATGCTCCAGACTCTGGTTTCCTCCAATGTGAGGTCATCATTCATAATCAGGACTCTCCTCTCAACACCGCCCAAGTTAATGGAGTCTTGGAAGAACAGTGGAATACGTTATTTCAAAGATATGTATGTTACACCCCTTGCAGTAAGGAACTAACACTGTCTGTTCCATTCTGTGGACAGTGGCGTTAGATATAGACGATATCTATAACTTACTAAATAAATGTAAGCGGTCTAGAGCTCCATGACTGAATGGCCTTACTAATAACACCTTTAGGGCTGATCCTCTAAACTGGACAAATGTCTTATTTTTCACTTCAAGAGTATCCTCAACACCGGATTGCTGCCAGATTCCTGGAGCACAGTTCACGTTGTCCGTATCCTTAAAAAGGGCTGTAGGTCGGGATCAAAAATGATCGGCCTATTGCACTAATTGATGCTGACTGTAAGATCTTCTGCTCTTTCCTACTGACCCATCTAGAGAATTGTGCTACAAGTATGCACAGCCTGAATACATTTCAGACAGGTGTACGCAAGGGCCATTCAACAAACATTGAGGGCCTAATATTGAAAACCCTGCAGGAATAGGCATGGTCGGAGCCTGGTGGGTGTGCCTATTTGACATCAATAGATTTGTCTGCGGCCTTCGACCGGGTCGAATTGGGGGCATCTTGATGATCTTGATGACCTTCTATGATTGTTAATGGGCATGTATGAGAACTCTGGGGTCCAGATCAGATTGAGCAAAGAGGGCAATCTTTCTGAGAGAATTAACTCCTCTGTGGGGCTGAGACAGGGATGCCCAGTATAGTGTGTTTAAAAAACAATGACTAAAACATGCTCTAGCTTTATCTATTTGGGTTTCCATTGCAGCCCCAACTGGGTCTAAAACACATTCAGAAGATATTATTCCAAAAAGGCTGCAGAACCAAGCTATCAAGTTAGATTGTAAATATGGACAGTTTTCCTTAAAACCGGTACTTGCATTTTACGAGGGTAAAATCGTACTAAAGCTTTCTTATGGCCTTGAACTTTGTGGGAATTCCTTCATAATGTTCTGGACCTTTTCGAGGATAGATTTTGGTGTAAGGTACTGAATCCCTAATGCGATTCCTTTGGCAGCGATCAGCTTCGATTTGGGTATAGTCTCCTTAAGAGCCCGAGTCAAATGGTTTGTGCTTGCACTATTTGCAAAGCTGTGTTCTCCAACCCCTGGTACTGCATATGAAGTTATGGGCCAGGCACTGAGGAGTCCAATTAGTTCTCCTTTTCACTCAAACTTCCTGGCTGATTTCGGCAGAACATGTGAAACATTATTTTCCGAATAATCTTTGGATGTTGGCACACTTATGACAAATCCAACTAAGGTTAAGAGGACACTGGTGGATCATGACTGTATTATCACGATTGAACTCTTCCATTCCTATCCTTCGATGAACCACTTAGCCCATGAGCACATAAAATGGTGGTCGCTCTCTACCATCTTCACTCTGTTCCCGTCTCAAATGTATAGGTCCACATTGATGGGGTTCCACTGGAATTTACTCCCAACGAGCTAAATTCAGCTTCACAGAGTCGTCTACCCTGTCAGTAACAGTGGCTGTAAATTTGTAATGCCCCGGCCGAAACTATTAAGCACTTGCTGCTATACTGTGAAGGTCTAACGGAACGCAGGATGACATTTATGGAAAGGTTTCAGGTTACTCTTTTTATGTTGAATAATGATACTCTATGGTGAAGTTGTCTAAATCCCCAGTACACTTGGGAAGGCCTAGCAATAGCAACAGATATTGAGAGTATGGCCTTGAATTAGCCTATGTAAAATAGAGATTACTGCTCTTAGTTTATTCCTTGTTGTTCTATTTATATATTCCGTTAATTAGCATTATGTATTGATATGCATTCATGTGCAAAGAGTAATGTGTTTTCTTATTGCCTGAAATTTGTTTTACTACTTCTAGATTTTTTTTTAAACCATATACAATAAAAAATAAAATAGCTCACGGATGAGAGAAAGACCACCTGAAACGACTTCTGACAGAAGTCGGGTACACTGACGAACCAGATCCCCCAATTATCAATCACCCTGTTTCTCTGTGTTTGATAAAGTGCCAACTTAGCAACCATAAGCACTTTGCAGATAGCGTGTACTGTAGCCAAGACACCATGTCCAGTGCGTTTAAGTGCATTGTGTGTGGATTGGATGAGAATGAATTCAAGGAAAGGGAATGTGTTCTGGAAGAACTTTGCACAGTTCTCTCTCCACTTAATTACAATTTGATGATAACGAGCTATTCTGGGAATATAGTGTTTTTAGCCAAGTAGCGAGTGCACTATTAGAATCCAGATTGCCAAGTTTCAGATCTAGCAATGCAGCGTCAAGACCATATCCCTTCCCATGTGCTTCCACTGACCACCAAGGCATTTTGAATATTTCCCTCTTTTGGTTCTCTTGGTACTTGATTTTACCAAACTCCACAAAGCCATGTTAGCAATTTGTGGTGTGCTGCACTGTATTCTCTTTTTTGTGAAACTATCAGGAAAGATACAATGAGAAGGTAACACCTTAAATCATGCATTGGTGATTTCCTAAGTGCGATGAACAGGGTCTTTTAGAGAATTTAAGAATAAAACAAATCCTTATTGTGTAGGTGCAGATTCAAAAGTTACAACTTACATCTGGGTAAGTTACACCATGTTCACAAAAGGACTAAATCATGATTCACTTAAACAATGTCAACCCTAGATTATGGGTGAACTTGGTGCAAAGTCACACGCGTGTGCATAACTTTACACAGAAATAAGCTCCAAAAAAACCAACAAAAAGGGCTTCACTGGCTGGGAAGCAATGTAGTGTTGTACGAAGTGGATGCCCTCCTACGGTTCCAGGTAGAGTGCGCGCGTAAAAGAGAAGCTGGGATGGGTGGTGGGGTCAGGATAGGGTGCGACACCAGTGGGGAAGAAATCAGATTGGGTGAAGCAATCCGTGATTGACGAGATGTTCTTTGAAGAGTGGGGTCTTCGGGTCCTATATGTACTGTAGGATGGAGGGGTTCAGTCTTATCTGTGTTGGTAACTTGTTTCAGATTTGGGGTGCGTCACAAAAAAAAGGCCTGTGTGAACTGAACATGGAGGAATGCAGGGGAAAAAGCCAAATGGAGGGGATGTCAGAAGTGGAACGCTGCGATATAGAAGGAAGACAATGTGAGAGCCCACGCGGAGCAACCCATAGAGATAGAGTGAAACAACAATGTATGTGGCACCCTGGGCTCTACAACCATGCGGCTGACAGCCGCGAGACCCCTGCAGTCGGGGTCACAGGAGACCTGACTGAAAGTGTCCCGGCCGTACCCGCTCCCCTGCTTTCTACCTACCCAGGGAACAGCAAGAACCAGAATAACTGGGTCGGACACGTTCTCAGGCAACCGTCGGATACCTACCACGCAGTTCGGTTCCCAGTACAGCAGGAATACATATCAGACAAACACAAAACAGAAAACCTTTCCCGGGTACTCACCCATCGCTCACCTTCCGAATTAAGCAACAGCGTTCCAAGAACCTCGGCGGTCGCCTCGCTTGGAAGCTGGGGTTCCCCGTAGTTTCCCGGCCCTGACAGCCGAGGCAAAATGGCAGCCTTCGATCAAAGAGGAAGGGGGCGGGGCTTATGGGGATATTTATAGAGAACTGGTACAAGACCTCACTGATTGGTCCACCGAACCCCAGCCCCTAAATAAGGGTGAAAGAATTGACAGACTGGGTGTATCTTTTCCAATCTCTTGCAGGACATCGAGAGAGAGAGCTGCACCCGAGATGCTCTGGGCATACGAGGACTAGCGGTCAATCTTTGAAGGCTCACCCTTACTACAGAAAGAAGAAGAAATCTATCTTGGAACTCTGATATAGATTTATTAATTTTTATTTTTCCTGAATAAAGGCTCTTTTACGTTCCGCACTCCTGGCTGCCTGTTTCATCCTTTACAGCCTGTTTTTTTTTTGTTTCTTCCATTTTACAGTTCTTTGTTTCCTACCTGGCCCTGTTGTGGGGACTTCTGGGGCCAGATTACATAAACTTTGCACCTGTGCAAGTGCAAAGTTTGCACGGTTTTAGCACTAGGGAAAAGTTTGCCCTATTTCTAAAAACAATAGGACACATTACACAACTATTGCACCATGAAAAGTGCAGTTTGGGATGGTGTAAGCACCAGGGCAAAAATTGCCCTTGGCCAAAAAAGATACAGTTTCTCTGCATTTTTTCACCAGGGCAAAGTTTTCCCTAGTGCTAATACCATTCCGTATTAGCACTAGGGCAAACTTTGCCCTGTTGCAATAATGTAGTGAAAATGTGTCTTTTTTGGTTTTGATTTTGTAATCTCTCTCTCTCTCTCTCTCTCTCTCTCTCTCTCTCTCTCTGTCTCTCTGACGCTATCTCCCTCTCCCCCTTTCTCTCTATCTCTTAAATGAATCCATCTGCATCTTACTTCCCTCTGCCTCTCCCTCTCTCTATGTCTCTCTCTCTCTCTCTCACTTTATTTCTCCAAACCTTTTTATGTGGGTGAGAGTCGCTTTGTCAGGTGCATGTTTGTTAGAGCAACCCCAGCTGTTGCAAACAACTGTGCAACCAGATGGAAAAAAACAAGCAACTTGTGAGGACTGTTGGAGTGTGTGTTTTCTTTATGCAAAATAAGTTATTACAAATATTTAATTGTACTAACATTATAAACTGTCTCTTTTTAAAATGTTATAATCTTCATTTCTATAAATGACACTTTGCATTTTAGTTGTACAAAGAGTCTTGCACGTGCATTATTGAGCAAAGTACAATATAAAAACCTAGTATAAACATATACATTATTTTCTGACAGATGGTTATCTTTCCAAGATAGACAATTAGGTTGCTACTTTTGTACTCTTTCGAAATACCCCAATGAGAAGGGATAGAAGGGAAGAAGAAGGGAAGGAGACAAAAGGCACCAGTGACAGTTTCTGGCTGTTTTGCATAACACCAAAGATCATTTTGGGGACATCTTTATTGTTGAGAAATACATCTACGATAAAAGGGGTGTATGCTACACTGGGCTTGGTGGTTATTTATTTTTTCAAAACACTCACCCTAAAATTAAAATATTTTTAACATTAGACCTTATATGCTAATTAGCGCACACTGAGAAATAGTATTGAAGCACCCTCACCTACTCCATTGGATTCCAGGGGTCTTTAGAGATAAAGTTTCCTTTTCCCTTTGAGACTTTTAGCCTGGTCTCAGTGTAAGGATGGCTGTGCACATGCTCAGTTACCACTGCACAGACATCCTCAGATAACAAAGTTAGAAAATAATAATAACTTTTTACATGGCACTTTTATTCAAAGCACCTTATATAGAACTTACATACATGCATTATCATTACTTGAATGACATTTGTGCTCACTTTCTTGACCTCTAAAGGATGAAAGGCTGAGTTGACCTTGCCAGGATTTGAACCTGCGACCTGCAGATCAAAAACAGATCACACCAACGAGTGCACAACCCTCTAAGCTATCTTACCAGCTTCAACCAATGAACGTCAGTGTACCCAGTGTACCCACCTGCCTAGTTGATTTAATGGGGGTAGAAAACACGTCTCTTAAGTCAGTTTCCTAAATGTACATTATGTATCTTTGTTTACACAGATGAGCATGGCATTTCAAAGAGGAGGCCACGGGCTGCAGTCTAACATTTCAAAGCAAAGAGTAAGGAGTTTTGGAAGGTTGGTACCACAGGGTTCAGGGGATATTAAATTAATAAATACGAAGGCTTGTTTGAGTCCCAAGTACTTTTCAAATCAGTTTATTTTCCAAAAATATGCACTATATTAATTGACGAGGGATCTCTTCAAATTGTGCTATTTAAATTGTCAGGACTTCAGCTGGTGGCAACCCTGTCGTAATAGTTGTGAGCGCTCAACTGTGATTCGCTGCTTAACAAACAGTACATTTACTTTATAAAATGTACTTTTCAAAATAGGAAAAGGAGCAATAATTTACTCGGTTGAACCACAGATATAAATAATGTGATTTGTTTATTTTTAAGGAAAGGTAATACAAAAATCTCAAGTTACTTTGGACTAGGGTATAGTGATAAAGACACATATGTAACATGTGTTCACTTTCGTAAAAGGGAAGCTTCATATCTCTGGTTCGTTCATGTCTGATATAAATGTGCGTCTTTCCAAATTTCCTTCGGAGTCAAGACTTTCTGAAGTTGAAAAGGTCTATTTTCAAGCTTTAGTGTTTCTAAATTAGAGCAATGTTACCATAAAATAAGTCCATTAACAAAGAATAGGCACATGTTTGCCAGATGTGTTGCCATATCCACATTATGGTGTAAGAGGAAATACTCAACCATATACTCAAAGATCTTGAAAATATTAGCGGTGTTGACAATATATGACAGGTTTAGAAAAAAACATTCTACGTTAAGTGTGGTAGTAGAATAGGGCATTTCAGCAAAGCTACATATGTCAAGGCACCACCCAGTAGGCGTCCTTGGATGTTCACCTCAAGTTTAGAGTCCTAGAGCAATGCATTGTGGTTATTCAAATGAGTACAAAGCCTATGTAATATTGTAAAACTCAGGGCGAAACATGACAGTTCTAAAAGTTCTTAATTGGTGTAAATTATTTTTGATTCTTTTACATGCATAATGTGCCATGACATGTAGCCTGTACAGCACCACAGTAGATTGATTACTACGAAAGTGCTCACTTAAATCCATACACAATTTCTAGGTGGGTTGAGGATTGTTAGTTCGACTTATGGCGCAACACCTGTAAGCAGGGGGGCTTGTTTTGATGAGACAATCGGTATGTCCATGCATGGGCGTTATTTTTGGTAGGAACAATATTGCCAAAAGTGAGTTGGTGTATAAAAGTTGCCCATGAAAGAAAGAAAATAGAACCAACGTTTAGAAATGTCACTTGATGTGACAGACATGAAAAATAATGGTTGTTTGGATCAGACTATTGGAGAAGGTGATGAAATTAGGTCGGATTAAAAATCAATCCTTTGCCAATACACATATGTATACTGGTCTGAATGTATAGGAGGCATATGTAGATATTACAAGTGTCTCAAAACATTTTATGAGTAAGTAGGTACAGTGATTCGCTGCAAACATACACCAATGATTTGCTGGATGCTTCCCTGTGTTTGCTCTTAGGCGTACATTTTCTAGGAGACTTTGTAGGCACTTTAAAAATGGGTTCTACTTTTTTTAATACTTAATAGATCTGTTGTTAATTTCATAAAACAACTGGCTGCATCTCATTGGTTATTAGATGCTAATTTGATCATCAGAGTTACCCAACCAAATGCAGCGTCAAATTCAACTGAAATATAGTGATCTCTTTTTTTGCCTAATATATTAACCATGGTTATAGAACAAATCTCTCTTTCCAAAATTGGCATTATTGTGCTCTACCAAAAGTCAGCAAGAGAAACGTTCAAGAAACCTAATATCATGTGCCCTTCTGCAGGTCGCTGCATTGTACTACGGAACATAGTTCTATGTTGCATTGCAATGTCGAAATAGATGTTTTTACATACATTGATATCATCCCAATTCCACAGTCCATTTTTAATAGAAGGATATTTACATAGTAAATGCAATTCACTCTACGGTTAGAAATGTACATCCAAAATATGTTGATGTTGCTATGAGGGAGCAAAACACCAAAATGGCTGCATACTTTAATATGTTTAATTTACATAAAATGATTTCCGTAAAAGATAGGGAGCTGTCTGCTAAAGGCCATGATGGTCAATATCCTTCAACATGGAATAAAGTTATATCAGTTATTTAAATACACTGTGATTCAGTAAATACTGTGAAAGTATTTAGTCGGCTCAAATTGATAACCACACACATGCTTGTAATGTATCATGGAAAATTCAAGCGACAGAACAAGTGAACACACTTCAGTGGATAGAACTAAAAGAGAGGGACACGGTTCTCTGGAAGGGAACTCCGAAAGAGAGGACTAGGCTGCAAGCTACTCAATCATAACACTTTGGGAGGAATTATTTGTTTGGGTAATGCATTGTTTTAACCTAGGCCATTATTCAATTATGCTTTATCATCTGTCTAAACTTTCACAAGTTTAAATGTCTAAACCTGTACTGATAATACCAGTTCGTTTTGGTTATGGTTTTGGTTGTGAAGAGCTACATGCATTAATTCTCCCACATCCCACAAGTACTGAACATGTATTATTTACCCAAAGTATCGACCTCCGAAAGGACGAATGAAAGAGTTGTTCCTGCTAGGGGATTCCAACATAAAAAGTGTGGGTTGCTCCGTGTGAGAAGCAAGTACTGAACACATGAGCTATCCACCCAGATCAAGGTTAAATCGAGGCTGTCTAAGGGGTCAGACATTTCGAAACAATACAAATCGGCTTCCCAAATGATGTGCCTGAGAGCGAGCGGAACAAGGGCAAGACATGATTCAGAGATTCTATAAGATCACTGTCATCAAAGACAGGGAAGATCACTATTTATAAAAGTTAATCCTTATTGACAACACACATTATAAAAATAATGTTTTATCTGTTTTAAGCTATCAGATGAATGTGCATTACTCCAAATTGACATCAGTAAATAGAGTTGTTGGTATATCTTGCACAGATTATCTGCACATATTGAGGACTTCAACAATCTCACTATGGAACACTTCCAGGTTTTTCAGTAAGAGAGCTGAACTTTGCTATCATTTGTGTAACCTGCTACCTCTGGTGCTAATCTATCAGCAGCAAGACACTGTTCAGTTTCTGGTGTGTGCAATTCGAATACTATTATCCCAATTAATATTATTATTGTAATTACTTGGAATGGCTTCCAGGAAAAACATGCAATTTATTTAGGGTACAGGCCTCAATGCCAATTACCACAACCAAGTCCTTTTTTTTAAATCTCTTCTCATCCAGTAAAAACACAAAGAAAACAGTCATTAACTACTGATATTTACTGTGCTCCAACTATTCTGATTTCAGAAGGAGAATATGAAGCATATTTCTGCAGCTCTGAAACAGCACTTACAATTTCACTGCAAGATTTCTTTCAACACAACATGTCCTTTTAGGGGAATCATTTTTTCACTGCGCATTTAAATGTGACAGACAACATGCGATTGAACACACCAAAGTGAACGCTAAAACATGGCTCATTGTGTTCAGTTGCATGCAGAAAATGTGTTTTCTTTCAAATTTCTTAGAATGAATCCTCTTGATAAAACGGTTCCAGTTCAACCAAGTTTACAATTAAAAACCATGCACTTTAAAATGAGACAACAATGGCATTGCAAATATTACAAAATAAAACCCCAATTACTTTACTAATAGATTTTGGATTTTGTGCATTTACATCACTCACTATTGAATTCATGTTTTGTACTTCATCACCACAATTCCAAAATCTATATAGCCTTTACCACTATGGGCTAAAAGCCTAAAAGACCTTGTAAAGCACCATTATTGTTTGGCCTTCCAGACCTTGGGAAAGATCATTAGTGATTCTTTGCCAATGTATGGCTCTTCTCTTCGCTTGGGCCATAACACGGGGTGATCGTTATTTAGCAATAATGACCACTTCCTCGGTATATGACAGTTTTATTGTGGTGATCCATTTGTAAAAATACATTTCATCCTGTCTTTGCCATAAAAATCCTTGGCACCTCTATCATTTGTGAAATGCAGTATCCCAGATTTCAAGCGAGTCTTTTTTAAAGAATGTAAGGGGACATTTGTATGGCTATTTGGGTGCAGTGTGTCACGCAAACAGAAAATTTGCTTGTACAGCAACAGAAGGACCATGTACCCACAGGTAATCAACTGGGGAATTCCTATTGGAATAAGTAACTACTTAGCTACGCCATGTGTTCATTTTCCTGTTCTGTTGATGATCAAAACACAGAATCATGTTTTTTTCTATGCAGTCGGAAATGCAAGGATATAATACGAGTTGTGTATAATAAAAACACAAAAACAAGGCAAAATGAGTTGACAAAATTAATAATTTCCAAACATGCCTCTAACTACACTTTAAGATTATATTCTACAGCCTTAGTCAAGCCACATGTGTTTAACATTTAGTGATTTATAACAGCGATGGCACTTCCTGGTTGGTCCTACTTTTTAATACTTACAAGTACAATGGCAACTAAATAAACTCTTCAATATTACTTGTGCATATACAGAAGAAAGCAGGACCATTGACGAAGAAAGGAATAGCAACGTAAGGTAACAGAAAACAAATAATAAAGGAATATCCCGTACCTGCTAGGCTAGTTGATATGTTGACCTCTGCATACTGCTTTGAAAAAGCACTGAAGTCTGACACTCCGTTGACGGCTTCCACCCGAATTGTGTAGTTGACGTGTGGGAGCAAATTCACCATGGTCACGGTCCGGTCGACCAATCCAATCTGCTGGGGCACAAAGCCGACACTACTTCCGCACGATTCACATTGCCGCAAGGAAATCGAGCATCGGTCACACAAGACGTTATAACTAATATCACCCCTTCCGCCCACGTCAGCCGGGGAACTCCATTCCAGTATCAGAGTGGACTGTTTCATGCTGTAGAGGAGATTTCTGGGAGCAGAAGGTGGACCTGCGAAGAATTAACGTTCTGAATGAACTTGCAAAATTGCATACATTTACAAGTATGCATGTTCTTCCAGTTTTATTAGGTCCAGGGTGTGTAATACATTCAACCAGTTACATAAACCACATCTGTATATTGTACTATGATAATTATTACTAATGTTACATTGATGACTTGTTAAATTCTTGTCAGCAACATTTTCCTCGATGACCTGTACAGCCCTCTGTTTCTCCAGAGGTATGTTTAATAATAATATGAATGCTCATAATAATATTAATAATAATAATAAGCAGAACATGTTTAGATTAGTGATATTACCCCTTGTTTGCATTACAATAAATTTAGAGGGAGGAGCAGAGTTTGCAGTTGACTAATCATGGTGATTCCATGATCCAGTCTGTGGTTGACTAGTCTTGCTGATTCCATTATCGAGTCTGTAGTTGACTTGTCATGGTGATTCCGTGATTGAGTCTGCGGTTAACTAGTCATGGAGATTCCATGATTGAGTCTGAGGTTGACTAGTCACAGTGATTCTGTGATCAAGTCTGCAGTTGACTAGTCATGGTGATTCCGTGATCGAGTCTGCGGTTGACTAGTCATGGTGATTCCATGATTGAGTCTGAGGTTGACTAGTCACAGTGATTCCGTGATCGAGTCTGAGGTTGACTAGTCATGGTGATTCCGTGATCGAGTCTGCGGTTGACTAGTCATGGTGATTCCATGATCGAGTCTGAGGTTGACTAGTCATGGTGATTCCGTGGTCGAATCTGCGGTTGACTAGTCATGGTCATTCTGTGATCCAGTCTGCGGTTGACTAGTCATGGTGATTATATGATCCATTCTGCGGTTGACTAGTCATGGTGATTCCACGATCCAGTCTGCGGTTGACTGGTCATGGTGATTCCATGACCCAGTCTGCAGTTGAATAGTCATGATGATTCCATGATCGAGTCTGCGGTTGACTAGTCATGGTGATTCAATAATCAGGCCATGGTTATTGATTGCTCGAAGAGGTCAAAGCAAATCAACCAGCAGAGTGAATTCTGGCTAGGGGGCTGAAAGGCAGTCCATTAGCAGAATTTGGGGAATCCACTACTGACAATCGGGGGTTATCAAAGATGTGCCTCATTTTCTCTATCAGCAAAATCCAGGAGGACTTAATAAACAGGACTATTTTGTTAATGATAGGCGCTATATGAACTGAATTGTCTCTAGAACACCCAAGTGGGAAAAGGCCTACAGAGCAGAGAAATTATAGAATTTGAAATGAGACATTTGTTTTGCTAATGACTTTGATGAACTGCAATGCACTATGTGGTTTCGATCAATTGCGCACTGCTGCGTATACAAGCAATACTTTATGGCACCTTCTTAGGGATATATTGCAGCAAGTATCCACCACTTATGTGGGTAACACCCTCTGGGGCTGTGAGAGGGGTTAAAAAAACTCTGTCCCTCCTTATTAGCAGGGCATACCGGACATTGGTCCGTGGGCCTGTGAGTGAGTTGCCATCCCCCATGACTGTGAACTCTTGTGTCACTGGTATGGAAGGGAAGTGCATCAGCATGTGGTTACTGCATGCACATGCCACCAAGCATGAGACCTGGGGCCAGATTACAGAAACATTGCACCGGTGCAAGTGCAAAATTGCACGGTATTAGCACTAGGGCAAAGATTGCCCTATTTTTTAAAACACTGGGACATATTAGAAAATGATTGCACCATGATAAGTGGTATATAAGGGAAGATACATCACGCAAATACACAGAACCACCGGCTAGCCCTTCCTCCTGTTTTTTAACACTCTATTATCTATAAATGTCTCAACGAGTCAATCAATATCTCGCTCTTTTTGATACTCCAAATCTTTCAGTACAAAGTATGTTTTGAGAACATATCTTTCTTAGTTAAAATACACATACATTTTTATTACAAATTCATACACCATTTTTAAAAACACATCACATAATATATATCTCATTTTAAAGTGCAAAAAATGCAACAGTGAAAAAAATGTTAAAGTGCCAATTGATTTGAGCAAAAATGCTAAATATAATAGAATGTTGAGCCACTTTTCAATCATTGATATCAGGGAGCGAGCGAAGCTGCGGGCAATAGATACTTTTATATAAAGGTTCACTTAATGTTAATGTAGTTCCAGTGATCGAAAAAGAGGAGGAAGAAACACATATTTTAATCCTCGAAGAGATTGATTCCTTTACTTTACCTTATTATTTTGTTTAGTGCTGAAGACAGGCCCGCAGGCATAATAGCACTCACATGACAAACAGCAAAAGACATAACCCTCAAAAAAGACATCAGAGGGGGAAAGGACTATAAGGAGAATCATTAGACCAGGACTGTCTTTAATCCGTGTTTAAATTTAGCAAACGAGTGTCAGGCCCAATTATGGCGCGTGCAATTGTGGGTCAGTTATCACGGGTCAGAAAAGGGCTTAGCTGAACAAGCAGTTTCAGATAGTAGGAGGTGGAGGACAAAAGGCTACTCACATGCACTTTCATGCTAAGTTCTTGATCAAGAAGGTTTTGACCTTGGGATGTGTGTCTGTGGCACAGCCCACTATCTGAAATACCCAGAAGTCAGGACTCTGCGTTCCCAGCCATGCACCTGTGCCATCTATCATAAGCTCTGTTTTAGAATCATTCAGAGCTAGTCCATTGTCCACCATCCAAGGGTGTACACTGCAATGATAGTTTCAGTGCCCCCTATGTAATCACTGGATGGAGGAATAAGACACTGAGTATCATCAGTATAAGTTGTGTAAATTACACCCTTGGCATTCAATACATCAAAGAGAGACTTGGTAAAAATGTTATACAATGTGGGGGATAGACAGGAGGCCTGAGTGCCTCCTCAGGTCACCCCAAAATCACCTGTCTTGGCATCATCATAGAAGACTCTTGCTACCTGACCTGTTAAAATCGATCTGGCCCAGCCGGCTGCTTCTGGCGAAAAGGAGGCAGAGTGTACAAGCCTAGAAACCACCATAGCATGAACGATCAGATCAAAAGCTGCAAAAACATCTACAAGTATTAGGTGTGATGTACCGCTCTTCTCAAGAACTTCCATCATATTGGCCTTAAGATCGAGTAAGGCAGATTCTGTAATATGCACCCTTCGAAGTCCAGACGTCCTCTTGCACAGGATGCTGCATTTAGCCAGGAAGACTGTGCAGGCTGCCCGATCCAGGCTTTTAAGCAAGCACGGGACATTGGCAATGGGCCTATAGGTTGACAGGACACTAGAGTCAAGAGATGTTTTTTTTTTGTAGTGGTGAAATACAGGCCCGCTTGATGCATGGTGGCACAACGCATTCCCTAAAGGAAGTATTCACACATTTTGCGATCAGAGAGAGAAGTTGAGCAGCACAGGCCTTGACAACTACAGCAGGGCAAGCATCCCCCATTCAATAAGTAGGTTTCAACTGAAATATCAAGATGGACATCTCAGGTTCTGTGACCAAAGGAATATCATTTTGTGGCCCAGGATGTACAAGATTACCACCTGGCCTGCTCAATGCAACGTATTTGTTCACAGTATCATCCTGAGTTGTCTTGGTCTTATTAATCATAGCATCCTGAATGGAGGTACCCAAGCCTTTATCTTTATTTACCAAGGGGACCAACAAGGGAGGTCCTTCTAGCTCCTTAAGAATCCTAAGAGTTCCTTGGATTCTGACTTGACATTTTTAATCCTCTGGTCATAAGAGATTTTTTTGTCCCAATAATGGCCGATTTAGGGTCCTTTGCTGCACATGTGTATCTGAGCCTGCTTTCCTCCGAATTGGTATTTCCTTATAGCTCAAATGCTTTACGCTTGGCCACTTTAAGTGATTGAATTTCGGCTGAATACCAACCTTTGGTATTCATATTCTTAACACATCGAGTTTTTAAAGGTGCCACTATATTGACAGCATTAAGATGCATGTGTGGATATGCTTCTGCCAACTCAGAGGCTGAAACACAGTTAGCTAAGTTATTTAGTGTAACCTCAACACGAGGGGCCATCGATATCGACGGGATCTTGCAAGTGTTTCTTGAAGTGATGTCATCCTCTCCAGTTTGGCTTTTCGATCCAGTGAGATATAGAGAAGATTATAATGAATCAGCATGTGGTTAGACCAGGGACATGGGATCACCTCTAGATTGTTAATGATGACATTGTGACTTGCAACCCAGTCCAGGGTTCTACCCAAGACGAGTTGCTGTAGTAACAGGATGAGAAAATCCCAGATTAGATAGAATAGACTCAACGGTAGCTGCCACAGAGTCAGAACTATCTTTTAATCTGAAATTAAGATCGGCCGGAACAACAACATTGGATAGTGGCTAAAGCAGAGGCATCGGCATATCACAAAATAGGAGGGCGAAGTCTGACCTAGTTGTCAGCAGCCGATATATAAGAATAATGTCAATGGCAGTGTTTGGATTGGATAACGATTTAGCATACAAAATATCACAGCCAGTTGGACCTTCAATATCCACTTTATGAATCTCTAGAGAGGCTAGATAAATTAAAGCAACACCTTCACCTCGGCCTGAGGTACGGTCAGCTCTAAGAATTTCATAGCCTGGAGGTACAGCCGGAGAAAGAGCCGAACCAGCAGCGGTATGCTACCAGGTCTCTGTTACTGCACAGATTTCAATATGCTTGGAGAACAGGTAGTCGGCAATCCCTGTGGCATGCTTGATTAGAGAACGAGAATTGATCAGCAGGCAATTAAGAGTCCTGGTAGGGCCCAGAGCATCCAGGCAAACATCCGCCACGTTGGATGGTGTAGATAGGGCGTTCTTTGGAGTATGCACATCTCTGAGGCTGTTTTCATATAACTCATAGCCCTAAATATATCAGTATTAGTATTGTTAGGAGGCACAGGTTCTGCGGCAGCAGAGATGTTCAGTGGCTGAGACGGAGACTGTGAAGGTAAGTAATCAGCAGTCTGATTTAAGGCTTCCTGGCCATCTTCCGAGACAAGGGGGTACATGATTAGCCTGTGAAGTCAAAACAATGATGGTAGGGGACATTTTAGCATTTGCAGTCTAATAGGAGGTAGCCTGACATAGAACACGACCGGCGAGCTATTAGCAACAGCCCGGTACTGTGGTACAGTGAAATCAATGGCAATTGTACAAATATGGGGTGAAGAAGCACCCGTACCGGCCGCAAAAGATACCTGCCCCTTAATGGGATGCGAAGAAGAAGGAGCATCCAGATGCTTAGCTAATATACTTTTCAAAGGTGGCTGAGTCGTAGCCACCGTAGTAGTAACTCTAGCATAAGAGTTAATTAAAGAAGACATTGAGGTGCTTGCATTTGTGGATTCATTACACAATGGTTCAAGGGACATGGCACAATATCGTTCTAGGATAGCGGCCGGCCTACTAGGTCTAATGCCTTGAGCTGTGCCCAGAAAAGGCATGCTATGTTTTGAAGGTGGATTAGTAGCAGATATAAAGCAATAACACAGAACCAACAACAACCCAGAGTAAGGAGGTGGAACTTTCTAGATGCTGACTACGTCGAGTCCTGCGCCCCATGGCGACCCGAATGCGAACCGGCGCAAACCGGCTACAACGCTCCTGAAAGTGAATAAAATAGTGCTACTAATGCTGGGAATTGAAGTTCCTATAAAAAGTGGAACTACAGAAATATGACAATAAGATGGCAAAAAAGCTTCCTGGAGCACACAAGTACTGCCCTTCATTAAAAAGACACACAGATGTTTGCAAAAACCTCAAACGTGTTGGAAAGCACAATCCCTCCAAGAACTAACTGGTGACTCAAAAGCACCAGTGGTCATGCACTCGACTATTACAAGCAATTGTTTTAAGCTTATCAAAAAGTGTAAGGCTGGTGTCCCTGATGATTTAAGAACAGATTTGTTTAAGTGGTTCCCTAAATTGTGGGAATAAAGGTTCAGGGTTGCCCCTGGACCGTCCGTGTGCTCTCGTTTATCCCTAATCACTTATCGAATCAAGGTTCATAACCAGTATTCATTATTTAAATGCAGTTATACAACTCCTTAATTTATCCTCATGAATCATGTTCTGTGTTCCCTAAATTGTGGGCCCATTTGCAAGAACATGTCTTCAATTCAGTCGTCCAGACATCTATTTGACTCACTTCTTGGAAGCTGAGCGTGATCTTCATCCTACTTAAAAAAGGCTCCCTAAACTCCCCACACTGCAATCGCCCAATTTCGGTAAAGTTTATGAGCTGCTTGTTGTTTAGACTGGATGGTGTAGCTGGCCCTCAATAATATTATGCCAGGTTACAGACTGAAGGAAATGCCGACCCTGAATAATACTATGCCAGGTTACAGACTGGAGGAGTGGCCGGCCCTCAATAACATTATGCCAGGTTACAGACTGAAGGAATGGCCTACACTGAATAATATCATGTCAGGTTACAGACTGGAGGAGGTGCCGACCCTCAATAATATTATGACAGGTTAAAGACTGGAGGAATGGCCGACCCTCAATAATATTATGCCAGGTTACAGACTGGAGGAGTGGCCAGCCCTCAATAACATTATGCCAGGTTACAGACTGGAGGAAATGCCGACCCTGAATAATATTATGCCAGGTTACAGACTGGAGGAGTGGGCGGCCCTCAATAACATTATGCCAGGTTACAGACTGAAGAAATGGCCTACACTGAATAATATCATGTCAGGTTACAGACTGGAGGAGGTGCCGACCCTCAATAATATTATGCCAGGTTACAGACTGGAGGAATGGCCGACCCTCAATAATATTATGCCAGGATACAGACTGGAGGAGTGGCCGGCCCTCAATAACATTATGCCAGGTTACAGACTGTAGGAATGGCCGACCCTGAATAATATTATGGCAGGTTACAGACTGGAGGAGTGGCCGACCCTCAATAATATTATGCCAGGTTACAGACTGGATGAATGGCCAACCCTCAATAATATTATGCCAGGTTACAGACTGGAGGAGCTGCCGACCCTCAATAACACAATAACATTATGCCAGGTTACAGACTGAAGGAAATGCCGACCCTGAATAATATTATGCCAGGTTACAGACTGGACGAGTGGCCGGCCCTCAATAACATTATGCCAGGTTACAGACTGAAGGAATGGCCTACACTGAATAATATCATGTCAGGTTACAGACTGGAGGAGGGGCCGACCCTCAATAATATTATGCCAGGTTACAGACTGGAGGAATGGCCGACCCTCAATAATATTATGCCAGGATACAGACTGGAGGAGTGGCCGGCCCTCAATAACATTATGCCAGGTTACAGACTGTAGGAATGGCCGACCCTGAATAATATTATGGCAGGTTACAGACTGGAGGAGTGGCCGACCCTCAATAATATTATGCCAGGTTACAAACTGGAGGAATGGCCGACCCTCAATAATATTTTGCCAGGTTACAGACTGGAGGAGCGGCCGACCCTCAATAACACAATAACATTATGCCAGGTTACAGACTGAAGGAAATGCCGACCCTGAATAATATTATGCCAGGTTACAGACTGGAGGAGTGGCCGACCCTCAATAACATTATGCCCGGTTACAGACTGGAGCAATGGCCGACCCTGAATAATATTATGCCAGGTTACAGACTGGAGGAGGGGCCGACCCTCAATAATATTATACCAGGTTACAGACTGGAGGAATGGCCGACCCTCAATAATATTATGCCAGGTTACAGACTGGAGGAGTGGCCAGCCCTCAATAACATTATGCCAGGTTACAGACTGAAGGAAATGCCGACCCTGAATAATATTATGCCAGGTTACAGACTGGAGGAGTGGCCGGCCCTCAATAACATTATGCCAGGTTACAGACTGAAGGAATGGCCAACACTGAATAATATTATGCCAGGTTACAGTCTGGAGGAGTGGGCGACCCTCAATAACATTATGCCCGGTTACAGACTGGAGCAATGGCCGACCCTCAATAATATTATGCCAGGTTACAGACTGGAGGAGTGGCCAGCCCTCAATAACACAGGTTACAGACTGGAGGAATGGCCGACCCAGAATAATATTATGCCAGGTTACAGACTGGAGGAGTGGCCGACACTCAATAACATTATGCCCGGTTACAGACTGGAGGAATGGCAGACCCTCAATAATATTATGCCAGGTTACCGACTGGAGGAATGGCCGATCCTCAATAATATTATGCCACGTTACAGACTGGAGGAGTTGGCAACCCTCAATGATATTATGCCACGTTACCAGGCAGGCTCTAGGGAAGGATTCAGCATAGTAGACCACTGTTTTTGTTGAACTTCATTATTGAGAAAAACACTCGCGCAGAAGTGGACGCACATAAATGACCTCTTTAGAATTAGCTGGGGCCTGTTATTCCCTTCATCAGATTATTTTATAGAGAAAATTCAACAGGATTGGGATCCTGCGGGGTCCGTTACATCTGATTTAACTGATGTATACAAAAACACTACTAGCAGTTTGCTGTTATAGGAAAAATAATCATACTCGATGATTTTTTAGCAAATAAGGGGGATGACAAAGCTATCCATTTGCCCCATTATTATTTATTCTTTTTCTCTCTGATTTCAATCACTATGAACATTTAGCTAGAGTCAATTTGCCTCTTGTACACAGTGAATTTTAATGGAACCATGCTATATGCTGACGACACAGCTCTGAACGACCTAACACCAGATGGCCTACAGCAAAGTGAACTTTATGCATATACATTATTATTATAATTATAATTATTCTTTTATAATGCACTTAATACTGGGGACCAGTTTCTAAGCGGCGAGCCTGGGATTCTAACCTGTGTTACTATGTATTGTCTTGCTTCCAAGACAAACGCGTTTCCCCTGAGCTCTCCTCTCGGCTCAACAATACATTGTTGAGTGACCATAGCCTGGAGATGAATTTAGCTAAAGCAAAGATTGTGGAATGTATTCCCTTCTCCCTGTCCATAGTGGCCATTTTTTTTGTTTACTTTTTTACTCAATTTTCTTCAGTGGCCGCCATGGAAAGGGAGAAGGGACTCCATGTGGTCCCTCTCCCTTTCAATAGTGGCCATGTTCTTTGTTTACTATGGCTACCTCAGAAAGAGAAAACGGACTAAGTTTTTTTTTTTTCGGCTGCGAAACGCAATGCGTCTTGCAGCCGAAAGAAAAAAAAATGGAGTACCCTGGTCTAATGGGCCGGGGTACTAATGGCAATATGCCCTGCGACTGCGGGCCATTACTGCATAAAGTAATGCCCCAGGGGCCTTCGTTAGGTGATGGAACTCTCACCCAGCACCTCATGTGATGCTTTAGGACTTGTAGTATAAACTGGAAGTATATTGGTACAAGCCAGCATAGATTAATAGAGCAGGTCTTGAAATCTCAACTTGGTTTTAATAAGAACCCAAATGCATTGCTCTCTAGAAGAGATTCAATCATTGCCGGCCATTGACCCGTTTTGTCGGGACTCTGAAGGCAGTTCACCTTTAAAATGGTGGAGGTTTGTCTGCACCTCTGCATTTAATAAACGTACACCTAGTCAGGAAAGGCTAATGCTTAGCTGCAAGGCTATATATGTGGAATAGCGGGCGTACGATACTGCGCATTACCAGTTTATGCTCTCTGGAGTATTAGTCTGCAAAGCATTTTGATTCAGATTGTGGAGGTAACACAGTGTTCTAGAGTTTTTTTTTTTTTTTTTTAAAGATTTGTTTGAACGTGCTCCCCCTAAGGCTCAAATGAAATGGTTGGGCCTGGTTAAGAAATGTTCCTATGGGGTTGGTTTTGATGATGACCTTCTTAGTTTGTTTTAATGATTTGTAAGAATTTTACTAACTTCTGGAGTTAATGGCTTAAGCCACATTTCCTCATAAATAATATGAGTTGTTGTATGGGTGCTATGTCGCTTTTTAATGAATTTTTACGATATACATTTCACCTACGATGATTACGAATTTATTAAACCTACTTTTAAATGATGTTTAAGAGTTATATGATGTGTTCTGCTTATACTCACATGCTGGTTTTTGTGTTGTATTAGACTGTATTCATCTTAGTGTTAATGGAGTTCTGCTAAAAGAACTACTATATCTTATATCACATGTAAAGACGTATCTTCTTGCATTCTTTCCCATTGGAGAATATGTAGTAGGAAGCACATTTATATTTGCAAGTACTCCTGAAATTCAGAGATTGGGAATATTGACCACTTCTCTGGCCAAAATTACTTTCAGTTCTTTAAAATAAAATGCAATTTTTACAAAATTATAAATAAACAACTAGAACATAATATGCTGAGACTTCTTGAGGGGTCATTCAAATTGATACTTTGATGATTCTCAGATTAGTCAAGATTCTGAGGAGCCTTACATCTTCATCAAAATCAAGCATTAAAACACGTATTATGAGCTGACAATGCAAGAAACCAGCGATCAAAATGTCTCTTAAAGTTCACCCAGATGCAAAAGAAAATTCATCTTATCTAGTAATTTTAAACAGTTTTAAGTCCTAGAATAGCATGTTCTTTTTTAAAGGTTTTCTTATCGCTTTTGAAGACTGCAACTGATATGAACCTCAGCACATAGAAATATGTTTTTTTTTTAATTCTCTTTATTGGTTTTACAAGTTTTACAAGATGTTAAACTTTCCGCCCCACCCCCATGCTTAACCTTATCGACCTATGATTGCTACAGTTGCCATTAATCAATGGAAATGAGATCCCATTATTCAAGCACGAGTTTGGAGCATCCTACATGCTGGACATACCAGTGGTTTATCTCCACTCCCTTCCCACACACTTGTCCTCAACTTCCCCAGTTCCCACTTACATTTGCAGTAGTGGCCCCATTGCGCCGTGCCGTGCCTGACTACTTGCCCCCATGGAAATGGAAGAGGGGTTCTGCATGGTCCCTGATCTACATTTATATAGCAACTATGTCAGGTGAGGATATATTTCTCAGAAAGAATGGGTCGCACACCGTTCTGTAAAATACAGTTCTCTCTCACCTTGCGGGTTTGCCTTAGGGTGATACTAGCAATAACAATCCATGAACTTGGTGCTCACAACTCTCTTTACTTAAGTTATTAACTTGCCACCTGGTTCATATGGCAGAACGTGTGTTTAATGCGATAATAACCTCCCATCAAAAATGGTCATCACATATTTCAGGTTGTACATGTGTGTATGATACTGGTTTTAGTTAATTTACAGCACTGTGGGAATTTCGGGGGACAAAACTCTTGACATTGGGCCTCATTCCGAGTACGGCGGTAGGGGGTTAACGGCACCGGCAAGGATGCCGGTGCCGGTAACCCCCCTACTGCTGCATTCCGAGGTCACTTAGCAGCTCCTAGGGAGCCGCTAAGGGACCAAGGAGCTAATAACGGGCCCGCTATTTGCAGGCCCGTTATTAGCTCCTTCCCCATTCCCATTGAGCCCTATGGGGGCTCGGATGGGAAAGGGGAATGGCATTTGGAATGGGGATTAACGGGTCCGCATAGGTCAGAATGTCCTGGTAAGTCCCCATTCCGACACCACAGACCCGGACACGTTTTGGAGGCAGCCATGGTGCTATTAGCACCATGGCTGCCTCCAAACTCGTAATGACCCCCATTGTCGCCTATTAACACAAAAAACAGAACTCATTCGACTTTAAAGAGATTTAAGGCACATCACTGTCAACTTACGAGTGCAAGATGTCGATGGGGAGTCCAGCGGAGACCTGTAGTAGTTCCTCATGCAGACACAGAGTATGGACGCTTCTTGCTGTGTGTAGCTGTGTTCAGGGCAAGGAGAGCAGAGGGGGAGGCGAGTGGACATTTTATAAAACCCAGGAGGGCAAGCTGGAAAGAAGGAGACAGACTTTATCAGATCATATCCGCTTTCATTCTTTAGATCATTCATGATTCCCAGGTCATATTAGCTCTGCACATGCTTTATGGCACTAATTCACTGTTTACTTCTCCAGGGAGTAATCCTGTCTTTGGCACATAATGACCCTGCAAATGCCCCCGCAGATAACACATTGGGCCACATCACGAGTTGGGCTGTAGCCCTTAAATGCGGTGGTAACGGTATTACCGCCGCAATTAAGGGCTGGCACTATCACGAGTTGGGTGCTAAATGGGCTATTTTACCTCCAGCCTTTCTCTGGAGGTCAAAATATCCTGTTTTTGGCTGTATTACCGCCAGCTGTATTAGCCCGCATAATTAGTGCTGAAAATGCCCCATTGAATCCAATGGACCCAATGAGGAATGGGAATTTACTGTTAACACCTGTTAACACCCAACCCGTGATCCGGCGGTAATACAGCCGGACCGATCGGTGCTATGGCTATTACAGTCGGGCTTTATTACAACCGAGATACAGCCCAACTCGTGATGAGGCCCATTGACACTTTCTTGGAAATCTAGACATTGAGAAACAGTTTTGCATGTCCCATTACCTGTGCACTTGATCACATTTTCCAGAAGCCAAAGAAACATGCCCAACACAAAAATAAGCTACACAATGTTGTCATTGCAATGCATATTGATATAGTCTGTTTAATTCTGAGGTTACATCTTGTTTAAGTATATCATTAAGTGATGAGCTAGTGAGCTAGCAAGCGAGTGAGTGAGTGAGTGAGCTAGTGAGCTAGCAAGCGAGTGAGTGAGTGAGGACTTGTATAGCGCATATTACCTCTGTTGGTGCAGACCTTACTCACAACGGATGCAAATGCATGACGTAAAAGTGATGAAAATAATTCTGAATAGATGCATTGTCTCAGGCCTCCTCAACATCGGATTGGGGGAGGTTTTAGAGATTAACAGGAACAGGGCCATCGAATTACAGCTGCCAGCACAGAAAGGCACCTGTCCCTTAGAGCTTTGCCCTGGATTAGACAAGAATGTGTGCCAGAAGGAATTGATCATGGCTTAGAGGTAGACATTTGGGGGGTAGTTTTGTTTGATTTTGCTGCATAGCTATCTAGATCCAGTTGCCATTTTTGAAATGAGGAATGATATTTTAAAACGTGTAATGCTTTCAACCATTAACTAGCAGATTGAGCTTCTACCCTATGTTATCAGATTTCTTGAAGCTACAGGCGAGGTGCACCTCTTCATTGTGCACCCTTTGTAGTTTGGTGTGTAAGAGAGTTAGATAGGAATGCATATAGTGTACTGACCTAGTCCAACCAGCCTTTAAGCCTGCTTTATGTGCTCTGAGGTGATAAGGGTGGGTGTGATTCACCTGAGTTTTGCATTCTGATTAGTGCATCAAGGGATATCTCTCGATCAAAGCAAACATTACTGATACTTTCTCTGCTCCCCCTGCTCCTGCGGCTGACTCACTCTGACACAGCCCTCTCTAACCTGCATCTTGGTATCTCCAACACACTGGACATCCTTGCCCGTGTATTGAGAATCTACCGGAAGCCTACCTCCAAGTGCTACTATTGTTATGATTCCTACCTCACCACCCTGAAATGCAAGTGCAGGGTGACTGAGAGGAAGCAGAGGGATTTGAGCACATCCTCTGACAAACTGGCCTGCTGCCGGCTCCAAAACAATACAGACTCTCTGTCTTTTCCAAGCAGAGAGTCGACATCCACGCATGTGTCTCTGCGGCCTCTAACAACATGGACAAACTCTTTAAAATCTGCCAGGAGCTGGGCAATTCTGCTGCAGTCTCCGCCTCTCCTGTTCTCTCCCAGACTCTCTGTACAGCTCTGGCTGCTCCCTTCACCACTAAAACTCAGGACATCCTGTCCTTGCTCTCCTCTTCCTCTCCTTCTACCTCTCCTGGCCCCCTTCCAGCTGCCTCTCCTTCTCCTCCTCCTTTCTCCTCTTTCTCCCTGACAACACCTGACAAGTATCCTAGACAAGCCAGATCTAAGAAAGTGTCACCCAAACAGATGTTTCCCTGCTCCTCTAGAACCATCAAGGACCACATTGCTTCCCTCGCTCCAGCTTTGTCCGATATCTGCACTCACTCTTTTGCCACTGGATCTTTCCTCTCTCTCTTTAAGCACTCCCTTGTGCACTGCCTCCTTAAAAAGCCTTCTGCTGATCCTACCTGTCCGGCAAACTATCACCCGATGTCTATCAATCCTTTCTTGGGCAAACTCCTAAAAAAGCTGGCCATCTCTCATCTTATTCTCCTTATTGAATCTGTTGGCTGTCTTCGTGACCATGAGACTGCCTTCAGAGCAGCCAGAGGCACAGAAACTGCTCTCCTGAACACCTGTGAAGATCTGCACTCTAATCTTGACTCCAGCCTGCCTTCTTTCCTCATCCTCCTTAGCCTTTCTTCTGCCTTTAACACAGTCAATCACGTCACCCTGATCAATTGACTCTGTTGAAACCTGGGCATCAAGGATCAGGCCTTGGAGTGGCTGACCTCCTTCCTCTCGGATCGGCCCTCCCAGGTCCAACTTGGGTCCTTTCTCTCCATCAACTCTCTCTCCATGTGTGGTGTCCCCAAAGGCTCTAACCTCTCCCCCTGGCTCTTTAATTTCTACTTCGACCCCTTTGGCCCATCTGATCTCTACTTTCTCCTGTAACTTTCAGTGTTAAGAGGATGACACCCAGGTCACTTTCAGGCTCCTCTAACCCTCCTCATCTCTCTCGCTCATTCCTGACTGTCTATCCGCGATTCAGGATTGATGTGCCGCCAACGTTCTCTGCCTTAATGCCAGTAAGATGGAAATCCTTCTCATTGAGACCCATGCTCCCGCTATCCCTCTCTCTTAGGCTGCCCTCATTGGGCCCTCCTCCTTTGCCTGCCTGTGAGGCAAAAAAGACCTTGGTGTCCTCTTCGACTCCACTCTCTCCTTCTCTCCTCACAACTCTCTCCTTCTCTCCTCACATCTCTGACCTTGCTAAGAAAGCCCACTACCAGCTGCATCTCTTCAGAGGTATTCTTCCTTTTCTCACTTTCCCCCAGAAGCTCACTTTCTCCAGAGCCCTGGTTCACTCTGGGCTGGACTACTGCAATAGCCTCTTTCCCAATTTGCCTTCCTCTACTCTCTGCCATCTGTAACTAATCCAGAACAGTACAGCATGACTTATCCTTGACCTCAAGCCTAGGAACTATATCTCTCCAGCACTGAAATGTCTCTGCTGGCTCCTCGTGGCTGCAAGAATCAAGTTCAAGAGCCTCTGCATCGTACACATGGCTTTCTGGGGACGGGGCCCGTACTACACCCAACTCTCTCTTCCAAAATAACTTCCTGCTCGATCCCTTCGCTCAACTACCTCCAACTCTCTGAGGGTCAGATGCTTAGCTAGGTAGAGAGTGGGGGGTAGATCTCTCTCGTCAGCAGGTGCCTCCCCCCCAAATGGCCTCCCTGCCCCTTCTGCCACCTGAAGTTCCGAAAGCATCTCAATACCTTCCTATTCTCCTCTGCTTGCTCTCTCTCCCTCCCTTGCTTACCTAGCGGTCTGCTGCACCGACTGGTTGCCTGGCTACTCTCTGAGCATAATGGGTACCAGGCTCCTCCATAATCAATCTCCCCGCGTTGCCTCTGGGCCACTGTGAACTTAGGGGTTGTAACTGTAACCTTTACAGTCCCCTGCCTCCTTGCACATACCCAGAGCCACGCTGCCCTGGATGCAATTACTCAGAGCATCCCTCTCCCCGGCACGTCCCCCTCCACTTGGGGTCTGTAGCCCTTACACGAGCTGACTGTCACAAAGCCTAGTAAGATTGTTTGTATTGTCCTGCCTCTGTCTTTCCTTCTTTGTCTTTTCCGCGCTTAGAAACACTTGTGCACAGGCGTGTTTTAAATGACTTATCATATCGTATCAGATCAATATTTTAGACTTTGATTGCTGTAGTGAGCGGTTTTTCAAGGAGAAAAAGGGAGAAATATTTATAGAAATGTGTAGTTATGGACGCAAAAGAGGATACATTCACTCTTAACTTCATTCATTTAAAGAAACAATCCCCTCTTGCATTCTTTTATCCTTAACAGGCAAGACTGGAGTTTCACCCAATTGGTGCAACTGCCCTGCTACGCTGACGTCAGTTTTGATTGTAATTCCATGTTTGAAGACCTCCTTCGCCTCCTTCTCCTCTGTACCCTATGCTTGCTGGGGGGGGGGGCACAAATATTCAAAGGGCTCTCCTGCTGCGACTGCTCAGTTACTGTTATGCTGACACGCATACTGATGTGCCACGGCTTCAGTTTAGAGGTGGCTGCCAGGGGCCAGATTATCAAAGATGTGCACTGCTTTAATAATGCAAAATCGTGCAAATAGATTTTTTTCACAATCCATTTTATTTATGTATTTATTTATTTATTTAGCATGTGTATGGCGCACATAGCCCAGAGGCATCTAGGTGCTTATTCTTGGGACAGTTGGTTAGTTGGTTACAGTAGTTGCTAGCAGTTTTGAGCGGTTACATACGTCACATTATTTGCTTGCACAGGTATTCGGTTACAGACGTTACATTATTTGCTTGCACAGGTATTCGGTTACAGACGTTACATTATTTGCTTGCAGAGGTATTAAGTTAGAGACCTCGCTTACATGGGTTGCAGTAGCATAAGTAACAGATGGTGGTTGCATTGATTACAGCATACATTCGGCTAATGTCTATATAAAAGTGCATTGGATTACCATGTTGAACACGGTACAGGCTTCTAAGTGTCTTGGGTAAAGATGCACGTTTTAAGGCCTTTGCGGGAGGACCAGAGGGAGGGGTCTGATCTCAGGGACAGCGGCATGGAATTCCATTGTTTGGCCGTGATCACAAGGCAGCTGCAACCCCCAGCTTTTTGCCGTCTGAATCCTCACTATCTAGCGATAGTGAGGATGCAGGAGTAGGCTGAGCGAATGGGTCTGTTTGATTGAGGTTTGGATATTTTGGAGATTGGGCTGTTGGCTCACCCTCCAACATTAAAAAACGTGGTCCCAATTATGCCTCCTTCATAATTGACACCAACAACATAACTGTGGCCAAAGTAGTCAAAACCCTTGGCTTCTACTTAGCTTCCACGCTTACCTTTGGCAAACAAGTAAACGCTATGGCCTCAGCCACCTCCTATACATGCAAGTTAATCAGAGCAGCCAAACCCTTCCTCTCCCCCAACAATTGCGTCACCCTGGCTAGAGCACTAATTCTGTCCTAATAAGACTATTGTAATGCTCTATATATAGGCAGCAATAATTACATTACTTCCAAAATTCAGACCCTTCAAAATAATGCACTAAGAGCTGCCCTTAGTCTTCCTAAAAATGCCCATATATCAGACCTTAGGAGATCCGTCAACTGGCTCTCCACTAAAGACAAAATACTCCTCAAAACTGCATCTCTGACACACAAATGCCTCAACCACGCAGCCCCCCAAAACCTAATAGACAGATTCACCAGACAAACAGCCGCACGCCCCCTAAGAAAAGCCAACTCCAACCTCCTGCTAGTACCTAGATTTAGGCTCACTTAATCTGGTGGGAGTAGCTTCCCTGTCAAAGCAGCTCAACAATGGAACACCCTTCCCCCTGCCTTAAGGGAAGATCTCCCCTACTCACAATTTAGATCCAACTTCATTCATTGGCTAAAGGAACATGACGTCTGACCTTACCTCACTATCCTCGCAAGGACCCACTGTATATATGTTCTGCCGTTTTTGCTTCGCCGCACTCTGATACACTTGTGTATGAGCACGATATAAATAAAATATCATATCATAGCATATCAACCAATTCTGTGGTTTTGGCTTTGATTTGACTCTCATATTTCTCATCTTTCTCAATCTTGTTTTCTTGAGTCGTCGCTTCTTAGGAAGCTTAACCTGTTCATTTCTGCCTCTGACTTTTAAACTGCCGCCCGGGCATTGGCATTGCTTCGATCCTGCAAGGGCGGTGGTAATGCTGTCTCGATGAGGCCTACTTGCAGCTTCTTTGGCTCTGAGAGAGGCAGTGTTACACTCGTTGATCTCCTATGTTCAGAGGTCTGAGCACATTACTCCTAGCTTAATTTCCCTTCACTGACTTCCTAGTCACTTCCACACCTTATTCAAGATCTGCTGCATTAAGTACGAGGGGTGGTCCTGGGGTCTCCCCCCATCTTGCTGAAAATTGACCATTTCTGATGGTTTAAGATTAACCATGCTTGTTTACCTTCTTTGCCTTTATATTGTTCGTTTCAGACACTCTAGACTTTCTAACCAAGCTTCTTCAGCTGGCAGGCCTTGTACTTGGAATAACGCCCCCCCCACACCCCGCGATTCACCGTCTCCCATCTCTTCAAAAATTCAGAAAGGCTCTCAGGACTCATTTTATCATCAGTTACTGCACCCTTGATCTTAATCTGTGTTCCTGTGCTGTCACAGCTTTGTCTTAATTTTGTGTAATTTTGTATATGCTTGATAAATGAATTCACTGTTTTATCACACATGATTTTGTACAATATTATGCGGTTGGACAGAGGCGTTTCTAGGGGGGGACTGAGGGGTGGGGGCTATAGCCCCGGATCTTTTGGTTGTAGCCCCAGATAGAAGCTCAGGGCCTACAACTAAAGGGCTAGCTAGCCCCGAGTCCTGACAGTCCTGATGTTAGCTTAGCCACAGATTTTTTCCAGACCAAGCTCAGCAGCCCGTGTCCGGCAGGCCAGGCTGCAATGTATTTGTTTTCTTTTTTTGTACTTTTATTCATAGCATGCAAAGCCCATGGGTATCCAGCAGCTCGTTACACAGTACTGAAGAAGACTTGTAGAGGAGGGGAAGGGGAGAAAGAAGAAAGAAGGTCAACGTCAGTTGAAGAGGTGCGTCTTGAGATGCTTTCTGAAGACTTGATATGAGGGTTCATTTCGCATGTGGGGCGGGAGTGCGTTCTAGAGTGCCGGTGCCCGGACAGGGAAACTAGCCGCTCCCACGCCCCTCCCAATCTTGTGTGGTTGAACCTGGGTGTGACGAGCGAGGCGGTGTCTGTAAATGGATCTTGTGGGCAAATACTTTAAACATGTTTTTAAAAGTGCTCTGGCTGTGAGAAATCCAGGAACCAAATGGCTGTGACATTTAGGAACATGGAGATAGAGTGCAAAGGGGGTTGAGAGCGGTCTGGTTGCAAAAGGCTGAAACTGCGGAATGCAACCTTTTGTTCTGGATTCCGCATTTTCGGTGTTTTGTAAATGACATAGACCCAGAAAAACACGTAGGCGCTCAATGTCATTAGGGTCAGGGGGAAGCACGTGATGTTCTATGATCCTACAGTTACCAGTGAAGAACTGTAGGGAATCAAAGGTCCAGCTGAGGTCAGTGTCCCTACAGGAGACCTACCAACGACGGACTTTGAAATTAACTAATGGAGCACACCAGCAGAAAAAAAAAACATGCTTCTTAAGATATTGGTCTGTTGTGGTCATGCACATTTTGCAGGGCATTTGCGCCACACAAAAAAAGAGGTTATCAAGCTACTTTAAAGAGGTTCATCCTCACATCAGTAGTGAGTTGTAGTTAGCAGTGATTAAGGTGCCCATGTGTTATCTGACACTTCTAATTAACTTTAAAGGTAGCCTTTTATTTATTGAAATATAACATTGGTTTTATTGACTCCTAAAAGGACAATGGTTGTTGCGACAAACCATGATTGTGTTGTGTATTTCCATGGAAACTTGGTATGAGTGTTTTCATTCCATGTGACCACTTGCCCTATAGCCAGATATCAGCAGGGTACGACCAATGTTAAAAAGCACTGAAACTCTTCCATCAACCAAAGAAACAAATCTTCGCTATAGTATCCTTGGAACAATGGTTCAGAGATGTCTTTATGGGAGGGCAAACGGGGAACTTGCCACAGGCCCCAACTTTGGAGCAGGGGGGCCACAAGGCTGACTGAGCTAAAGAGGTCAGTTCCCATTGTTCACCAAACATAAATAGCTCGACAGAATATGTGATAGCGTACTGCTTAGCCTGTAAACCTATTGGCTGACTATTGTTGATAAGTGCATTCTGCTCTGTTCAATTCATCCTGTAATGCTTTCTGTGTTCACTGTGTCATACACATTTTGTGCGTTCACTACAGTGCAACTCCTGTGGCATTCTCACCGTTCTTTAGGGATGTCCTTGATCATGTGCAATAGCCAAAGATGAAATGCATATTGATCAGCTTGAGTGCAGCAATGGTTCAGACCATAGCTCAGTGTGTTAAGCACTAATTGCAGATATGTGTGTTTATATGCAAGATTACAATGCCACATTCCTTTCCTATGTTTATAGTTGACATAGCTGCGTGTATATGTACTGTGTTTTGCAGCACAAAAGGTGCTATTATCAGCAACGTACCTGCACCAGATGATATGTGAAATAATGTAGGATCCTCAGGCTCACAAACAGGTTCCAGTAAAATTCCTTTATTACAGCTTCAGTCAGTTACATGAAGATCTTATAGAGATAAGCACTGGCTCCCATCACCCAGGCAGGGGCTCTCCAACTGCCTGCCTCTAGAACCTTATTATCAGCACACATTCTCTCACTGGCACATAAACATTCTCTCCGTCACACCCATAATTATCTCTTGCGTCACCAGCTTTGGCATTCATCCCAAGCACTATAGAACACATATCACTTCCTTTCCGATCTCACCACCTCACAACAAAGCACAACACAACAATATGATATGATTTGGCATTCATAAAGGGCCTATACACATGTGTTTCTAGGCACCACAAGACAAGGCAGGGAAGACATAGGGAGGACAAGACAAACTATCTTACTAGGCCTTGTGTCATTCAGATCGTGCAAGTGCGAAGGGAAGTGCAAGGGGAAGGAGAATGGGGAGTGCAAGGGAGAGGAAAATGGGGAGGTGCGAACAGGGCCGCATGGCTATGAGTAAGTGTAGCCAGGGCAGCGCGGCTCTGGGTCAGTGCAGGAGGAAGGGTGCAGTAGGGTTACAGTTACAGCCTCTAAGTGCACAGAAGGCAATGAGGCAGTGCAAAGGAAGACTGGTCGTGGAGGAGTCTGGTGCCCAGTGAGACTCTATGAGGGACGTCTACCAGTTGGTGCAGCAGACAGGTAAGTTAGCAAGGGAGCGAGAGAGAGAAGACAGAGGAGAAAAGGAGATACTTGAGCTGCTTCTGGAACTTAAGGTGGTCTGGCTAGGGTCTACCGTTCTTATCTAATAATATTAATGAAATATTGATATGAAGCAGTGACTAACTGATCTAGTCACTAGAATTAGAGTATTTATCTGAAGTATTTGTTGGTTTATCACGCCTAATTGTTTTGCTAATTACTTGAAATCATTATATTTTAGTTTTAAGTGGTGATATATTTTGTCTTTTCACTGTCATAGTCAATGTTTTTATTAATTTATATTGGCTGAGTGAGCATGGTGCTGTTGCATGAGTGAATTATGGATGGGTTTTTTGAGTTGATTGTAGTTCTTTTCTAGATTTGATGCACAATTTCATTTATGATTCGATTTATTTGATGTAGTTTTGTTGATGTGTTAGTTTTCTATCTTTTTTCATTGATTTACATGCCATTTGTTAGAATGAATTCTACAATCCAAGGCTGGATTTTTTATGAATTTTTATGAACTAATAAATGTTTCATAACAATTGTTCATCGAATGTGAATTGAATATTTTCACCTCCTGTTTTTGATGCAGAGCATGCCCTTTTTTTAATATAATAGTGATTTTGAGGAAAATAGCTCTGTTGCTTTGTCTTTCACCAAACAGAAGCATACTTCACTCCGGCCCCTTTGTTCCCTTATATATAACGTTGCTGTCCACGTATGACCAGAGTGTATATATACCTGGGATCCCTGTTCCTTTTTTTTCAAGGCTGAGAGGGGCAGGGAGGCTGTTCCAGAGGGAGGCACCTGCAGAGGAGAGGGATCTACCCCCCCACTCTCTGCCAGGAGAAGTGTCTGACCCTCAGAGTGTTGTAGGTAGCTGAGAAAAGGGCTCTGGAAGGAACGTATTGCAGAAGAGAGAGTTGGATGCAGTGCAGGCCCCGACCCCAGCAAGCCTTGTGGATGATGCAGCAGGTTTTGAACTTGATCCTTGCAGCTACCTGGATCCAGTGGTGAGCTTTTAGGGCTGGAGCGATATGGTCCCTGGGCTTGAGGCCAAGGATAAGTCTTGAAGTCCTGTTCTGAATGAGTCGCAGGGAGCGAAGAGTAGAGGTAGTCAGGCTGAGAAAGATGCTGTTGCAGTAGTCCAGCCTAGAGAGAGCCAGGGCTCTAGAGACAGTGAGCTTCTGGGGGAAAGTGAGAAAAGGTAAAATACCTCTGAGAAGGTGCAGCTGTAAGTGGGCCTTTTTGGCAAGGTCCGAGATGTGAGGAGAGAAGGAGAGGGTGTAGTAGAAGATGACGCCAAGGTTTGCTGCCTCGCAGGAAGGCAAAGTTAATGGGCCCAAGGAGGGTAGGAAGAGTGAGAGAGGGAAAGCGAGGGCATGGGTCCCAATAAGAAGAGTCTCCATATTACTGGCATTAAGGTGCACCGTTGGAGGTGCACCAATCCTGAATCATGGCTTGACAGTCAGGAATGAGTATTCGAGGAGAGGAGGCTGAAGGAAGCCTGAAAGAGAGCTGAGTCTCTTCAGCATAAACAAATTAAGAATGAACCACACAGTGACTGCGCCCCAAAAGGATCAGTTTAGTTGTAAAAAGATTTTTCTTTTTCCTTTATAAAAAATAGTTCCAGCAAAACAGCAATTAGTTTACTATGCCCTTTAATTGTCGCCACGTGTTTCGGCCTCTCAAGGGCCCTTTTCAAAACAAAAATATCCAGGCAGTTTAAATTCTTATTCAATTTAAGCATTCAATCCATTTAGATTTCTCAATATGTGAAAATCTAGTTCACAGGATAATCCCTGGTGCAGCTTCAAGCATCTTCCCTCGCGTCGGCATCATTAGTGAGACGACGCGAGGGAAGATGCTTGAAGCTGAAGAAAGTTAATAGTAGCTTCATAGAGCATGTTTCCACATTTGAAAAACTTGCGGGTGGTGTACAGGAGAGAGGTACACCCAGCGGAGGCAGTGGACAGAGGTGGCATAAGGGCCACAGTGCAGGAGGAGGTGTAGATAGGTGGCCGAGGAGGGGCCCAAGAAGTATTAGAAAGGGAGGCATGAGAAGGAAGGAAGTTAATGAGATACAGGAGTTGCCTATCGAGAAGGAGGAGATGGTGCTGAGGGTCCTCAACCAGGACGGTACCATTTAGATAGACATTGATGATGGTCTTGGAGCAAATGGAAGGGGGCCTCAAGGACTTCCCAATGTGTGCCACCATTAATGGGAGAGGAGGAGAAAGGCGAGAGAACAGAGACCATAGTATGGGTCCATAGGTCTTGAGAGAGAACGACAAAGAGGATGTCTGTGAGAGTCTGTCTGGAGGAACCGTTGATGTGGGTATCAGCAATAGGGAGGCCTGGGCTGGGGAACAGGATCTTCCTCTTGAACTTTTTCCATCCAGACCTATTGAGAGGGATAGGACAGGAGATAGAGTAGCAGTTTGAGAAGATGGGAGAGATGGAGAGCACCATAAGGGGTGAGAGGAGGCAAGAGGGGAGAGTGAGGGAGGAAAAGAAGCACAGCCCACAGTCGCAACCACAGGAAGCAACAGAGGGGGTTGTTCGCAAAGAAGGAGGAAACAAAAGGGAAGCAGGCAAAACCCACTGCTGAACACCAGGACAGTGTGGACGAAAGACAGGGCAGGACAGCACACTGCAAAAACACCCAGGTTGGACTTTCCTAAAAGGAGGGGAAAAAAGGCCTCGTTTTTACACAACAGAAATGCCTGAAAGTGACTTTCTTAGCGAGATGTGAGAGATGGCTAAATTAATACAGTTCAATGAGATGCTTAAGTGAAGTGCGATAAGATTAATGAGGGTAATTGGCGGTGCGATCAATTTAGTGTGGTGCAGTGATTGCTGCACCCTCTGACTGCACCTCACCTACCAGCAGGTTGATAGCTGCAGGCTTCTTGCTTCCCCGCCTTACACTGGCAGATACCATCTGGAACTGCTTCTGTGGGAGCTGCCCTTTGCCTTGGGGTAATTTGCCACAGGGGGCTTCAATGGGCAGCGGGGCTACCCTACTGAGATTACTTAGGTAGGGGCACACGTCTAATCAGGAGTTGGGGGAGAGAGACAGGAGGGAGGGGACAAGAGAACCAGGAATGATCACTGAAACAAGCTGTGAGGGGGCTGGGCACAGTTTGCAGGCAACAGAAATTAACCAAGTAGCCTGGTGCTGGATCACAAAGAAAGCAAACACTCACCATGGCATTCCCAGTAAAGTAAAATGAGCCATGTGTAGCTGGCAATAGTAATCAATAGGCTCACAGAGTATGGGCCGCTGCCCAATCATGAGTCAGGGGATGGAGGGAGGAGGGAGGGGACAAGGGAAATAGGACGCAGCACTGAAAGAAGCTGTGAGGGGGCTGGGCACAGTTTGCAAGCAACAGAAATTAATTAAGTAGCTCAGTGCTAGAGCACAAAGAAAGCAAACACTCACCACGGCATTCCCAGGTTGCTATAAAAACAAACACAGCATCAGTGAGGTGAAGGTTTAAAAAAGTGTTTCTTCATATGGGGAGTTGTAAAACCTAGGCAGCCACCTCCAATGATAAGCATACAGTGTTTATTTATAAAGGTGATTAGGTATCCAAATTCCAACAGTGGAACAAAGGTGTTCATGTTTGTATCCTGGCTTTGCCAGCAGATGATACAGTGACCCTGGACAAATCATCATATCACTGACAGTACTGTGCTGTCTTCTGTGAACATGTTTGCCTTCTCACATGCTGGTGGCATTGTTTAGCCCATTACATGATCTTCTTTTTTATGTAGGCCATTTGAGTGGCGGGGTTCTTAGCAGAAGAAAGTGGACCAGATGTTTTAGGCATTTCAGCATATTTTAACGTCAGCTCATTTGACACAAAAAATGGTTTGCTTTTTTTTTTACAATGCAGAAGTGTTTCTGCAAGTTTATAAACAAGCAATTTCACAAGTCTGTGTTTTGGTAGCATTTAAAGCTTTAAGATACAAAAGACAAACCCAGATATAATCTTTTAAAATCATGGCAATTTGTATGAGGGTACTTTATACTTCCTTTGATGATGATGACACTGAAGCTACAATCATTCCAACTTTGCATAATATGCTTCTATAACATTTTGTTTATACAAATTGCCACGTTGGGTATGTTATTAGTGTAATTTCCAAGTCAGTTCTATACCATGAGATTATTTTAGTTCATGGTAACAACTGGAACAGGAAGCAGTATAGTGCAGCCATTGCAGAGGGGTTGCAAATCCCAGCTTCAGCCCTTAACCAATGTGTGATCCTGGGCATCTCATTCCATCTCTTATTGCCTAACTTGTCAAAAGTACCAGTCTCTAAACCTTTCAAACTGGTCACCCTTCAGAGTGAATTACTTTTCTTGTTATGCTCTTTAAAAAAGTCTCACTCATGGTTTCACTGGCTATAGTGTTTCTTCCTCTATAACAATAGTGAGCATTGATATACTGCACACCACAGCCACTTGTTCCTTTGCTCTCGAATATGAACACTACTTGAATACCTTCTAATCTCAGTCCATCTGGATATGGGCACATTCCTGGCAGCTTCTCCTCTTCACCTGCTACCCATGCTATGGAATATGAAGCTTTCTCCTTGCTTCCCATTGGTCTCCTGTGTCCACGCTTGAGCACTTTTCCATTCTGTGAGGCAGATAATCTGAGTCATCCGTCTATTCTGGATTATTTGCGCCATTTTCATACGATCAGTGTTTTGCATGTGTACTGTGGCCTGTGCACCTTCCTGGTGGCTCCTATTGATGAACAGTGTTGTGTACCTGTACTAGAACACAGGTATGCTTGTTGTGGACTTTGAATGTTGCCCATGAAATGCTACTTGTTTATCATTCTGATTACAGCAAGAATGAACAGGGTCAGGTGACTGAAAGGGCGTACTCATGCTTATTTTGTACAGCTACGAGGCAGCATATCAAGCTAAGGGTTGTGATCGCGACGAGGAGGGTGTGACCAGATATTCTGGATCCCTTAATTAATTTGGTTCAGTGGAGGGGGGTCCAAAAGGTTTGATCATGCCACGGGACCCAAAAGTGCTTAAAATGGCCCTGGTTCAGGCACCATAAGTACTTCTACGTTGGTTAACTTCAAAACTGTAAACATATTTCCTGTACCGAAAACGGACTCAACTCTTGCAATTTTAGAATTTTGCCAATATGCACTGCTTGTGGTCTCAGCTCTGTGCATCCCTGTACTATCACTGCATTTTATCTACCCCCCTTTTTACCCTGTTTCCTTTTCTTCTTCCAACATGGAGCACGGTGTGGTTACCCTGTGTAATACACCATTTTCTTAGACAAGGTACCTAAGACTAAATGATTGGCGTATTATAAAAGCTTTGTAATATAACACAGGGGCCAATCGAGAGAATGCAATATTTGACTTAATTTAGGCCTCTTGAAATAAACACCACTGATTGGTTGGAGCTTCCAACTACAAATGCGTTTCACAACAGATCAGGTGTAACTTGCTACAGTTGGGCAAGCATGTAATATACACCTGGTATACAACATTGACTAACTTACACCCATTATTGGTGGCCTGGCATAACAAAAACCTCACTCTGCAGTAAGTGTACATTATTTTTGGAGAGGAAATATGTCACTTTCACAAACATCTTTTTGCAACTTGTTCTCCTTTCAGTTAGCATTTTATTGTTTTAAATGCCTTGATACTACAGACATGTTAAATGATTTTCAGACCTCCCCCACATACAACACATACTTAAAACAAGCCATAACGCGAAGGTGTTCAGAAACATTTCCGAGATAACTTTCGTAATTTATGAATGCATGTTAAGCTACAATTTTTTGGACATGTATCTTTTTCCAGTCAAAGACCCATAAGTCCCAGACGTGTCCACTTTTTCTTGTAGACATCTTACCTTTCACAGGTGTTGAGTTACACACATGTGTACATTCCAGTAAGCACTGTCACGGAAAGGTCAGAGGCAAGTGACCACTCTTACCAGGTATAAGGCTCAATAACACCTGGTGAAAACACATTTTTTTAATTTTTTTTTTTTATTTGACTCCATATGTTTATTTAAGATATGATACCCAATCTTTGGGTTTTCTTGGCAGTAGCAGGCCCTAAACCTAGTTAAAGACCTGAGCACAGCGTTTTTTTGTTTTCTTTTTTAATAAGGCCAGTGACACAGTTACTACCTAGTTAAGCCTGGAACACAGTGCATGATACCCATCAGAGCCACTGCACAATTCCTGATGTGCTACACAATGGGAATAGAGAGAGAGGAGAGCATGCACCGTTACGATTAGCTAAAAGCCTGAAAAGATCATGTGTAATAAAGCAGGGTTCGCAGGCTCTTTGGGTAAGTTGCCAGCAGTTGCTTTATTGCACAACCACTCTCACATGGCGGAAGGCGTGCATTCCCCCCTATCTACTCTGGTTGGCATCAGCAATGCACAGCCACTCTGACATGGCGGAAGGCGTATATTACCCCCTATCTACTCTGGTTGGCATCAGCAATGCACAACCACTCTCACATGGTGGAAGGTGTGCATTCCCCCCTATCTACTCTGGTTGGCATCAGCAATGCACAACCACTCTCACATGGTGGAAGGCGTGCATTCCCCCCATCTACTCTGGTTGGCATCAGCAATGCACAGCCACTCTGACATGGCGGAAGGCGTATATTACCCCCTATCTACTCTGGTTGTCATCAGCAATGCACAACCACTCTCACATGGCGGAAGGCGTACATTCCCCCCTATCTACTCTGGTTGGAATCAGCAATGCACAACCACTCTGACATGGCGGAAGGCGTACATTCGCCCTATTTACTCTGGTTGGCATCAGCAATGCACAACCACTCTGACATGGCGGAAGGCGTATATTACCCCCTATCTACTCTGGTTGGCATCAGCAATGCACAACCACTCTCACATGGTGGAAGGTGTGCATTCCCCCCTATCTACTCTGGTTGGCATCAGCAATGCACAACCACTCTCACATGGCGGAAGGCGTGCATTCCCCCCATCTACTCTGGTTGGCATCAGCAATGCACAGCCACTCTGACATGGCGGAAGGCGTATATTACCCCCTATCTACTCTGGTTGGCATCAGCAATGCACAACCACTCTCACATGGCGGAAGGCGTACATTCCCCCCTATCTACTCTGGTTGGAATCAGCAATGCACAACCACTCTGACATGGCGGAAGGCGTACATTCGCCCTATTTACTCTGGTTGGCATCAGCAATGCACAACCACTCTGACATGGCGGAAGGCGTACATTCCCCCCTATCTACTCTGGTTGGCATCAGCAATGCACAACCACTCTGACATGGCGGAAGGCGTACATTCCCCTCTATCTACTCTGGTTGGCATCAGCAATGCACAGCCACTCTGACATGGCGGAAGGCGTATATTACACCCTATCTACTCTGGTTAGCATCAGCAATGCACAACCACTCTCACATGGCGGAAGGCGTACATTCCCCCCTATCTACTCTGGTTGGAATCAGCAATGCACAACCACTCTCACATGGCGGAAGGCGTACATTCCCCCCTATCTACTTTGGTTGGCATCAGCAATGCACAACCACTCTGACATGGCGGAAGGCGTACATTCGCCCTATTTACTCTGGTTGGCATCAGCAATGCACAACCACTCTGACATGGCGGAAGGCGTACATTCCCCCCTATCTACTCTGGTTGGCATCAGCAATGCACAACCACTCTCACATGGCGGAAGGCGTACATTCCCCCCTATCTACTCTGGTTGGAATCAGCAATGCACAACCACTCTCACATGGCGGAAGGCGTACATTCCCCCCTATCTACTTTGGTTGGCATCAGCAATGCACAACCACTCTGACATGGCGGAAGGCGTACATTCGCCCTATTTACTCTGGTTGGCATCAGCAATGCACAACCACTCTGACATGGCGGAAGGCGTACATTCCCCCCTATCTACTCGGCGTGCATTCCCCCCTATCTACTCTGGTTGGCATCAGCAATACACACCCACTCTCACATGGCGGAAGGCGTACATTCCCCCCTATCTACTCTGGTTGGCATCAGCAATACACAACCACTCTCACATGGCGGAAGGCGTACATTCCCCCCTATCTACTCTGGTTGGCATCAGCAATGCACAACCACTCTCACATGGCGGAAGGCGTACATTCCCCCCTATCTACTCTGGTTGGCATCAGCAATGCACAACCACTCTCACATGGCGGAAGGCGTACATTCCCCCTATCTAGTCTGGTTGGAATCAGCAATGCACAACCACTCTCACATGGTAGAAGACGTGCATTCCCCCCTATCTTCTCTGGTTGGCATCAGCAATGCACCACCACTCCCACATGGCGGAAGGTGTACATTCCCCCTATCTACTCTGGTTGGCATCAGCACTGCACATCTACTCTTACAACACACTACGAGGATGCAAGTGTACTGCATTACGTGACTAAAATTCCATTGCTGCATGGATATGCAGCTGAACATTCTCCAAAATATGTTCGTCCTTTGCATTTATGAAATGATATGATATGGCATTTATAACACACCTATAGACAAGTGTTTCAAGGCGCGACGAGGCAAGGGAGGGGAACTAAGGGGGATGGGTAACGATCATACTAGGCAAGGTGTCATTCAGATCATGCAAGTGTGTGGGAGGGAGGAAAGGAAAGTGCAGCACATGGGAATAGATAATTACAAGTAAAATAATGGCCGGCATGTGGCAAGAGCATGGGTAAGTGCAGACATCAGCTATCGAGGTCTGGTGGGGGGACTGTAGGGATACAGAACAGTCCCCAAGTGCGGAGGTTGCCAGGCGGGCAGTGCAGGTGTGTGACGCTGGCGTGAGAGGGACCTAGGCCCGGGATCAGAGGGTGTCCAGCTAGCCAGGGCAGTACCGGTTTAAGCCAGGGGTCAGCAGAGGAGAGGAGGAGAGAAAGCAGAAGCAAAGAGAAAGGTTTTGAGGTGTTTCCGGAACCGGAGATGGTTCTCCTCAAGTTTAAGGGAAGCAGGGAGGCAGGGAGACTGTTCCAGAGGGAGGCACCAGCCGAGGAAAGAGATTTACCACTAACTCGTTGCTTGGAGAAGCGACTGACCCTAAGGGAGTTGGAGGCAGATGAGCGAAGAGTTCGAGAAGGAAGATATTTAGGAAGAGCGAGTTGAAGGTATTGAGGCCCCAGACCCCAGAAGGCCTTGTGGACGATGCAGAGGGTTTTGAACTTAATTCCCTCAGCCACTGGGAGCCAGTGCAAAGGACATTTGCATCACACCACATTGCACATGTCCTTGCACTCATTTGCATTTAAACTGTCAACATTGCTAAATGCTTAAAACCTAAAAGTCCTTGTTGCGGCCATTTTAGCTGTAAGTATCCTTTCACACACTGCACCATTTCACACACTGCGCCATCCAATTACCTGAACAAAATACTTCCTGCACATTTCCCATAAACTTGTTTTCTTGCATTAGACATATTATTTCACTATTCATTAAATGTGCATTTGATTCCTCATGTCAAATTAAACTATTTCACTTTGACCTCATATGCTGCTCACAAATATAACATTCCACTCTGACCACCGTACGGTGCGCATACATGTTACACAAAGCTGTTAACCACACTAAGAGTCAAGGGTACTGGCTGTGTGTTGCTCACACTGCATCCCCTTCATCCCGAATGATGCATCGCATCACAGCTCCTAGCTCCCCCATGTTGTGTATGCTACATTGCATTCTGCTTGGCCGGCATATGTCAAACACAAGATCCAGCACACGCTGTCTGCAAAGCTACAAGGGCGTAGGTAGCCTTCTTTCTGTAGTGCAGTTACTACAAAGGCACAGAACATCAAACCTCCCTGTTGCTCTTCTTGCAAGCCCGGCAGGTTGCAGACACATTTCCAAGAAATATTCTTTCATAAAATATATTTCGCCAGCTTGGAACACTTCAGACATAAAGCGCTGTTGTGCTGGCACGTTAATTTAGCATGGCGGGGTAGTAGCACGGAGTGCCACCTCAATTGAGCTGCTTGAGAACTCTTCTGAACTCCCAATAAGCATGAAAACTCATCACGCAACAGCCACGTAGCGAGGTGCTTTACTTTAATATTCCTGCTTCGCTTGTAATACATCACCAGCCAACGCACGCCGAGAGGACACCACCTCACTGCCCTCGCCATTCCTGCTGATCGCCATCCATCTCCACAGCACATCTGAAATCACCATTGTTGTGCGGACTGTGGAGCACGGCGGAGCCACAAAAGACCAACCACTGCATCTAATCTCCAGCTCCCATTGAAATCCAGGTGAGTGGATGGATGCTCTATCGCCACTTACACCAAGGCAGTACCAGTCTCCCAAGCGCATAGGAGGTGCGGCCCTCTGGCACCTCACTGTACCCTGGCCCATCTGGCTGTTTGGCACAGTACATTTAGCTTCGCCACGCGAGTAGCTCGTCCTACTACTGTTGCCAAGTTTTCTTTAAAGACTGCACCCTCTTCTATCCATTGTTCTTCACCTGGGCACACATGTTAACAGCACCCTGGGCCATACAGGATACTCTTGCTACCCTGGGGCTTCTCACTGGGCAGCACTCTTCACTTCCCACTGGGCAGCACCCTTCACACAACGTTGGGTCTTTATACTGGGACAACTCCTCTTACTTCTCCTTCCTTGAGGAATTCCTCTATACCCTGGGTTTTCCACTGGGGTACAAGCTCCCCTTTCTTCACCATGGGTCATTTAACGGGGGATAACTTCCCCTTGTCATTGCCCTGGGTCACTTAGAGCGGAGTAACTCCCCCTTTTCTTTCCACTGGGTCATTTAATGGGGTGTAACTCACCCCTTTTCTTCACCCTGGGTGATGGGAATTACTTTTTTTGTGCCCCCCCACACTCCGCAGCAGACTTTTTGCTTTAAATTTCTTCATTTTCTATTTAGATTTGTCTCAAGTCCTCACACAGAGGCCAGCTCATCGCCAGTGTAATAACGCAGGGTTCTCAGGCTCTTCTGGTAAATTGCCAGCCGTTGATTTATTGGATTATCATAAATTACATCAAGATGACTCAGTATGAACTACTGGCTCCAATCACTCAGGCAGGGCCTCTCCAACTGCCTCAGCGTGGAACCTTTACCCGGAACATTCTCTCACTCATACCACAACATTCTCTTTAACATCACCAGGCTCATGCATCCACCCCAAGCACTATACAACACAGAGCAAGAAGAGCACATATCTTTACGACTGGATGAAAGCCTACCAAGATGGCCTGCATGCAAATTTGAAGAACAACTTGCAGAGTCCCTTTTCTATTTCAATGTATAGCCACCGGGGTAGTGAGAGAGCCAGGTACTTAAAAGTGCACAATGTCAGATAAACCGGTGAAGAGGGTTGTGGTGGGGAGAGAGGGGCTCCTGGGCAAATGGGGCAGAGTGGTCTGCTGGGGAATTGGTGAGAGAGCGAGGCAGTGCTGTCAGCCTGTATGAGCTTAGACTTTCCCAGGGGAATAAAGCTTGACTTACTGCATCCTGATTGGCCGGTGGCTTTTTCCAGGATGCTCAAAACGAAAGAATGACAACATATGTTTCGTAATTGAAGTGTGCATATCAACCTGAAGGATGTACTTTTCTGAAATAAAAATCTCATTCATGTCTCTAATAATTCCTAATGATTTCAACTTTAAGAGCGGTTAAGGGACAACCAGGTGGAAACATACAGAGACCAGCTATCGAGCAGACACAAAGGGCCTCATTACACGGTAGGAGCTAAGGGATTACCGGCACCGGTAAGGTCACCGGTGCCTGTAATCCCTTAACGCCCTACTACGAGGTCCCTCAGCGGGTCCCGTCCTTAATGCCTGGTCTGACCAGGCGTTAAGGACAGGACCTGCTGAGGGACTTCAGAGCTAATAACGGTACCGCAATTTGAGGTACCGTTATTAGCTCCTTCCCCATTACCATTGATCCCTATGGGGGCTCAAATGGGAATTGGGAATGGTATATGGAATGGGGATTTACCGGATCCTCCAGAGTCGGAATGACCCGGTAAGTCCCCATACCACCTATCTGGACCCGGTATGCGGTAAGGAATTAGCCATGCTGCTAATAGCGGCATGGTTACCTCCTACTGTGTAATGAGGCCCAAAGTGTCAAACAGAGCTGGACGGGCCTGTGTGCATGTGACACCCCAATAATAAAAATGGGGTGTCGGCAAACCTCAGGGCCACCTGCAAGCAATTCAGGAAAATGTAGAAATGGCAGAACTAAGTCCCAGGTGGAGATGTTGAAGCGGTGTGGGACATTTACAGAAATAATGTGCAATGTTTCAGGGAAAGCCATAATGATATCCGACTGCAGCGGAGAACATTGAAAAGCCATGCAAACATATTTCTTCCACAATGGAGAGATGGATGCACAGGCCAGCCTCCCCGAAGAGGCATGAAGTTCTGCATTAAAGGGCATCGCTCCTCTAATGTCGACATTATGGCTGATGAAGAGGCGGGACCTGGAAAGACAACCTCAATCAGTCCTTTAAATAAAACTCTCTAACCTCGATTTGACTTTGAGATATATTTATTAATAATAATAACAATAATACAAGTAACAATAGCACAATAATTCTAATACTAAAGCTACTACTACTAATAATAATATTAATAATAATACTAATAATAGTAATAATAATAATACAATAATATTGATAATTAAAATAAGAATTGGCATTTGAAAGGAAGCAGGACATAGAGAGCTAACTATGAAGTCAGAAACATGAGTAGGGAGTGGCCGTGGCCAGCAAAGGGTGTCAGGTTCAGTTTTCTAACCGGGAAAAAAATATTTATATGTGAGAAGGCAGCATGGAGATGGGGTCTAGATGGAATCGTTGATTCAAAACTCCAGACTTATATCAAGGGCTCCCCAGACACACCTTTCGGTGCTTTCAAAGTCGCTTAAGCAAAGTGGAGTCCTTTAAAAAAGACATAGCGCGGGATACCGCCTGGGCTAATAGCGTTACCGCCAAACCCTCCGGCACTATTAGCGCTGGATCACGGGTTTGGCGCAATTAGCGCGCACTAATAGCGTGACACTAATTGCGCCCAGAAATGGGACTTTTCCCGGTGCATTTACCCCAGCTCGGTGCTGAGGGTAAATGCAGCTAAACCCGTGATTTGGTCAACCATTAAATGCGGTGGTAATAACATTACTGCCGCATTTAAGGGTTACCGCCAAACTCGTGATGAGGAGGACAACCAATTAAGTAGGTTAAGGAAAGTAAAAAAGCGAACAAATAAAAGTGTTATTACAGGTTAGAAAAAGCATAGACGTGTATTGGTACATGTTATGGACCAATAACGAGGATGTTTGTTACCTATGGGGCCAAGTCACCCCAAGGACACCATGCCACAGTCACCCAAAGGATATTATGAAAAGTTCTCTTGCATTGTCAACGATGTCTCTCAGAACACTGAGGCGGAAAGCACCTATTCGTGCCCAGTGTTATGTTGTGTAGGCAATGTAGGAACTGGCCGATGTATTCGACAGGACACTTTCATCGAACGGTGGCCTGTCAGGGAACTGCACATGCGTTTACTGTGCACTGCACAAGCAGGAACAGGCGGTGGGGCTGTGAGGTAAGGAGGGGTTTCGGGGAGGGTTAGGGGTGTGTCTATGTGTGTGTGTGTGTGTGGGTGCCTGTGTGTGTGCATGTTGTTAGGAATGGGGTTGGGTCAAGGGAATAGGAGTACAGGGGACAGAGGTGAAGGTGCGACCCCGGCCGATACATGTCTGGACCTTGAGGGGGGAGAGCGAAGAGGGAACGGGAGTTGTGTGGGTGTCTCCCGCATTAGGGAAGATTAGGGAAGGGGGTGCAACAAAGAGAAAGATGTTTCCCCACAGCGCCGAAATCAGGCCCAGTCAATCGGGCTTCAATGAAATCAACCTGCATGGGAACAACATACAACCAGTAATAGATGGTGTTGTTTCCCTGTTCATTGCCTGTAAAAGTCTTATTTTGGGCAGGCAAGGAAGATCAACGGGACCTGCCTCCTCCTGAAGCTGGTAAGACCTATGAGACAATGCTACCAAGTTCCGTGGAGGTGGCCGAGGATCGCCGGCACTGGCATCAAGCCAGCCTTCCAGTGGATAGCATCAGAATACTGTATGAGCGCATGTGCAAAAAAATACTTTAGGAAGACATGTTTTGCTCATTACAAGGGACAGCTCATTCCATCAATCAGATGAATTATTTGCGATTGAACAACTACAAAAATGACAGCTGTGTCCGAGTGAGTGATTTCAAAGACCTGTCAGTTGAGCTGTTGTATAGATGGAGGGAAACATTCTGCAAAGTGTGGTGATGGACCATTGGTAAGAGCATTGTGAGTCCAATCCCAGCATGCTGCCAGTCATTGCCGATGGGCAAATGGTGAATCGTGAGTAAGCACTCAGTCTACTTCCATACCACCCCGGTGTGCACTGCTTGCAGTGCTAATCCTAGCAGCAGCCTGGCCACGTTTTAAACGGGCATTCGACATGCAAACTACCCATGGCCCCCGCCTCTACCTACACTGTTATCTGTTTGCAACTTCATGAAAGCCGGATAGCGGCTGGACCACTTGAAGAAACGGAGGGAGGGCAAGTGGAGGCGAAAGTGGTCAGTTGTGGTCAGCCTCAGTATTTTTTCAGTGTTCATGCAAAGGAGGAGCCAGTGGATCACCCTGCTGAGTGAGAGACTACATATATCCATTTGCTGTGCGGAGCGCACGCGGAGCGCAAGTGGAGGCAAAAGTGGTCAGTTCTAGTCAGCCTCAGTGTTTTTTCAGTGTTCATGTAAAGGAGGAGCCAGTGGATCACCCTGCTGAGTGAGAGACTACATATATCCATTTGCTGCACAGAGGGCAAGTGGAGGCGAAAGTGATGAGTCGTGGTCCGTCAGAGCCCGGAGAGACGGAAGGAATAAAGAAGGAAGTACGGTACATCAGCTGCCGATAGGATTGACTGGTAAGCGACCTCAGCGGAGTGATAAACTCTACTACGTTTTGAATCTCGCTAAACGGGAGACTGTCGGAGCGCGTCCCCTTTGATTCCGGTAAACATCTTATTTAGAGTAGATTGAAATCAACAGTGACAAGAATAATAACTTTAAAACAAGTAAAGGTGGAGTTGGTTAATTACATGCACTACTCAGAAAATGAACAAGAATATTTACTCGGAAGCCCACCTTGAGAAAATCATTACGATTCTTCAGAGGCATGGAGTAGCAATCGGTCACTTTAGGAAGTCCTATGCCGGGACGTCACCATCACCAGTGATGGAGATCCAAAGGGCTCAGGCTATTCCTCCCACGACATAGGGACGAAGATCTGGGAATAGCAGCACCCAGCACCTTGGAAAGCGCCCCTAAAGTTCCATCACTTCTTGAGTTTTGTAAACCTACCATTGCTTGTATGATTAGGTTCAGACCATTCGGTTTATTGGATACGAACTTGCAGAAGCCCTGAATTTGCTGTTTACAGAATGACATTGTGCAATAGAGGAACTATAAAATGTATTTAATGGGTTTATATATAATTATACTGAGTTACTTTTTAACTTATAATTGACAAACTCTTAGCAACCTAAACATGCACCTTTACCAACATGCAGATGACACTCCAATATACTTCCAGATGTCCTACCCCTTAGAATTCACACGGTCAGACACTGGGCCTCGGGAGCGGCACCTTTCATTACGGGATGCCCTATTACGAGGCCTGTTAGCGGGTCCGGCTTTTCACGTTCGGGACTGAATCCCTGCATAAAGGTGAGAAAGACCTTGTTGTATATGGAGAGTGATGGAGTAAATCTATCCCTTATACAAGAAATGCATCTTAGCAGGCAAAACTAATCCAAGTATGCTAGCGAGTGGGGATGCCACAGATATTTTGCATCTTACTCGACATATTCTCTGGGGCTGATGACCCCAATCTGGGGAGATGTGGGATACAAGCACAAAGAGGTCATTGCTGATGGGGAAGGAAGGATGTTTATTGTGGTCAGATATATAAAGGGCCACCTCGTGGTCATTGTTAATACACATGCACCAAATTTGAACAGCCCAGAAAATGATGATTGGATAAAATCGCAATTGGTGAAATGTATTGGGGAAGTTATAATTTAGGGTGAGGATTTTAATGGGGTGATGGACTTGGGTGTTGATAGCTCCCACATTCTTGTTAGACAATTATCCCGATCTGCCAAAAGGATGAAATAAATATGTGAGCTGTGTCGAGGTGGACCAGGTAGATTTGTTTCGTAAAAACTTCCTCAGGGTATTCAGGTTTATTTGTCTAGTCGACCCAAATAGCCAGGCAACAGCTGTCTTGTTAGATGTGGAGAAGGCTTTTGACTCTGTTGAATGGTCATAAATCTTTGCAGTACTGCGTCATATGAGAATTCCCCTCAACTTGGTTAAGATTTTCTGGCTGCTGTACACCCAAACCTTGGCCAGACTCATCCTTAATGGATGGGTATAGGCACCAATACCTCTGGGTAGAGGAACTCAACAGGAGGTAGGCCCGTTGTCACCACTATTGTCCACAATGGCACTTGAGCTGCTTAGGGGTCAGACCAGGACATGGGACAAATTCAGCTCGTCTTACAGTATGGGATGACATTTTGAGGGCTGCCGATGAGGGTGATATCAGCATGCTTGTTATGCTGGACCTATCGGCAGACTTTGATACTGTTGACTTTAAGATCCTTCTTTCCAGACTCTCCACAGTCGCTTGTGTATCTGAGGAGGCTTTGGAATGTTTTTTGTCCTTTTTGACGGATCGAAACCAGCAAGTTAAATTGGGCCCATTTTTGTCTGGTTTGTTTTCAGTTGGATGTGGAGTGCAACATGGATCCTATTTGTCCCCTTTGCTTTTGAATGTGTATATCCACCCACTTCTGAATCTCCTCCCACATTTAACTTACAATATCATTCTTATGCGGATGACACACAAATGTATGTGCAGCTAAAAAGTACTGTGGGCATAGCTGCCTACTTTTTACGATGTGCTGAGGCAATCAAAACCTGGATTTTCGAGAACAAGTTGCAGTTAAATCCATCCAAAACAGAGATCATTGAGTTTGGCCCAAAAACAGAGTAGGAAACCTTATGCCAATTCTCTGTCCCTCTCTCTTTAATGGCCAGACAAACTGCTCACAAAAGTGAAGTGCCTCGGCTGCATCGGGCAAATATGAATTGTAATGGACAGATTAAACAGACTATTAAAACAGTTTATTATCAACTTAAACTTTTGAAACATCTAATGCCTCTCATTTTAGACAAAGATCGGTGCTCTGTGGTTGGGGCACTTGTAAATTCGATGCTCGATTATTGCAACCCCCTTTTGCTGGGTATTTCTAAGTACTAGGTTCAGCGACTGCAGGTTTCTCAAAACTCTGCAGTAAGACTTATTTTCTCACTGCCCAAGAAGGCATCTATCTCCCACTATCATAGCAGTATTCACTGACTTCCAGTGAAGCAACAAATCTTGTTTAACTATTGTTTTCAAATGCATTCATGGCTTGATACCAGGCTCTCGTTCAGCCAAAATTGCCCCTTACGAACCAGGTTGATCTCTAAGGTCATCAGAGGGATGCCTCCTAGTGGTCCCATTTCACAAATCAGTCACTTTAGAATAAATTCCCATTCGATTTAAGGAGAATAGAATCTCTGGAGGTGTTTAGGAAACAGCTCAAAACTCATGTTTCTCAGTAATGTCTGCTACCACTGCTGATTCCATTTCCTTAAATACCCACCGCAACTAAATGCCTTTTTTTGCTTGTCTCCTTGGATATGTGCACTATAAATGACTATTCTATATGTCTACGACCGTATCCAGTGATATGGACGCCGACGAGAAAAAAAACCTGTAGCAAAAAATACTTTAAAAACAAATTGCACTTTTCACGCATATATATGTAGGGTGTGGGGTTGGATAATGGTTTATTGCATAGGGATTATGGAGTGGGTGCTGCGGGGGGTATCCTCTTTTGCTGCATGATTTTTGCGGCAACCATATCACATAGAACCCTTGCGACCTACCCCAGGGAGAATCATAACCCAAAAATTCAGAATATTCTGACGATCCAGATCCTTAGCTGGAGACCCTGCATCTTCCCCACTCAGAGTAACTAGAGAACATTCAGCCAGCCCCTGGCCTAGTGGGAAGTCATCATTTATGATGCCTACACTGACTATGGCTTACTCCTTCAGGAGGGTAGTACTAAATATGGCCTGATTTGGTCTACCACACAAGCTGATTTTCCTCTCCTATGTGTCATCTCTTTACACAGAAAGCAGCCATTTGGGGATGTGGATGCAGCTGTTCCAGTGTTAGTGGTGCTCTCACTCCTTCTGTGGGAGCTGATGAGCCATGTAGAAGGATTTCCCCTTGTGATTCAGGGCACTTTCCTGGCAGGAGTGTGGCAGCCTGTGCCCTAGCCCTCCTTTGATTTGCTATTATCTACTGCCTTCTCTACTGGCATAGATGTGGTCATCTGAGCCTTTTTCTGGACTTGCGTGTTCTGTGATATGTTTCCCACCAGTTCTTAAGCATATTCTCACATGCAACCAAATTGTACATGCTCTCAAACGTGCCAAATGTGTTGACTGTGATCCCACCATTTAGACACTTCAAAGACGTATGTACAAATGCCTCAAATGTTTGAACTCCTTTCTTTGTGATCGCTCTAAAGGTTCCGGAGGTACTACTCTGGGGTTTTGCAGTACTTTCTGAGGACAGCAGCTTTTCATTGTTTTCCTAAATAGGCCTCTTCTAAGGAGATAACTGAATAATTATATCAGCTCCAGTAGGTAGACGGCTAATAATGACTGCTCCCCCCAATTCTTCTTCCACCTCCTGGGGGCGAATGCAGTTTCCAGTCTCTCGAACATTAAAGATTTCTCTCCCAACCTCATAAGGTTGGGCAAAGTCCTTGGGGATGTGGCACCTAGGCTTTTCTTGGGAGTCACTGCAGACGATGCTTGCCTCCCCTCTAGACGGTCTGCATTCCCGCTGATCCCATTTTGTTCACTAGCATACGATTTCTTTGATTTTGCACTTCCAGAGCAATAGCTTACTTCTGCTTCAGCTCTGCAAAAGCTGCTGCAGATTTCTGCAACTACATTCCATCCCTCAGTTCCTGCTCTGCTAAAGCGGCTGCAGCTTCCTGTGCCTTCTGTGCTAAAGCATCAGCGTCCTTCTGTCTCTGCCTCTCGTCCCTATGCTCCTCTAAGGCCAACCTTCTTTTTTCTAGAATTTACTTCTTTTTGGCTAGGGCACTCTCAGTGAGACTCACCTGGGACATAACATAAGCTTTAGACCTTACTGAAGCATAATACCTAACTGAGGCCTGAGACTGATGGGACCTCCGTTGCCTGTGGGATACCACACTACCCGCCCTATCGGAAGAATAGTGGGAACTGCTATTACTATTACTGTTCCACTACATTTCTATTCCCCCCACAGAGAAATGGATACACGAGCTGGGGGCTGAAATCTCTACTGGCCCTATTGGAACTCCAACTCCCCTCTATGGACCCCCTCCCTTGTCACTCCTGAGGGGCAAAAAACCTTGGTGTGATCTCTCTCTCCTTTTCTGTTCACACCACGGACCTAGATAAGAAGGCACACTATCATCTGCACCTCCTCAGAGGTATTCTCCCTTTCCTCACCTTCCTCCAGAAACTCAATGTCTCCAGAGCTCTGGTTCTTTCTAGGCTTGATTACTGTAATAGCCTCTTCCTCAATCTTCCTTCTTCCTCCCTTCGTCCCTTTCAACTAATTCAGAATAGGACTGCAAGGTGTATTCTTGGCCTCAAGCCCAGAGACTGCATCTCTCCTGCCCTAATTTCTCTCCATTAGCTCCTGGTTGCTTTTACGATCAAATTCGAGACCCTCTGCATCATCCACAAGGTATTCTGGGGCATGGGACCCTGTTACATTCAACTGTCTCTCCCTGAATAACCCCCCTGCTGGAGCACTTCAGTCTGCTTGCTCATTCTCTAAGCAAAGAGTGGGGGGGTAGATGTCTCTTCTCAGCAGGAGCCTCCCTCTGGAAATGGTCTTCCTGACCCTCTCAGGCTTGAGCCAGATCTCAAGTTCCGGAAGCTCCTCAAGACCCTCCTTTTCTCTTCTTTGTTCCCTTGCCCCCCGGTAATCTCCTTCCTCCACATCTATGATTGGGCCCTGGTTCCCGTCTGAGTTCTACTGGGTTCCAGCCCCGTCCACCCAGTCCTCTCCCACTCCTTCCCTGCGTTTTGCCTGCTTTCCATGGCACTTGTCCTTGGGACTCCCCGTTACACCTGCACTTTGCCCTGTCCCCCTTCCCTTGCCACTTATGCACTTCTTTTGCACTGTCCTGCACTTCCTCCCTTCCCCCTCCCTCGCACTTCTTGTTCTGCACTTGCATGATCTGAATGTCACAAGGCCTAGTAGGACCAATATTGTATCTTTCTCCCTTGTTCCCCTTTTTTAGTGTTGTATTGTGGTGCCTTGAAACACCACTTGTTTTATGGGCACCCTATAACTATCCAATCAATTAAATAAATGAATAAAATAGCACCAGGTTGATAGGTTATATCGTTCAGTGGTTTTGGAACAGATGTGCAGATTTAAATGCACCCTATGCACTGTGGTGAAAGTGCTATCATAGCAGCTATCAAAGAGGCCACCTGTGTCATCTGAACCTGCCCTGTGCCACTGGAGTACCGATGTTGCAGATCAGCATACTGATGCAGCAGGGCACAAGTATATACTATGCTCTTGGCATGGAGTTTGATAAAAAGGGGGTGTGATCAGCAGACCACCCTTCCTGAGATGTATTATCCACATCATTGTATTATTAATGCACATGCTTTTTAAAGCAATGCCTTCCCTACCTCAGCAGCGTACCAGCACCCTTTTCGGACCTCCAGACTACAAGTATGCCTGCACGGGCCGTTGGCATTGGTGCCGGTGCTTCCGTGTCAACATTCCCATGAAGTCCGAAGGGACTCCACAGGAATGGTGTCTTTCACTTTCTGCTGCCTGACATCCCGGGCCACCAGGATTTGTAATGTCCCGGTGGCATATTAGGGAGCAAAACAGTGTTACGAGTTCAGAGGCAACCTGCCAGTAGCACCGGCGGGTTACCGCCAAACACTTAATGAGTTACCTTGGTCTGCAAGAGTGATTTTCGGAAAGGAAAGCATAGCCACACAACACCCCCAATTTGATTTTATTCAGTAGCGCTCCCTTATCGAATTCATTGCAGTGGCATTGTTCTCTCTCTGCCTTGTTTTTCCCTCCCTTGCAGAGTGGAAATTCTGTCTTGAGAGAGAGGTTTTGTGGCCAGGAATTCAGCAGTGCAGTAAGGTTCAGCTGCACAAGTGAAGACATATAAGTATTTTATGGAGGATGCTTGCGCGCCTGCCCAACGCTATTTCTATGTAGTCTACTGTGTATGTATGTGCTTAAATATGAACCCTATCATTAGGCAGTGGTCTGTTGACACATAGAAAAGAGGATGTAGGTGAAATTGTGCATGGTAGCCATGTTTCTTATGTTTCTTTATCACTCATGGTCCCTCTCTTCCTCTCATGCCCCAATTGATGGTGTCCCACATCTTGATGTTAACATGTGTTCACTTTGCTTGTATTCCATGCTCAGCTACTGCCCTCCTGACAGTTTCATGCATAACATTTATAACCTTGATGGGACTAACCATGTCCCCTACTCCTATCACTAAATTTGCAATAGATTTGCGTTTGTCGTATATCACTTTTTTTTTTTTTAATAGCCTCATGCACATTTTTTCATTAACTGTATGTACATCTATTTCTGATTTCATCTGCCTTCCTAGCTACAGAGGGTACACCTGTGTGTATAGGTTTCCTAGCTCTCAGTAGTTCCAAAGGATATACCCCAATGTTGGCATGTGGGGTAAACCTGTCTGCTGCAACTATTTTCATGACAGTTCTATTCCAGTCTGCATACTGTAAAAATTGCTCTGTGTCTACTGTTCATGTGGCAATTGAATCGGCCAACCGTCCCATTTGATTTCATATGATATGCAGAGCCTTTTCTGTGCTCAATAGCATTTTGTTTTAAGAAACTCTCCATTTCACAATATTTTAATTGTACACTGTTATCTATTAAAGATATGGCTGGGTATCAGTGCCATCTAAAAAGTTCTTCTTAAAATGTACTACACTTCTTAGTGTATATATCATTGGTGACTACTACTTCTACCCACTACTTCTTAGCACCTTGAACACATGTCTACCAGAATGCCTGTATAAACACACTTTGAAAGGCCCTAATATATGAACGCAAACTCTTTCCTGCAGAACATTGAGAACAGCTATAACCATAATGGGGCAGGTGTAGGACCAGCACACCTTCGCCCTACACTCACATGAAGGACAGCTCTTGCTGCTCTTTCTACTTGAAGGTCACACCTTGGCCACAAAAAAGCTGGTAAAATCCTGCAGGGCTAATTATCCTGTCGCCGCTCATTACTAACCCTTCTCTACAGAAAGGCACAAGCCAATAGCATCAGAATCCCTAATTTCAATCTTAAAAGAACAGCCAGTAATGGCAGCACAACTGTGGAATTCAATCCCGGGCTCATTAAAGAGCCTCTCCCTCCTTCCACTCCTTCAAAACCAATGTTAAACATTGGTTACACAACAACGACTGCTGATGTATAACCCCATGACTAGTTCTAATGCATCTATACTTTTGTATTCTTAGTATAAGAATTAGAACTACCAGACATTACCTGTATATAGTTATCAATGTACCTTTTATGCACATGGATATACTATTGTAAATTTCTTCATTGTATACTTCGGTCATTCCTGTATTTTGTATTAAGCTGTAAATGTAACCTTAAAGCTGTAACCGCTGTAAATGTTAACCTGTAAATGTAACCTTAAAGCTGTGACCGTAACCTAAATCCACAGAAGCACCCAGATGCCTACGGCCTGGTGTCCTTTATGAATAAATAAACAATGCAATACAATACATACAGTTCAACCCTGATTTTCTGTAAACACTCATATCCCAGGTCCACACAACTTTGTATCACACTCATCCATTTCCAACACCCTTCCTATTCCACTCAATGACTCATCGACTTGCATGGACTTTTCCCAATCCTCTTTTGACATGACCCTTTGCTCAATCACCAGGACTTGGTAATTTTGCTCTTCCGTTTTTTCATCTTCTGAGTTGGGAAGTCTCAATAAGCAGTTAGCAGCCTTGTTTTTTTGCATATTATACTCCTGTAATGAAATGCCCAATTTTCTAATCCTGGATGTTATTTTGTCCACACTCTTTGTTGTAATGTTGTAAGAATCTCCTGCTGGTGGTGGATCTGACTTCCCGGTGCCACCGGGCTATTTCAAGTCCGTCGGCTGGGAAGTCAGGCGCCAGTAATTTCATGAATCCCCATTCCTATAGCGTCCAATTGGACTCTATGGGAGTGGGACCGGCACAGTTGTTAACGGGGCTGGTGTTGCCGTGAAGGCGTTGGCTGCCCTGACCAATGTGCCCGGCAGGGCTAGACCTGTTGGGCACAGTGGCTCCAGCAGGCAAACCCGTAGTTTGCCGGTCTGGAAACAACGGTGCCGGTAAACTTAACGGCACTGTTGTTTCCAGACCGGCAAACTTAGAATGAGGCCCACAGTGTCTGTTTTCATTTGGATTTTGTACTACGACGAACTGGGCAGCCTTTCTGTTAAGGTTACTCTATTATTCCTTGTTCCTTTTTTGACTACTTCATGCATTGATACGAGTACTGTATGTACTTTCTGAAGGAATAGGACAAAATGACCGAGGGCAAAAAGTCTGAGTGCCAAAAGTCGCAGATATATATGTGGAGGGGGTAAAGTTAATAAAAATGCATAGGGGTAAGGAGGGGCGTTTTGGGGGGTCTCCCCACACATATATATTTGCGAACAAATGAAATTTGGTAGTCAGACGTTTGCATTCGGTCATTTCACGCAGATCCCTTTCTGAACAACTGACCCCCCATCAAATCTTATCTGATGAGCAAAACCTTCTTGGCATCCAATATATCCTCTGAACACACCATGGTATGTGTTTGACTTTAACTCTTGTTTGCTCTCACTTTCACATTCCATAACCGATTCCTCAGCATTGGGGTTCAATTGCATAGCTAATATCTTCCGGTGTGACCAGCTCAATATGGGCATGCTGCCTTTTACTGACACGTATACTTTACCCTCTGCTTGCCTGTTGTGGAAGAATTGTGGCCGACACGGGTAAGTAAAGTTTGGAGCAGAGGTGTATTTAAACAGGCCCGTACAGGAGAGCTCCCAGCATCGCCAGCACCACACTCGCCAACCGTCTCCGCTCTCTGCCTCGTGCCCGCCCCAGTTAGAAAGTAAACATGAGCACGGGACAGAGAGCGAGATGCACACGAGCCATGTAAACAAAACAAACATACCTACATATCTCCCCCCTTTCACAGAACAGCAAAAACAAAAGAATGATATGGTATTACACCTTTTAAAATGTCCTTTTATTTTTTTCCTTTAAGAACCATTAACAAACAAAATAATATACATTCAGTATGTATAATCGTCTAACCAACTTGGTTTTTTACTTGTTCTCCCATTTGAAGTGACACTCACATTTCCGCTACACATATCAGCCTCACCATCAGTATCAAACTGAATGACATTCTGAAGGTCCTTATTTCCTTCCTTATTTTGATCATTCAGTTCATCTCTTCCACTCACAACATCCTCCATGGGCTGATGCGCTTTATTAGCTTTTGCCAACCTTCCTTTTGACCATACTTCTCCTCCCTCCACAATAACTACTCCATTCCTGACCGCAGATATCTTCTTTGGTCCTAAAAATGTGCTCTCTGTAAATTATTCCACAAACAGGGGATTCTTTATGAAAACTTCTTCTCCTACCTTCCATTCACGTACTTTCACTTTCCTCCTATTGTCAAACTGCTCTTTGTTTCTCACCTGTCCTTCTCCAATCAACTTCATTATCTCCTCCCTATTCACATCAACTGTTTTTGCTAAACCTAGCCAACCTGGACACAACTTAGTACCAGGTTCTCTTCCTTTGAGAGACACAAATGGAGCTACCCCGGTTATGGAATGTGGAGTAGTCACATAGCTCCACTTTACATGTTACAAAACTTCCTTCCATGGCTGCCCCTTGTTCAATGCCATTTGAATACCACCTTTTAAGTACCTATTCACCCTCTCTACCAGGCCATTCGCCCTAGGGTGGTATGCTTTATACCATAGCTCGATAAAAATGTTTTCATTTTGGTTGACACAAACTGCACACCATTTTCCGTTACCAGCTCCGATGGTACACCCTCTCTCATAAAAACTCCTTCCAAAAATCAAATCAAATCACTTGCAGTCACTTCCTTCACCGATTCCCACTCTATCCATTTTGAATGGAAATCCACCAACACCAATAGATACTTACAATTTTCTCCCAACCCCGCAATGGGACCCATAATATCAACAGCCAGTTTTATCCATGGCTGACCCGGTACAGAATTGGGAATCATTGGAGTTTCACGCACTAGTTTGCACTTATTGCTGGACTGGCACATGACACCATTTTTTACTTTCATTTCTGCCATTTTGTCCAAACCCGGCTACCAATAGCTTTGCCTCAATTTCCTCTTCATCGCTCCTTCCCCAGGATGACCCTGGTGGGCCAGGTCTACCAGCACATTCCTCGTTCCCTCGGGTGGGACACAAAATTGTCCTATCCACAACTTTTCATTTAACCAGTACAGCTCACCTTTGACTTCCCACCATGCCAGAAATCTCTTATCCAAATCCTTCTTTTCTGGCCACCCTTCCTTGGTCCATGTTTTTAGCACTCTCATACACTCATATTTCTGCATTTCCTGTGACCACACCTCCTGAGTTACTGCACATTCTACTTCTGCTACAACAGCCTCCTCCAATTTATCTTCATCCAAACTACTTTCCAAGACCTCCTTATCTACCACTGACATCCTGGATAAATAATCCGCAACCACATTTTTCTTTCCCGGTAAGTAGCTCACTTCAAAGTTGAACATCTGTAGTCCCAACCCCACCTGTTGATTCTCGGTGACCCCATTGTCCATCTAGCACCTTCAAACAATTGAACCATGGGTTTATGATCGGACCTGATGACAAATTTTCGACCCCACAAGAAATACTTAAAATGATGAATGGCCCAAAACATTGCCAGTGTCTCTCTTTCAATCACTGAATAGTTAACTTCAGCTCCTCTCAGTGCACGTGAGGCAAAAGCAATTACTCTTTCCATATCATCCTTCCCATACTGCACCAAGGTTGCCCCTAACTCTATACCACTTGCATCAACTACCAAAACACACTTGTCATAGGGCAAATATGTTCCTATGGATGGAGCACTTATGATCGCCTCATTGAGACTTTCAAACGCTCCCTCACAATCCACACTCCAGAAAAACTTCACTCCTTTTCCCAGAAGTCCCCTCAAAGGTGCAGACACACTCGCAAAATTCTTAACAAACTTATGATAATATTCTGCAAGTCCTAAGAATGACCTTATGTGTTCCTTATTTTCACGTCTATGTGCATTCTTAACTGCCTCAATCAGACTCTTTTTGGGTTTTATCCCACTTTTGTCCACAACATGTCCCAAAAATTCTACACTCTCAACTTTTATTCTACATTTGCTTCTTTTCACCGTCAAACCCACTTCATTCAATCTCTTTAAAACTCTTGTGAGAATCATATCATGTTCTTTTTCAGAATTGGCATAGATCAAAACATCATCCTGAAAAACTACTTCGTTTTGTATCCCTTCTAACACAGTTTCCATTACACGATGGAACACGGACGCTGCCGATGCCTGTCCAAAAGGCATTCTGCAATATTTGAATGTTTCAAAGAAAGTCACAAACGCTGTTAATGATTGGCTTTCACAAAGTAGTGGCACCTGGTGGTATGCTTGGGACAAATCCAAAACAGAATATATACTGGCACCCTCAAGTGTTGTCAACTTCTCCCCAAAGTTGGGAAGAGGGTGTCTTTCAATCAGAATGTTCCTATTAAGGTCCCTCAAGTCCACACATAATCTGATTTCACCATTGGGTTTGGCTGCTACGACCACCGGCGATAGCCATTCAGAACTCTCTTCTCTTTCTTTAATCCCTTCTTGCAATCATTTTTCTATCTCCTGTTTCACCTTCTCATTGAAATGAAATGGAATTGGACGCACTTTATGTATCTTCGGTATAGCCTCTTTCTTGAGAACAATTTCATGCTGAAAATCTCTCAACATTCCTACATCTTGCGAGAACACTTTGGGATATTCTTGTTCCCATTTATCTTTAAGTTCCGCCACTGATATCGGACACTCAGCACTATCTTGGATCTTTATCCCTAGCTTCCTCTGTTCCGCCCATCCTAAAAGGGAAGATCCCTCTTGTGTAACATATACTTCAGCATCACAACTGCGACCCTTGTACTTAATAGATGCTTGGAATTTTCCTAGTATCTTAATATTTACATTTCCATATGCATATGGTTCAATCATGTGCTCATCTAGTTCTTCCACCTTCCCTTGGACACATCCTTCAAATGTCTTCCTCGATATAAGAATCCATTGAGAACAACTATCTACTTTCATGGTTACCACTCTACCTTGAATCAAAAAAACATCCGTTGGTCCTTTCCCTTTGGGATATAGTTCAGCAACTTCTAGCACATGTTTCCCCTGGAATGGAATGGCATGACTCTCTTCTTTATTTTATTTATTTATTTATTTATTTATTTATTTATGTATTTATTTATTTATTTTTATTTATTTATTTCCATTTATAAAGCGCACAACTGCCCTAGGACATCGTGGCGCTGTTACATCATATTCACTTAGGTGCAAGTGAATATGATGTAACAGCGCCACAATGTCCTAGGGCAGTTGTGCGCTTTATAAATGGAAATAAATAAAAATAAATAAATAAATACATAAATAAATATATAAATAAATAAAATTAAATAAATAAATACATAAAATAAAGAAGAGAGTTCTTGTTCCGGATGTCCCACATCCACGCTGTTAACTTGTCCAGTTTCCTTACAAACCCTAGAAAAGTGTCCTCTTTCCTTGCACTTCAAACAATTTATGTTTCTCGCTGGACAGAAAATGCTCGAGGCCACATGACGATTCCTGCCACATTTGAATCATTTCATCTCTTTGAAAGCATTCAATCTCTTCGGGTTAGACACTTTGATTGCAGCAACTTCACTTCCCATATTGTCCGCCTTCATATTCATCATATATTTGCTTGTTTGTTCCATGATCCGAGCTATCTCTACTGCTGATTCCAGTGGAAGGTCTCTTGATAGCAGTCTTTCGTGGATCTTAGCACTATTTGTGCAACGCACTAATTGATCCCTTAACAATGAGTCAGTGAGGAGACGAAAATCACAGGAATGACTTAGGGTTCTTAAGGCAGCTATGAAATTCTCAACAGGTTCTTGAGGTTCTTGCACCCTTTTGAAAAATGTATGACTTTCAAAAGTTGTGTTCTTCCTAGGTTCAAAGTGAATCGCCAACTTTTTTTCAGCTATGCTATATGGGTCTGTTTCACCTTGGCCTTCTTGTGGTGGTTCAGGTAAACCATCATACACGCTGAGTCCTTCAGTGCCCAAATTATGCAAGAGGATAGCTTCTTTTCTCGATGCAGCAAACTTTTCCCCTCCTATAGCAATCAGATAAGTATCAAAGAGTTTCTTCCACCTGTCCCATCTGATGACAGGTGTACCTGCTTCAGGTAAAAATGGCGGGGGCGCTGCCATACTTGCTGCTGCCATGGCGAGACTTTTTAGGCAAGTGTCTCACAAATGAAATGCTATGTTAAGCAGATCTCTTATGTTAATAAGTTGATTCCTTTCTATCCCCTGTGTTGCTTGGTCTCAACTCTGATGCCCAGATTGAAGAAATGTATAAATCTACACATAAACCACCTTTTTTAAGGTAAATTTCCAGAGGGTATTCTTTTCTTTATCCACATATGTGCTCTATGAGTTTTTAAGCAAACAGGACACTTTTCCAAATTCTAAATTGGTTGGAGAGTCACTAGTGCGTGTCCTCTATGTACTCTCCTCCTTTAAACTCTCATGAGTCCTCTGACTAATTTCATTTCCTCATTCTCTTTTGTTTGATTTTCGTTTCCTCTGTCTATTTTCATGTGATCTCCTTGACTCCACCCCCTCCTTCCCTTTCCTCCTCACCTCTGATGTGCTGGGTACAGGAAAGGGGTCGGAGCGGTCACTGCAGGAAACGAAATCCTGCCGCCTTGCACGTTTCAGCAGCACCTCCCCACGATCCTTCGCAGGGGGAGGAAGTCACAGCACACAGCTGCGAAACTGACGGTCGCTGCGGTCTCCGTAGCCAACACGGATCGGCAGATCCACACGACGTTCTCCTGTTCAGCGGGTCCGTATACTTCTCCTCGTCACCATTGTGGAAGAATCGAGTCCGACACGGGTAAGTAAAGTTTGAGGGAGAGGTTTATTTGTACGGGCCGCACAGGAGAGCTCCAGCATCTCCAGCACCACACTCGCCAACCGTCTCCACTCTCTGCCTCGTGCCCGCCCCAGTTAGAAAGTAAACACGAGCACGGGGCAGAGAGCGAGAAGCGCACGAGCCATGTAAACAAAACAAACATCCCTACACCTGTCTTTGATTGATGATTCTGTGTGGAACCACCTAACCAGTTCACTCCACTTTCCCCCATTGGCTATCAGAAACATCTCTGCACCAAATAGGCATGAATCTAGCTCCCTTTGGCGACAAGATTGATACCTATTTGATTCAAAGGGGCATCAATACCGAACTTAAATCTTTTCTTTTGTATTGAGGTATATCTTGCCCCCAAATCAATCACCATCAGCAGTCACTTTCCTGCCACTCTTACTTTGCCCGCAGGCTTTTCTGTGTTCACATCATTGTCCTCGATGGCAAGTACTGCCTCCATTTACCCATCAAATCCTTCTTCCACCAGGTTGTAATGGCTCCTGTCATTTTGTTACATGCCCCTTTCTTCTACTCTTATTGCATGTAATTTTGATTGTTGGCACAAATCACTGTGCAATAGGGGATCTGGACTGTCACAACTTAAACATGTATTAGTATTATCACACATGGAGCTCATCAGGGTTTGGGTGGAGCAGTGAAAATGCAGCGGTGATGCTATTATTGCTGCATCAGCCCTCTGCCCAATCCCGAGTTTGGGCAGAAAGTGGGAGGTAAAAACCTCCTCTTTCCACCCGTTTTTGGCACTATTAACATCACTGCTATTACCGCTGACGGTAATAGCACAGGAAAGCCCCATAGAGTCCTATGGACTCAAAATAAATGGAGATTAACAGCACCACGGCAACTCGGGATCTGGAGCAAATTGTTGAGGTAACGCTAATAGCGCTGGGCGGTATCCGGGTGCATTTACAGCCCGGATACCACCCAACGCGTGATGAGGCCCATGGTGTTGCCTGTGTTATTGACCAGTACCCTTTTCTTGCTTCCTCTACTCCTGTTGATTTGTCTTAGTTGTACAGCATGAACCACCATTGTTACCATGTTTTCCATTGCTGTGTTCTCTGTTTGTTTTTCTTCTCTGTACTTTGCCACTAGTTTCACTTTCTCCAATGAGTGGTCACCTTTTGACCACAAAGCATGCCTTACTTTGCTATCTGTGCAATCGAGCATGAATTCAGTCGCTCCTCTATCTGGTCACAAAACTTGCACAAAGCAGCAAAACCCCTTAGGGCTGTTCTATGCTGCTCCACTGCCTCACCTTCTTCCTGAACTCTATTTCCAAAGTGGTGTGTTTCTACGGTGAGGCTTATCTTCTCATCATATTGTTTGTCCATCAGCTTCAAACATCATTAATATTCGCTTGAGTCATGGGATTTACCTATAGCCAATTGCATCAGATGTTCCCTGCCTTGCCTGAACAGTGTAGTACAGGAGTCTTCTTTTTTTCCACATTATAATTATGCCATGCACCTCTTGAACATAGTGCTCATAGCTTTTCTTCCACCTCTTCTATGGTATAGGGGGATCACTCTGTATGGTAAGGTAAACATGTTGGCATTGGCCCACTTTAAATCGTGGATATGTGTTCCTGTGTACCCAAGTCTCCTGTATGTACCCTTGTGCTTTCGAGACGAGTAATGTTAATTGTTTTCTTCAATACCTTTCGACTGATTTATTGTTTTTGTTTATATTTTGTTATCCTGACTGTTTGGTATCTGTCTTTCTCTTTGTCGAGGGTACCGACACAGCTTTAGGGTTCAGTTGAGTTTGCTTACAACACAGCGGCTCTCCATCCCTGGATGCCAAGCAACCTATCAATGTCCTTGCTGGACTGCGCGACACTGCCAAAGGCTCTCGCTAGACTCACGCTGGCATCATTTTGCACGTGCTTCCTGTTGGTGGGCTCATACCCAACAGAAGTGGCCGCCTTAGCCTCTACTGTGTTGTTTGTGTATGTCCTTCACAACCAGCGACTTCTCCATACACATGGACTCTGCCTACTTTCTGCACAACTGACAACCATCATGATGTTATCTGTTGAGCAAAACCTTTGAGGAATTCAATTATTTTGCTGAACACACCTTATTGGGGCACCTTATGAGTTCCCTGGTATCCTGATGATAATTCTGGTGGGATACCGGGGAACTACCGCACCATCTGTGCCGCTCCACATCCATATATTACCAGGATATAATCGGCGGTGGAGATGCCAGTAACTCCCCATTCCATAGGACTTCATGGAATGGGATTTCCTGAATCACCAACACTGTTACTAACGATGCCAGGGATTCAGGCATTATCAACCGGTAGGGGCCTAATCTACCAGCAGGCCTGGCCTGCCAGTAGAGCAAATGGGCATTAATCTTGCCCCCATTGGCAACAAGGTTAATGTCTATTTGGTTCAAAGATGTGTCTATACCTTATCTTCTAATAGGTTCTTGTGTATTAAGGTCTATTTTGCCCCCAATTCAATCACCATCTGCAAGCACTTTCCTGCCACTCTTACTGTGCCCATAGACTTTCTGTGTTCACGCATCTATTTCCTCAATGGCAAATACTGCCTTCATTTGCCCATCAAATACTTATTTCACCAGGTGTAGGACCAGCACACCTTCTCCCTACTCTCACATGAAGGGCAACTCTTGCTGCTCCTTCTACTTGAAGGTCACACCCTAGCCACAAGAAAACTTGTTGAATCCTTTATTTTATTTGTGTCAAACCGCTTGCCACCTTGCCTCGCAAGTGCGCAGTCAGGTGAGACCCCTGGCGGGCCTGTGAAATGATGCACGGTAGGCAGGTTGCCCCATCTTTTTACTCATAGGTTCACCTTCTGAAGTGTTTCTTCAGTAACAGGGGCCCCACCGCTCATGTGTCCATTCCCCCATCTTTAATCAGTTCCACCCGCCAAACACTATGTCCTCACCACAACATTCCAACTCGCCATGCTCGCAGGATCCGAGTGGCAAGCCTCATCCTTGCCTGCGGATGCCGCATCAGGCCTTTGCAACTTTTCAGTTCTCAAATGAAGGATTAGCGGCAGTTGTAACTTAATTAGATTGTAGGACAAGCATATTATGGATCGGTGGAAAACTCAGGGATAACACGCTCACCTTTGGAACAAGAGGAAGCCACTCAACACCGGTGTGATCCCTGGCCAAGTGATTGCAAGCTTGTGGAGTCTGGCACTGAGTGACAGCTATATCTCCAATATTAATTGTAATACTGGGAAGAGTGTTTTATTAGCAAGCTCAGTGTTAATACAGTTCAGCCTTGATGAAAATTGTGGTACATTTCATTGGAAAAACCATAGTCATCCATGGCTGATGATTGAGTCACTGTGGATAAATAACCCCAGCCCATGATTGCCGGAACACAGAATTGCATTTTGTATCGCAGGACGATGTGGACAATACGCCAATTTGTGGAAAATTTCACACTCAGATTACAGAAAATCTTCCTCTTAGAGTCTCAGGGGATAAAAGCAGACCATTGATTAAATCCTTTCACTGATTAATAGGGATCCCCTGGGAATAGTAAATTATACAATTGACAGTTGTTCAAATGTAGTCTATAATCTAATTGGGCACAGACGGATAAGCAGATGGACTCAGAAATAAGCCTCTGGTTAGAATCTGGTGTGTGTGAGTTGGTTGAGAAATCATTTAATTAAGCAGACATTTGGCTAATAAGTTACTGCCATTACAGGCAAGATGATAGGCAACCTCTGCTATGGGACACGGTAGCTCGTTTTTAAATGATAGATTATTTTAAAAAGCATTCATTATTCCACGAAATTGGATTTCAATGGCCATTAGCTCCTTTCAGTTGCCTGTCAAATTGCATGTGTGCGCATTTGCTAGAAGCCATAATATTGCTATGTTATACACACTAGGTTGTATGGCAGCATGTTATAATTCAGAAACGTACTGTGGACTAGGCTAATATTTCTCCTCTCAGCATTGGCTTACATTGGCTACTAGATTAGGCCCATTTTTGTTGCCAAATGAAGCAGAGGCGAGCCTTTGAACTGCATTAAATCAAGCTACTGGGTGCAGATGACATATGTAATTAAAATGGCTGTCCATTGCACCCTATCAAGAAACATTGATCTGTTCCACAAAGGCAGCCTCTGCCCTGCAATGATTGAGAACAAATGCGCAAATTGTTGGGGCCATGGGCCCCAAGTGGATAGAACATATTGCCCCTGGATCTAAATCATCAAAGGACCACTTTAAGTTTAGGAGACCTCTGTCGGTGGTCCTGTTCCAAAAAAGATTTAAAAGAACAACAGAGTAATTCCCCTTTCAGATAGTGTTGATTACATATGCACATTATAGGATTCTGAATTGCGCAAAGTGCCCAGCAGTACTCGCTGCCCGGTGTAGAATGTGGTCACTAGTCATGGTTAAACCAGCTTGAGGGAACTTCGAATGACCTTAATTTCAGGCGGTTCATTGTCCCCCAAAACCTTCATACATGTTTGGACATTTAGTAGAAAAAGTTCATAGGACCTTTTGTAGTGTGAGAGGACGAATCCATTCTGGAAAAAGTAAATCGTTTTCGATGTCTACAACACACTGGAAAAAGAAACACATATTTCTTCTCTTTTTAATGCCAGAGATAAAAAGGGATGGAATTGGTTGAGAGGCAACTCCCAGCAGTGAAGCTAAGTGTGAGACAGTAGCGTGCCATAAAGTGTTTCTTGAGATGTTCATGTTGGTTCTTCCGGCCACATAGTTGTTCTGAATTTAATAGGATAACCTGCAAATCATTGCATGTTACTATAATCCCCTTTCCCGAGGCCACTTCTAGACTTACAACTCTATTCACCTATTACCACTACAAAGCGGTATGCAGGTCCCGAGCAACAAATAATCACCCTCAACCAATACTGTCGACTGCATCATTTCCTGCTAGTTTTCTTCACAGAAATACCAGTCTCCTTAAACGCAACCCATCGAAGACAGAAATCGACACCAGGGGAACAATCCAATTGTCGGAATGTGGCCTCTTGGAGACCAGCCACCATTGAGCACTGATGCACTCCCAAATCACTGCTTGTGTTCCTTCAGCTTCTCACTGTATGAACAACAAAGAGACTGTACATCCACAAAGAGTTTCTGCATATATATATATATATTCAGGGAAAAATCTCTGCTAAAAAGTTATTAAGGGTGAAATACTGTAGTCAAAAACCTTTCAAATTCAATGGCAAACATTGTTAAATGGGCGTTATGAATGTAGTATAAAATCTGAAAACCAAAGAAATGTGCCTCCTATAAACTACACAACCTTAACTCGTGCCCCTGACATGCACTGCTCAGACCAACACACCTGGCATCACCGATGACATCACACATGGTGTCAGCTCTATACGTTCTTTGAAGGTTTCCTGCAAATTCAAACAGTGCAAAAGTTATTAGCGGCCCCAGTGGTCGAAGTGAGCGGGATCGGATGGGAGCGGCACTCCTCTACTTTTTTAAATTACCTTTTACAGCTCCCATACTTTTATTTTAAAAAGAAACCTCCCGGAATGGTTTTGTTTTAAAATAAAAGTGTAGGAAGAAGTTGAAACCTTCACTTTTAGTGCACTGAACTGAAAGTTCCCTTAAACAGCAGGTGCTAGTGTTTGGGGGGTGTATTGTGTGTGGGAGGGGTTGTGGCAATGGGGTTTGTGGGGAGCAGGGGCAGGCCAGCAGGGTACATAGTCCCACTACTTCTTTTCGTACACTTCGACCACTGAGCGGCCCTAAAAGGGCTCTTGCTAAGGAGACAACTTAACCATAGCAACAGGGTCGCTACCGCAGACTCTGTAAAATATATATAAGTCAATGTATACAAATGCAGCTATTCAGGGGAGAAAATACCTAAAGACATTTGACATAAGAAAATGTGTCTGCTTCTGCTATCTGAAACAGCTCAACTTGTATCTGTCGCTCCTTTGCTCCCTTTAGTGCAGGGGTGGGTGTGCTGTGTTTCTGGTCTCTGAAACAGCTCCCCTTGTATCTGTCGCTCCTTTGCTCCCTTTAGTGCAGGTGTGGGTGTGCTGTGTTTCTGGTCTCTGAAACAGCTCCCCTTGTATCTGTCGCTCCTTTGCTCCCTTTAGTGCAGGTGTGGGTGTGCTGTGTTTCTGGTCTCTGAAACAGCTCCCCTTGTATCTGTCGCTCCTTTGCTCCCTTTAGTGCAGGTGTGGGTGTGCTGTGTTTCTGGTCTCTGAAACAGCTCCCCTTGTATCTGTCGCTGCATTTCTCCCCTCAGTGCAGGTGTGGGTGTGCTGTGTTTCTGGTCTCTGAAACAGCTCCCCTTGTATCTGTCGCTGCATTTCTCCCCTCAGTGCAGGTGTGGGTGTGCTGTGTTGCTGGTCTCTGAAACAGCTCCCCTTGTATCTGTCGCTGCATTTCTCCCCTCAGTGCAGGTGTGGGTGTGCTGGGTTTCTGGTCTCTGAAACAGCTCCCCTTGTATCTGTCGCTGCATTTCTCCCCTCAGTGCAGGTGTGGGTGTGCTGGGTTTCTGGTCTCTGAGACAGCTTCCCTTGTATCTGTCACTCCATTGCTCCCTTTAGCGAAGGGGTGGGTGTGCTGTGTTTCTGGTCTCTGAGACAGCTTCCCTTGTATCTGTCACTCCAATGCTTCCCTTAGTGCAGGTGTGGGTGTGCTGTGTTAATTCGTTTGCAATAATAACCTAACAAGGCATGTTTCTTGAAAGTCTTTCCCACTAATCCAACCCTGATTTAAGTAAGATTTCCATTAAATAAGAACAAAATCCACATTAGGCAGAGTTGATGATTAAAGGGGCAATAATTCAAGAGTTAATGACTTGCAAGTGGCATGAAGGAAGACAAGAAAAGCCTGGGGCGCATGGGTCCCGGATCTCTTGATGAACTGTGAGTGTTCCTCCCAGTGGTGATTACTAATGGGATAATGGCTTAAGGACAGTCCCTACTTACTCATTACAAAAACAGATCATAAGCGCTGTAACTAAAAGCGAGTCATTCCAGGTCCAAGTTAGAAGGAACAAACTTTTACATACATGAATATGAAATAGAAAAGCATTTACGTCAGAAATAAGGTTGCTGTGGAAAATTAATGTTTAGGCATTCAGTGAAACTGTTCTTTGCTCTGAAAAGTCTATGGTGTGTGGCAGTTTTGTGGAAGTGTCTTTGGCCTGCAAAACCTTCACAGTGAGCGAGAACTTCCACTTGATCGTAAAAGGTAGAGCCTGTTTTGCTGTGTTTCAGATGTGTAGTATCGTGCAGCTGGCATTGTGATGCCCCTTCCAAAATGGGAACGTGGGAGTTGGAATGGAAGGTGAGTGGAGAACTGGTTGGCGAGAGACGAAGAAGGAACTGCAGGTGTTACTCTCTGTTCATATCCCCTTTAATTATATGCAGTTCTCATGTGTAAATAAAGTTAAGTTACAACCTTTTGCTCTGCATGTATACTTCAAGTGGCGACAAGGTCTCTTGGACCATACCAGTGACTGCATTGAGAGGAATTGTACTAGCTGCAGCGTGGGCGTTGTATCAGGTGAGAGAGCCTCAACAGTAACCTGCCGTTATTTGTGGGAGCGCCCTGCCTGCCGGCCATTACTCGGAGGGTAGCAGTGATGTAAAAGGGAGAGAAGCCACATCCGTCGTTAGTCATCCCCGGTGACCTTGCATTAGAGGAAAGGACACTACGCTGCATGGCATCATTGCGTGATGTGCAGCCTACTGTGTTGAGAGAAAAATATTGTTATTGTTGCATTGTTTGGGTTCAGCAGGACAGGAGAAATTCGAGGACTTGCCTGATCTCACAACTGCAGAATGTGGGGATGTGAACGAGTATGAAAAATGCATTTTGAAAATGAACAAGCATTACGAGAAGCTAAGTTCAATTTTAGAGCGATACAAATTTGGAAAAAGGGCCCAAGAGGATGGTGAGAGCCTTGAACAGTATATTACGGCTCTCAGGAAGCTAGCCAGAAATTGCAAGTTGGATCAACAACTGGAAGAGAGGCTAAGGGATCATTTCATGTTAGAATGTAATATTGGCAAGGTTCGAGAGAGACTGTGGGCTGAGGATGATCTCCCTTTAGATGTGGTTCTGCGGATAGACAAGGAAGTGGAGCATACCAAGAAATATGTTAAGACATTGGAAGACAGGATGAAGGAAATCACAGTTAAGTCAGGGTCGGCAATTAACACTTTACAAACTGCACCAGAAAATGTTGTGGCCAATGTCAGCAATTCAAATTCCAAAACAAGAAGAAGAAGTGATATGAGAGAACCCAGGTTCTCCAGGTACACAGTGGAAAACAGAGTTTCGAGAGAGCCTATAAGAGGTTGAGGATACAATAGATACAGCGCCGAAGAACGGTGAGGTCAAGGTCAATGCAGCCAACGGGGAAGGGAACGTGTCAGAACATGCTTTAGATGTGACAGTCCGTCACACTGGGCCAACAGTCCTGGCGGTCCTGCTTTACTAATTATCTGCAAAAATTGTAGCGGGAGATGCCACCTAGCCAGATGCTGCAGGAATAAAGGAAATAAACAGTATGAATTTGATTGGGAATGAGGATAGCAATGAAGGAGAGGAGTGTCTCTCAGCTTTTAGCGGCAGAGATGAAGAAGTAGATAGCCCAAGGACCATCATAATGATGAATGGAGAACCAATTAGAATGATGGTGGACTCAGGGGATAAATATACTCTCATTCCGGAAGCGGTGTGGAAAAAAATTGGATCAGAGTGGTTACATGAAGTGGACATTAAAGGAATGGTTCGCCCAACATTTTTTATTTTGAAAATAGATAGGCAATATAAAAAAATAACGATTGGCATTTTTTTTTCGAAGTCCCTATGTAACATTTTGAGCAATTCAAGCTCAAAGATAGCACATGGGGGCATCCATTTTGTGAAATGGATGCCCGCCGCTGTGCTCGCTTTGGCTTTTGCGGCACTAATGAAGGAAAAGCCAGCCAGCTGTAGTAAACAAAAGCTACCACTGGGTGGCTTTTCCTTCATTGGTGCTGTACGCGGAGGACGGGGACCGGAGACTACAGGCAGAAAAGCTGTAGCTGCATCTCGGTAAGTGCTATTTTTTTAATAAAAATAAACACTAGCTGTGGTTTTTTTCTAAGTTTTCCGGGATGGAGGAGCCCGGAAAACTTAGAAATAAAACTGCAGCTTTAAAAACGTTGTATGGATGTTTGCGGTCGCTTTTGAAGCGACCGCAAACATAAATACAACGTTATTGTGTTTGAAAATGCTGCGGTTTTTCTTTCTAAGTTTCTCAGGCTCCTCCGGCTCGGAGGAGCCTGAGAAACTCAGAAAGAAAAACTGCTGCATTTTCAAACACAACCGCGTTGTGTTTCTGCCTGCCGTGGCTATCACTTTGGCTCTCCGGTGCCCCCCCAGGAGAGCACCGGAGACCCAAAGTGAAAGCCAAGGCAGGCAGAAAAACAACACGGTTGTGTTTACATGCCGCTGTGTTTCTGCCTACAGCTGATTTCCCATTTGGGGCTCTCGGGCTCCCCATGGGGGGCCCGAGAGCCCCAAATGGGAAATGCTAAATGCTGCAGTGTTTCTGCCTAAATCTGTTTTCCCATTTGGGGATCTGGGGCTCCCCGTGGGGAGCCCTAAAGCCCCAAATGGGAAAGCAGATTTAGGCAGAAACACAACACGGTTGTGTTAGAAAACGCTGCGGTTTTTCTTTCTAAGTTTTTCAGTCTCAGAGCTGCCTGAGAAACTCAGAAAGTAAAACCGCAGCGTTTTCAAACACAACCGCATTGTGTTTCTGCCTGCCGTGGCTATCACTTTGGGTCTCCGGTGCTCCCCCAGGAGAGCACCGGAGACCCAAAGTGAAAGCAAAGGCAGGCAGAAACACAACACGGTTGTGTTTACATGCCGCAGTGTTTCTGCCTAAATCTGCTTTCCCATTTAGGGCTTTAGGGCTCCCCACGGGGTGCACTAGAGCACCAAATGGGAAAGCAAATTTAGGCAGAAACACTACGCGGTTGTTTTCCGCAATGCTAAATGCTACAGTGTTTCTGCCTAAATCTGCTTTCCCATTTGGGGCTCTCGGGCTCCCCATAGGGAGCCCGAGAGCCCCAAATGGGAAATCAGCTGTAGGCAGAAACACAGCGGCATGTAAACAGAACCGTGTTGTGTTTCTGCCTGCTTTGGCTTTCACTTTGGGTCTCCGGTGCTCTCCTGGGGGAGCACCGGAGACCCAAAGTGATAGCCACGGCAGGCAGAAACACAAAGCGGTTGTGTTTGAAAATGCTGCGGTTTTTCTTTCTGAGTTTCTCAGGCTCCTCCGAGCCGGAGGATCCTGAGAAACGTAGGGAAAAAAAAACGCAGCGTTTTCAAACACAATAACGTTGTATTTATGTTTGCGGTCACTTCAAAAGTGACCGCAAACATCAATACAACGTTTTTAAAGCTGCAGTTTTATTTCTAAGTTTTCTGGGCTCCTCCAGCCCGGAAAACTTAGAAAAAAAAACACAGCTAGTGTTTATTTTTATTAAAAAAATTGCACTTACCGAGATGCAGCTGCAGCTTTTCTGCCTGTAGTCTCCGGTCCTAGTCCTCCGAGTCCCGGCACCAATGAAGGAAAAGCCACCCAGTGGTAGCTTTTGTTTACTACAGCTGGCTGGCTTTTCCTTCATTAGTGCCGCAAAAGCAAAAGCCAGCACAGGCGGGCATCCATTTCACAAAATGGATGTGCCCATGTGCTTGCTTTTGCTTGAATTGCTCAAAATTTTACATAGGGACTTCGAAAAAAAAAATGGCAATCGTTTTTTTTTTTAATATTGCCTATCTATTTTTGAAATAAAAATGTTTGGCCGAACCATTCCTTTAAGTGCAGAGCCTATGGAGGTGCCAACATTGACATCATTAGTTGGTTCAAAGCTACATTAGTCTTTAAAGGCAGATGGGAAGAAGGACGGGTGTATGTCTCAAAGAAGGGAGCATCATCATTACTGAGTTGGACACATCAAGGTCTACTCAAAGTACGGCTGGATGCAAGTGCGGCGGAATCGGTATATGTTGTTGAGCCATCTGAAGTGGAGAAAGGAAAGGTGAGCATGGAAATATTTAGAGATGCAATTGGGTGTGTTAAAGGTTTCACACACCACATTAAGCTGAAGCCGGTGGCACAGAAATTAAGAAGTGAGCCGATATCAAAGAGGGAAGAAGTAAAAGCAGAACTTGCCAAGCTGGAAGATCAAGGAAACCTAGAGAGAACTGATGCTTCAGAGTGGGTGTCGCCAGGTTGCAGACACCATCGTGCAATCTCTTTTAAGAACTATTATGGAAGGAACTTCTGAGTTGGCCACATGTACCCATTTCCTTAGATTTATATATAATTTGTACTCTATGGTATATGTGGCAATCGGGTAGATGAAATGCTCACTAATCCACAGGCAGCCTGAACTTACCTCATGATAATATCTTTTAAGTAATACCCCATATCATGCATGTTGATGTTTTCCTGTATCTGCTAGGTGTTTGTATTGCTAGAACTCTTACTACATGCATAATCTTACCAAACACTGAGAGCTGTAATGAGAGCTGTAAGCAACATCTAGGTCCCTGTGTAAGACATGAGTTTTGTTTTATGCAGGAGTGGGTGGGGCATTTGAATACCAAACTGCATAATGGAATAGAGGAATGGAGAACAGGCGGGGGCACACCATGATACCCGTGTCTCAATTTTCCTGGCAGTGAAAAAAAAACAAGTAGGTGCAAACTGAGGGTTTTTACATTCTCTTTCTCTCTGCAATACATACATGGGGGCAGTTTAGCTAAATGTGCACAGATGTAGTTTTGAAGTATGAGTGCCTTCTATGAGTCTACCTTGGTTGAGAATATCTAGAAAAATCCATACATTAGGCCCAGGAACATCACAGTAGGTTATGACATACAGAACAGTTTCATGTCTGTAAACGGGACACAAGGATCTCTTGCTATGCCATTACCTACTGAAAGGCCAACCGGTGTCAATCCAGACAATGCTGATGTTCTTGCAGTTCAGTAGGAAACTCAAAACCTTACTCCTCAGACAATACCTATTCACCACCTAGGCTCCTTGAATTCCAGCATCAGACCCACATCCATGGCCAAAACATCCCATACCTCGTATTGCAAAACCCTCCCCTCACTGGTAACCTAAAAGACATATGCAGTGTTCTGTTGCTTCCTAGCTAGATTTAAAATATATAAAACATGAATATAAAAATAACTGCAAACACAGATGCTTTGAGCCTCTGAGTTATGGGGTCCTGGAATCAAGGTTCAGGACTGGTAAATCTAGTTAATCCATTCAGAGACACAGTCTCGCTGAAGGGGTACTCTGCCAAAGGGTCTATCTACTTGCATAAAACAAAGAAGCTCAAAAACCTAGAATCTTAGACACTTCCTTAATCTCCTTTCTCATCGATGGTACCATCATTCGTGTCCTGAAACATGTCAAAAGGTTAGGCTTCCACCTGGATCCGGAGTTATCAATGGGAAACACATCAATGCTTTGGCCTTCTCTATGTCCGGGAACAACAAAAATGAGCCTGGGCGAAATGAGATCAGAACATCTGTACACATTTAAACAATACCAAGTCTTGTAAAAAAAAAAAATATTTATTTATAAGCAATTTACACAAATATGTATTGTTCTCAACATCCACATTTAAACACCACCATTCATTCCATCATTCATTCACACTCTCACTATACATGTCAATATTCCACACTTTATGGTACTAAGACCACCTAGAACCAATATATTAACATACATTTCAACACCTCTTGGTGATTACAGTAAGTGTTAATACAAAAACAAATAGCATATTGCTTATTTGCTGTAACTCAACATATATTTCGGTCATCACACTAGGCCCCTATTAAAGCCGGCAAATATAAGTGACCTTCTTCAGGAGACGGATGGTTCTGTTGCAACCACTCCGAAGTGTCAAAAGGTGGAGGATGTCATCAAACCTCAATCTACAAACAAACAATACACAGAACATCAGAATTCCAATCTCTTATTTGTTTAGACACAGATATATCTTGTGTGTATATCTCAGTTTATGTGTATACAGATTGGCACTCACCTCCATCTGAATCAATGGAGACGCGTGTCAACGATGGACTAAATCCTGCAGTGGTGCTATATAGCTATGCTCCTATACTGCAACGTAAGAGGAGGACAAAGCATCTTAGTAAGCCTGCCCTATAAACAGTACACCATTATATATATGGTATGGACACACTATCTTACCTGATCAAAAATTCAGGTATGGGGGTGTCTTGCATCTTTAGTCAATAAATCCAAAGAGGAAAAATGCCTGTTATCGCCTGAAATGCAGACTCAAGACTCAAAATTTTTCATCTTGACAAGACTGGAGGTAATCAAAATCTCCTATCAATTCGCCTCACCTCATGTGGCCGAGTCCGGATATGTTCTTATTCTGGTACCCCAGTTTTTTCTCACTGCGCGGTGGTTCCAGTTCAATGTTCCTGAAGGGATACATGGAACTAAACATCATGCTCATATATCTAACTAACTCAGAACATTGTCAAGGTTTTGTTAATGCTGCTGTCTCACTCCCCTGCCCCTCCCTACATAAAGTTTTGTGGAGGAAACAGATAAAAATTCCCTTCATGAACCTTTGTACAATCATGCTGGAGGTCTATAACGACCCCACTATCATATTAGGCTTTTCTGAACCTAAAAATAATAATAATAATGGGTCGGTGTGCACAGTGACTGCCAAACAGCTTATAATGCTGATGGAAAACACACAACTGCAGCCTTAGCTGGGCTGCTGCCTTAGCTGGGCTCCATGGCTGTTCAAACACCTCTATATGCGTAAAAAAGGGAAAAGCAGACACATGCGCTGTGCACGCTGATTGTCAGCAGAAATTGAATTGAAAGGGTTGAGTTTACACTCGCACTCTCTCTCTCTTCAAAACCTCAAACAAACTGTGTGAATTTAAACACTCAAACACACACGCACATTTTACTTACCCTGGGCTCCTTCTCTCTTGTCCTGCAAACACACCAAATTTTGTGCTGGTTCCTGGGCGTGGCTTCCTTAAATATGCCATCAACATGGTGAAACGACTCTTGAGCCCCAGTTCCCAGAGACTTCTGGGCCATGTAGTCCCTCCGTGTGTAAAACATTTTGTAAAGCATTTTTTCTTTTTTCTTTTTTCTTTTTTGAACCAAATAGTGTTTGATTTTTTTATTCAAATGATTTTTAAAGAACCACTCCTTCTTGATGCCAAATCTGGGGAAACAATGCAGCGTGAAGGATGAATTACCTAACCCTATTACGTGCATGAAAACAATAAATGCTGCTAAACCCTGATTGTTTCTGTTGGTGGACAGGACTGTTAAGCCCCGGCTCCCAGCGACTTTGGGCATTGTAGTCCCTTCATAGACAAAAGTTGTTTACATAAACAAACATTTTGGATTGTAATACCAGTGCAGCATGAGGGATGTTACAAAAATGCATTACCTCACCCTCGTTCGTGCATAGACCAATGGGTGCTTATGCTGCATAATTGTTACTGTTGGTGTATGCGGCTCATTACAACATCTGAGGTGATACTTGGGTATAGCTAGCTATTCTGGGTGATGGCCACTCACCCTCAGTTCATCCTGGATCATGGTGTAATCTAATGTGCAGGTTACTTCCATGACTCACTATTAGACAACAACGCCCTTCCCCCTCACAGTGGCAGGAGGCGCATTCACCAAAACCAATATTGTAAAATTCAAATATGGGTAATCCAGAATCCAAATGTATGTGCTGACATGCCATGCCCTTCATATATATTTATCAGATGGCATGTATATCCAATGTTCACCAGATAACTGACATAGAACGGAGCTCAACCAATAAGAGCAGAGACCATGTCTCTTATCCAGTTACCAGTTTTTTCCACTCTATGGAAATATTCAAACCATTTTTAAATGAATCCAAAGAGTGAATCCATCTTTGTTCCAGTCTGTGTAACATAGCGGACATGTTGCCACCTCTCATGGGGGTCTTGATGGTTTGAAGTACAAACCACCTAATGTCTTTGTTTTGTTGGAAAACCAATGGAATTTTGTATTTTTCTATAGTGCCTCTCTTTAATTTAAAGCACCTGCACCGCTAAGTAAATGTTACCTCTGTAATTCACATGTTTTGTGTCTGCTTCATTTGCTCCTGGATAGTTCCCACTTTGTGTACACTCCCTTATAATTGGATCCTCACTTGTTCTAATTGTTGTGTTATTGTATAGATATACTCATGCTATTACAAATCATTCATAATCACAATTGATATCTGTGTTCTTCAATTAAATAACAATACATAAAATAAATATGTCTGATGTGTGGGGTTGGTCACGACAGAACCTTTTCATCTGCTGCAATCTAACCGAAAAGGTAACACGCTCTGTAGATGACATATACTAAGGATGCTTAATTCTTTATTGTGGTGGGAATTCAAACAATATGTTATCTCACTGTAAAATAATGCATTTCATTATGTTAAACATTTAAGGTGACTGTGACCAATAAGGTACATTCTCGTAATGGTACACAATTGTAAGGAATGCAAACATCCAGATGTAAACAATTGTAAGAAATGCAAACATCCAGATGTAAATAATTCTTGTTGTTATATTCTGAAGTACTACCTAATAATGCTTTCTTACTGATGACTCCATGATGCTAGTCATGATATAGTCATGTTTTCCCAACTGTACTTGATTCTTCATAGTGTTAACAAATTAGAAACTTCAGCAAGGCATGTTCCATCAGGGATCTGCAATTTTAGGCTCACCACATTTATTGGACTACAACACCCATCAGACCTAGATATGATAATCAATGGTGAGGGATTAAAGGAGTTATAGTCCGAAATCCCTTGGTAAATTACATATCATAGACACATCTACTTGGTGGGAAATGTTTTGATAACTATATAAGTACTATCACTTAAATATATGTTTTGATAAGTGATATCTGTATGTGTGTGCTATTGCAACATTTCTAGTCAACCCACGTTTCACATGTTTCCCTAAATTAAAACATTTCCTACATACAAATATATTATACGTTGATATGCTATGTTGTGTTATGGTATGGTCTGTTATAATTAATTAATTGCTTTATTCAGAAAAAAAAAACATTACTAAAATCATGCTAAAAAATAAAATGATAGCATCCTCTAAAATCAGAATACCATACGATTAACAGCACATATATAAAACAAAAGATTAAACAAGCTAAGAGCCTAAAAGCATATAATGAGGGCTTCCTGATTACAGTGTTTATGTTTTTCCACTTGCTGTGATGTTTTCATAGGGTTTTAAACATTTTCCCAAATATGTGTTTATCAGTCCTTGGCCATTGTTTCCCTAATAAAAATCGTGGACAGATGTACCTTTTATTGATGCATACATATTATGCATACTTGTTTTGAAGCAAAACAAACATAGATGTTGCTGCTGCAGTCCTTGTAATCTCTTAGCATTCATGAACCTGTAGTTCTGAATTTATTATGGAAAAAAGAAAACTACACTTACTGAAATGCAAAGAGGCAAACAAGGGACTTGGTGGGCACCAGTTGCCAGATTTGGTGCAAGGTAAGAGCTAGAATCAATTTCACAGTGAACCGTACGACTTGCACTACCAAAAATTAAAATAGATCATGGTGAAAAAGAAAGGAAGGGCAAGGAGCATGGGGGATAGAGGCAGGTTTATCTGTATGTTCATTTTCAAAGCTGCAAACAGGACATTGAATGGAGCAACTTAAGAAAATCACTTGAGGGAGCTAAGTAAGTGCAAAGTAATATATCTATCTTATTACTCCCAACTCGGGGTGCACCACAGTCAGGTGCTTGGATCACCTCAACGAGGCCATTGTTATAAAATCAACATCAGAGGGGTGAGAACTCATCCTTGTCTCATGCCGCTTTAAACAATTAAAAAGAATCAATGTGCTCCCCTCCTTGCACAAATCACTCCCTAGCAGTATTACCGAGACAATGATTGGATCGCTCTTAAAAGTGAATGCGGGATGTTGAGAGACTTCAGGTTGGCCCAGCATATGTCTGCCTTTGATAGGGTATTGAGAGCCAGGATATGGGCCATCTTGAAGTCAATAAAAACGATTAAAGAAGCGTCAAACCCTTTAGTTTTGAGTATTTGCGTCAAAGCAAATGAAAGAAACACCTCCTAAATTGTACCCTTAATCTTCCTAAAGCCCCCTTATAAGTTTGAATTCAGCTTATTTTCTTCAACCGAGTTATCCAATCAAGCCAAAGGAACTTTGCTATATGTTTATATAGGGAGATTGGGGAATAGTTGTCAGACCTTTCCTGCTTTTTGAAGATAAGCACTATTTCTGCACACAGCCAGCTCTTAGAGGATGAAGTACAAAGGTGAATAGTATTGAAAAAGACAGTGATCTGGGGATCCCAATAAGGAGTTAATTGAGATAAAAATCATCCGGAATTTCATCACAGCCTGGAGCCTTGCCTGCCTTCTGGGAAAAAAAGTGCTATTTTCACTCCAGACTCACAGAATGTTGCCACTGAGGCATTATTCTCAATATGACCTTTAGAGGACACCATAGCTGAAGCACCACCATCCATGCTTCCCCCATACAGACTCCCTAAATGGTTCAACCAGGCATCAGCTGGAACGGCCGTACAAGGTTCAGGATGTCTGGTAATGTCATTACCTTTACTCCAAAAAGCCATAAGATCTTTCCTTTCAACTGCAGTCACAAGAGTGGACCAAAGCATTATTGCCTCTCTTTTTTCTCTCTTTTTTTCTAGTTTTCAGCACTAATGTATACTCTGATCTCATTCTCAAAACGTCAACCTGAGAAAAAGGATCATTGGCCTTCAGTTTTGTTTTTAAGCAATAATTTTCTGTCCTAGAGTAACTATCAAATCAAGTATTCTGCACTCTATCACATGATTTCAGGGCTGCAATTTAACTCGAGGGACAACTGTCTAACGCATTGCTTGGTAAGTCTTATCAACATCAACCATGTGATTAACACAATTTACCTAGAGTTGTTCTAGCACTGGTACAAGATTTGAACAGATCAAAGGCAGTTCTATATCCAAATTGAGCTCATTCCATTTGGCACCACATTTGCTGTTGTTGGCAATCAAGTTAGTATTATATTTGTTGTTAGAAATAAAACAAGCATCAGAAAGGGGTATTAGATTTAAAGCTTCAGAATTGTGGTCACTCTCTATTCTGGGTATAGGCTTCAATTCCCTGGTCAGTTCCAACTAGAAAAATCAATTAAAATACAATCAATATGTGATGAAACATTGTATTTTATAAAGCAGTGGTATCCCCAGGTTGATGGCCATTGCCAGCTCTCAACTTTGGCCATTGCCTCCAAACTAAAAGCATCCGAAAGGAGGTGTAGATGAATATTCCAGACAGTGACCGCCATGTCCTGGAGGCCCTCTGTTATTGTCAAAGGTTCATATTAGATGTTTAAATCACTGGTAACTACAATCATTAAATCATTTGTAGCACAAACAGAAAGGGTAGGATGCATGTATGCATTCTTTAGCATTTCAAAAGATTTGAGATCAATTATTCACACCTGGAAAGACAGATTGACCAATCACAATCTATCTATTATCACTGCCCGTACACACAGCAAAAATAGGAAAAGGACTATGTCCCTTTTTGGATTATGTGGCCTTTTTTGACATGTTATTTATGGACGGTGTCCTCTGAAACCACCTAGTCCTTTTTCCATCTTAATGGCAACAGCCATTTTTGTAACTTCTTTTTATTTATTTTTATTAGCAGATGGGCTCGTGCACTCCGTGCTGAGATCATTTATTTATTTATTTAATGAATTTGGTGATGGCGCCCAGACCCACAGGTATCACAGCATTAGTGCATAAGGTACAAACCCGGCTGGGTAGAACAGCAGGAGCATAAGTACATAATCACCCGGAGGAGAAAAAAAAATACCTCTTGCATCCCGGTAAAATTGCTCGTGCTTACCTTGACGGTGCTGGCTGGCCGTTACAGGCCATGTGAAAGCCACATTCTCTTTATAGGTCCTCAAATAAACATATCAGAAAGAAACTGAATGATCCTATCTAAAGACAGGTTTAAGCATAACATATTTTGGCTCATAATCAGGGAAACCAAAATATTAAACCTCCGATCAACAAGACACAAAGTTGTTAGCCACCACTTGGGCCGCCATTGGATGCCTGAATATTGATTAGCGGCCATTGAAGGGGCACCATGAGTTAATTGGTGCCCACCTTTCCAGAACAGTTCAATGAAATCCATCCAATCATAACCCTCTAGTTTTGAGGACAAATTTGCAATATTCCAGAACACAGTGGAGAACAGGTCATCTGTCGACACATCAGACCCCTTCTGCCAATGTTTCTTCTAATGTTTCTTAATTTCTGAAATTGTAAGAGTGCTCCCTAAAACTCCCCCTCTAACTTTGAGATCGAAAATGTATTTAAAGAATTATTCAGAAGTGAAATCAAAGACTCCATGCCTCCACGAGCAAAGGGACGGGTCTTCTGCAGATATAAAACAATCTAGGTAATTTGCATAACCTGATTGTTTATGCTGGTTCTGCTCTTTGGTCGACATGGGCTCTATACTATCAACTGGGAATTAGGGCGAAGATGTTAGTACTAAATAACCATCTTTGAGGCCTACTAATAATTGAGGGGTCTTAGTGAGCTAAATAATGTATTTCTATGCTATGGTTCAGTGTTACATTAGGGGCACCCTGATAAGATAGTAACTATATTAGGAATAGAATATTCTGAAAGGGTTAATTTATTCATACTAAGCTGTGTTTTCAAGGACTGAATTCTGTCTTGCAATAATGTTATGAAACGGCATGTTATGTTATATTATGTTATGTTATGTTAATAGGTCTTGATATAGCGCAGCTGTTGTCATTTCTCTTGCCTCCTGGTGCAATGGATCATGGAATTAATAACATGGGGCTACGGGGCTGGGGTCGGTGGGAGCAGAGGTTACCAATAGATCAGCTTGAAAAGCGGTGTCTTCATCAATAGAAATACCATAGTAATTATTGGCAGCACAGAGTGACCATCATGCGCACTTCACAGCCACACACACCTCCTCCAGCCTAATGCATCCCCTCTGTTTCACAGCCCCCGTAGCAACAGGGTAGGTGGCTGCTTATTTTCTCTTCTGTCTGCTTGACTCTGAAACTCTATCCCCATGTCTATCAGGAACAATTCTAACTACCAAGCACCCCTCAAAGCTTAACATTAGGGTCTTTCTCCACTGAGCTCTAGTTTCTTGTTGCTTCTTAAAGAGGATGACACTGATGGAGGTCACTGCAGCCTTAAGCAATGTATTCAGGTTCCATGAGAAGTGGTGATGGAAAGTGAACAGAAATTAACTGGGAGTTCTAAGAAATTACACAAAAGCACAGATTGACTATTCAAGGGTTAATTGTTCTGCTCTTAGAGGGACAATATGGTTATACATACGAATAATATAATACATATTTTAGCATTTCTGACTTGGATCCACAGAGGACCTATGATGAATATACCAGAGATTCATTTTGCAATGGGAACATTATTTGTCAAACACTATGAGCAAATCCTGATAAGGAATCATGGCACTGGAATTAATCAGTATTGCTTATCAGAGCAACATCTAGTTTGAACACCTGTGAGATCCATAAACTAATGTACCTATTGGCTAATCTGCTCTCTATGACAGCTATTAGTGAGGGATAACCCCAGAGAGAGAAGTCAGATTGAATTACAGTAGATGGATCCATGAAAAAGAAAGAATAAAATAAAGGCATGTACACAGTAGTATATAATAGCCATCAGGATTTTATTTCTATGCATAGCAAACTTTGCATGTTGTCTGCCTGGTTTGAATGAAAACAAGGCCGGGCTACCAAAGTACTCCGTCATTCCCACACAAGAAATAAACCCACTAGACCGTAGAATAAGAGGGGAGAAGTGTCCATCCTCCCCCACTGAACTTACCTCGGGGACCCCCGAAACAGGGCGCCAGAACACACAAATAAACTCTTGCCATCCCGGGCCGCCATTGGCACTCCATGCAGACCAGCATGGCAAATGTGGGCAAGTCTTAACCCACCACTTATGCATTTTCGGTTCTTTAAGACGCCCCGGGTGGGGAAGATAGGGTCAGAATGGCCAGGGAGATATATCTAATACTAGAAGACAGAGGGGGATAAAAGATGGTAGAAGGAAGAAAGAAGTGTGGGTTGTTCTGATCATTATTATTATTGTATTTATTGAGCGCAAGCCTAGCTTCAAGAAACAACTGAATGCTTTACAGAGGTATACAACAGGGATCTGTGTGATCACTGCAATCAAATATAATTGCGACGGACGAATATGCCGATTTTCTTTTTTTTTATTTAACCCCCTTTACACCACATAGATATGCAGGGGGAGACCCCCACACCCCCCCCCCTCCCCTAGTACTATAATCTTCCATACCCTCCACATATATATGTGGTTTAAAGGGGGTGTTAAAAAAAAGAAAAAGTCGGGCATTTCGGCCGTCGGAATTATGAGGGCGACATTTTGGGCCATTTCCTACAACAGTACAGATGCATAACGGAGTGCTTTACGGAGGTAACAACAGAACAGATCTACAGAGGACGGTAGGATACAGAGGAGCACAGAGGAGGGGTGCAGCTGTACAGATTGGAGGGGATGCGTGGGGGGATCATATAATAGACTAATTCATGTCACAACATTTAATACAGTCACAGTCCAAGTCCATCAGGATTTTATTTGTGCACATGGCAAACATTGTATGTTGTATGACTGGTTTAAATGAAAAAGGAAGGAAAATACAGACTGGTGCTGAATAGGAACGTAACACCTATAGTCTCAGTCAAGAACATGCTGATCTTGCAAGACCAGCATCTGCAGAGATAGATGAAAAGTACTTTTATTTAGCTCCAAGCAGCTCACAGAATGATTGAAGAAGCCAGGTTGCTCATGATGAATTAATAAGCTGTTAAATAATTAGGAATGGCAGCTTTCAATTCTTCACTCGCGAGAGAGGAAAGTACACATTGCATGCAACTCCCTAAACCAAGTTAGAGCAGAGCTAAGAGTTTATGACTACGTGAGGCTCAAGAAGGATGCATGAGGCGCATACAAATCCTGGGTGCTTTACACCAACACACCAAGGAAGCTAGAATTCAGATAAGAACACCCGATGTACAGTGGTTTGCACTGTTATGGAAAATATGAGCTTGTCCTCCATTCATCCCGGACTCCTGGGTAGAGTCCAGGGTTTCCAGCCACTTTAGCTTAGGCGCGAGACTGGATGGCAATAGAAATAATCATCTTTGGAGGCTTCTCACCACTTTGCTGGTGAGAGCTTTAAAACTGTTTTTATCATTCTTAGAAGTGTTATCCTACTTGCTCCAAAACATTTTGACTGGGCGTTTTCAGGACATAGTCCAACGTTCATCACACATTTCCAGGGCTTCTTTTTTGCGAAAAGTGAGTGACTCCAGTTGAGTACCAACTCCCCTACCCCCTGTTGTGAGCAAGAAAAGATGACACCATCCTTTGTCATCAGTCGCAAGTGAACGTTCCTTTAAGTAGACTATTAAAATTACAAACCAATTCTAAGTGATTGGCATATGTGGATGATGGCATCAGTGTACTGTGGCAAGGCAAATGCCATGGGCTTGTCAAGAGGGCATGGAACTCCTCTCAGCTAGGGGTGGGAGGCCTACCAGGGAGAAATCCAGAACCAATCCTACTCCTGAGATGGACGTTGTCAGTCGAGAGGTCACCAATGTATGCCTGTCTCCTTGTGCCAGCCTGTCTCTTTGCAGCACACCTCTATCTCGTATCATGTCTCCAAAGCAATATACTTACCAATGGCTCTCTGTTTCTTTTAGAGACAACTCATTGAGCCCAGAAGCAAAAAATATCAGAAAAGAGGCAAATCCAGATACAGCATTCTGCATTCCTGATGAGTGCACTGAAGCCGGTCACTACCCACCCGACTTAGCCGAGAGCAGCAGGAAGAAAAAGACCCAAAGGAGAAGAAAGGAGAAGCAGTGACAGCCCTGCAGACACGCACTGCAGGCTTCATTGTTGTTCACCAGGAAAGAAGAGAGGAGCATGGAGAAACCATGTTCCTACAAGAAGATGATCGCAGGGTTGCCAACGGACTCCATCATGCCCACGCAACCAGAACTAAACCCCTTGCCCAGAGACTAAGAGGGGAGAAGTGTCCATACTCCCCCATTGAGCTTACCTTAGGGACACCCAAAACAGTACCACAGAACACTAAAACTCGTGCCTTCCCAGGCCGCCGTTGGCATTCCACCAGACCTGTGTGGCAAAGGTGGGCAAGGCTTAACTCACTACTGATGATTTCTCCCTTTTTCAACACGCCCCGGGTGGGAAAGAAAGATAGGTTCAGAATGGCCAAGGAGAGAGATCCAACACCAGAAGAGGAGGGGGATGGACGTTGATAACAGTAAACAGGAAGTAAACAGGAAGTATGTATGAAGGGAGAGGAGAGTGTGAGCATGAGAGACTCCAGTAAATCTATCACAGTATATGAAAGGCCCACTCACAATCCCTATAGAACACAAATCACTGAGGAGGGTAGTGAAATGATTAGGAAGTCCCTGAGAGAGTACTGTTAGTAAAGGCGCCTTGCCTTTTGGCTCTCCACAATAAATATAAGGCAGAGATTAGACAGTAAGGTGTACATCATCTAGCTACTAACGCAGGGCGAGGGTTGACTCGGTTAGGGAGGACGTGCTTTTCAAGACTAGAGAGGACGGTCCTAGGGCCGATTGAAGAAACAATAAAAACCCATGTAGAGGAGATAGATGTGTTTTCCCTAACTCCCGCCCCCTCACCACCATCATATTCAAACGTCAGGAGAAGAGCCCTATATGGGACTCCATGGGCCTCATTACACGGATGGGGGTAAGGGATTACCGGCACCGGTAAGGGCACCGGTGCCGGTAATCCCTTACCGTCCTACTACTAGGTCCCTTTGCTGGTCCCTACCTTAACGGCTGGTTTTACCAGCCGTTAAGGACGGGACCCGCAAAGGGACCTTGGAGGCAATTACGGTACCGCAATTAGCGGTACCGTAATTGCCGCATTCCCCATTCCCATTGAGCCCTATGGGGGCTCAAATGGGAATGGGATGGGCCAATGGTGAATGGGGAATTACTGCCACACCAACCTTGGAATGGGGCGGTAATTCCGCCATTCACCATGGCGGGATCGGTAAATTACCGGCGGCAACCATGGCGCTAATAGAGCATTGGTTACCGCCTTCCATGTAATGAGGCCCCATGTGTTGTCCCCATACCACATCTAATGTACGAGAGACGATATGTACTCAGACAACCATACCAAATGTACCCTCGCACTGAAAGAGTGGAAGCACGCACCAGTGGACATCATGAGGTGTTGAGTGAAATCTGATGAGGGCAGAGTGATGTCATGAAGCAGAGATATACAAAGAGATACTGGAACGTTATGAAAATACTTAAGAGTGACGATGTAACTGACGCAACAAGAGAAACATGTACAAAATGATAAAGTGATCATATATGCACAGAAGACAAAGTAACTTGCTGACCAATAAGTGTACATACGCAGTTAAGCAAGATAGATGTGACATATAGAAGCTTGCTATAGAGGAAAATATAACGTGCCTGGGCCGGGCCATAATGGGATGATGGACGGTGGCTCGTGTTAATACTTAATCCAGCTACCTCAGAGACAAACCAGGGCTGCAGAGTCAGAAGTTGTTGGAGAGACAGGTTTGTGTGCAAAATAAAGAGGAGTTTATGTTAGTTTGGGATCAAGGATGTTATTTTGAGGAAAGGTTGCAAGGCAGATGGATAAGCCATGAATGTGAGACATATTTCTCTTGTATTAAAGAAGATGAAAACATCTGAGAGAGCCAAGTAGTGGACAATTAAAAGTGTATAAAGTCTATACAAGATGGAGTGAGCAAGTCTCTAGAGGCCAAGAGGAGCACTCAATATAATTAAATCAGACAGCAGTAAATAAGAGGTTGAAATTAACACATTTGTGGTCTTTCCAAATTTGATCCAGAAGTAAAAAGCAAAGGTTATTCATTAAGCTGTGGATGAAGATAGTGATGTGCTTACAGTCCTATAAAGACTGGAAGAAAGTATATGTACTTCTGCCCTCTACAGGGTAGGGTAAAGGCACAGAACATCCCAGCACGGCTCTCAATTTGGTAGCAATGGACAAGCATCAATGCTTAAGCTTTCAGGAGGCGATGTAGGCTAGTTCTTAAGTACAGTGCGTCAACAATTCCCCACAAAGAAATGTCCATGCACTATGTTACGTGATAACACAGCTTCTTTATATAAAATAAGGTTTTTACCAATAACAGATATACATATAAATAATAACACTTTGTACTTTAAATACTTATTCAAAGAATGGCAAATATATCAATACTATGTGGTACCACACAGCACTTAAATTCAGCAAGAAATGCACTAACTGCAGACAGTTTTAAATAAGCATGTGCATTATTGTGTGTGTAGGACAATCTTGAATGCCTGAAATGAATAAAATGCATAGAACGGACCTGATCGCATAAATTGCGTGACGTAAATAATATGAATTGGTATGCGGGAACATTTGAAAGAACGTATATCATACCACACCCCGCGCCTACTCTCTTCTTTACACCACCACTCAAATAGAACACAGGGATACTGTGAAACCATTCGGTATAACTGTTCTCATATCAACATCTCCCGCTCACTCCCCATCACTCTAAGTAAACACTGCTGGTTTAACACCCCCAGCCAGGCGTTTCTCCTCAGGCCTAACGCAGCCACACTCGAGCTGGATAAATTCTGCCAGAGCGTAGACATTCTCCTGACCTCTCAACCACCACACCTACCGCTAAGAAGCAGCTACCACATGAACTCTGCACCAGCTGCACACATACCTGGTGCGCACACGCACCTTTTCACTCTCTTCACTCTCTCTACTGACCCGAACTTCGGTTCCCAAGGGCGTTCAATTTACCAGCGCCTTCAGACCATACCAATGGTATATAAGGCGCTATATAAATGCAAAATAACAATAACAATAACAATTAAGTGAGATGTAGCATATAATAGGCAAGAAGGGCTGGTTAGTTTTGAACAGTTGTACAATGCTTTCTTTAGCCTAGATATACAATTCTGTGTGAAGATCCCTCACCTAGGCAACCTGTAATGGAAATGTTATGGATTCACTTATCGTGTCTTTTACAGCTCAGTCCAATAATGTTCAATAACCTCCTGCTTTCTTTAAAAGGTTCTAACACCCCAATGTACCTGAGCAGTTACAGGAGAACAGGATCCAAGACAAATATGGGACCCCTGGATGAATCCTGAGGCTGGAAGATGCTCTTCCTCGTCACCGTACCTTTGGTGCCTTGGCAGGTGAAGTGGCAGAGTTTCTCAGTTTCACTCGACAATTCCTTCTGAGGTTTGATCCCCCTTGGAAGAAGGAATCACTGGGATGCTGACACCACGAGAAAAATTGAACAAAAGTCTTTCTGAAGTGTTTTACTCTTCGCTGTGATCTCCTTTGGTCAACAATTTCACTGACTGTAGAAGTCCTGTGCAGAAGAAACTTGCTGTGGGCTCCTTAATGGCTTGGCAGATGGGAGTAAGATCCCTGGAATGTGTCAATGACTTCTGGCGGCAACGGGTGCATAGGTCACTTTTGGTGTCGGGTTTGGAATTATCATGGTTGTCCGACTTTCGGTTCTTCTGTGCTGCAGTCACAGCATGGACCTCTGGACGGCTTCTGGTGAACTGGACCCTGTACTTTCACCAAGTCTGGACCCTCGGGATGTGTTCATTAGCTTCTGGTGGTGGGACAACCACCGACAAACCTTTCTCTGCACTCAGAAACTCTGGACTCTCTCCGGCAGGAAAAAGTGGTCAGTGATGATGGCAGTATGTCCTTTGAAATGTTCTTAGGCAGTTGGGAACTTTTGCAGCCCTGTGCCAGGTTAACCCCTGTTCTGGCCGGTAGACATCAACGGCTTCCTGCGGTCACAAAACGCACCTCTGGACGCCAATGGAATTCTTTGACTTGAGAAGTCCGGGTCCTCCTTTTCAGAACTCACAAAGACCCCTTCTCTGGACGGCAGGCACAGAGGACTGGCTTCCAGGGTATTTCTGGTTAAGAATAGCAGTTTGCACGCCAGTCCCTTGTAGCTCGGGAGAGATCTCCTTTGCAGGTCCTCTTTGGATCAGTCCTTGGAAGAAGAAAGCAGTTTTTGGATTACACAAAGAAAATGCAGCAGCAGACTTCCCCTCCAGCTGGGCTTCAAGGAACAATTTCTTCTTGCTTCAGCTTCAACTTCAGCTTCTGAACAAATTGGCAAGTGATGTGTCTCCAGATATACACATCTGTTCCCCATTCACTCTGGTTGAGCCAGGCTCAGTCAAACAATCATGCAGCAGGGCATTCATGCAGAGAGGGAGCCAATCATGCTCACAGGCATTCAGGCCATTCACTCCACCCAGACACCCATGACAAAGAATGTGTATTAGGGTAAGTACCCAGCCTTTCAGCACACTGCACTGCATTCATGTCAGTTTCAGTCAGGATTGTCTCTGTCATTGCTTCACACACACAGAAAACAGATGCCCACAACACAGAATGTGAGTTCACTTCAGACTATATTCATAGAGGTCCCACCCCTATGGTGTACCCACAACACACAGCACTTGCGAAGGCTCCAGTCAGTCTGACAGGAGGCAGGCATACATGGCATTTCCACCCAACAGCCAGTCAGAAAGAAGGGACAGTGTCAGGCCTTCTCAGTACTTTGGGAAACAAAGTAACAGGCAATAAAAACCAATAGGCCACAGGGACCATGTTGCTTTCCTGCAAGAATCCATTGATTCCTGTGGCAGGGCTGAGAGTCCTACAAATTGAGTGCATTCAGAGCCACTGCCAAATAAGCATTTAGCTGCCACCAGCCCATACCATGCTCTGTGGGTAACACACTGGAGGACAAAAACAAACATAAGGTGTACAAGGGTACACCCCCACCCATGGGTGCCTTTAGGGTATCCCATGGGTGTTGTTCACCAAAAGGGAAACATAATGAGCTGCCCTGCCAAAGGTCCAGGCTGGACCTCAGTGGCAGGAAACATCAGGAAAATACACACAGAGAAGTGGTAGGACAAGGACAAGGAGGGCCTTTCCTCCATAAGGCATTTCCATCATCACAACTCCCTTGACCATTCAAGTACAGAGAGCAGGCTATAAGGTCAACTACAGACGGGAAACTCTGGCTCATGACCGGACTGATGAGAGATGATGGACTAATTGGTAAAGTGGGGAGTAATCTCTGACTCAAGCACCTCGGTTTCATTTTGCTTATGTGGTGCTACCAGAGCGTCCAAGGTTGGGTGACAATACCAACCAATCAGTGGGTATATGGGGCAACCTGCTATGCAATGTTGCATCGACCAATGTGTTGCATCTTCTCTGCTATAATCAGCATTGTATGTATTTAACGATAGTTTGAGGTCTGTCTTACAAATAAGAGACAGTCAATGATGTACTAACCCCTATGTATAGTATAGATACATATGGTCCCATAACCAATATCACTCCCTTCAATAAATTTTACAGTTTGACACGTAGAATGACATCATAGATGATGCATATTGGGGTATAAGACCTCTGTAGAAACAAGTTTGTGTACGAGTGTGAAATTATCAGTCTCATGTCTGCCAGTTTGCCCTTCTTTATTAATTTGAGAATAAAGTAGGACTTTGCCATTTTCTTTGAGTCTGTCCGGTTATTTGGTCTGAGATCTTTATCGGTGATCCCTTCTAGCACAAACAAGGCTTCAAGGTGCTAGAGCACATTCATAAACCTTCTCTTAGTTTTGGAGGGCTTTCGTTGCCATCTGAGACAGTACCGGACATTGTTTGCTCAATCACAGTGCCAGTTCTGGTAGGACATCTCCCATACATACATCTGGAATTGTTTACTGGCCACTATTGAATGATGCTGATGGGGCAAGGTTCCCTTATTTTATATTGAATTTATTGATGTTTCTCCACATACCTTCTTCACCATGGTTTCTGTATTTAGTCGTGTTGGTGGTAGAGTGACCTTTGGTGGTTGGTGAGTATGGATCCAATAATGGGTGGGCCGTGTGGCTCATAAACTGCACCAAGACCAGAGAGGTCCCTGCCTATACAGAAGGAGGCTGAAGTTTGGGGAAGGGAACTCCTGCACCATTTTGACATTTAGATTACAAACCAAGTTTGGAAGCTTGAGGAAGAGACCTAGGCACCATTGGAAGTGTGTTCATTGTGACTTTGAACTTGAAGCTTGGGGAAGGGAAGCCCAGAGTTCCATTGGAACATTGCTGTTTTGAGAATCAATACTTGAAGCATGGGGAAGGAACCCCCTGAGCTCATTTGGAGCATTGTTTTTTTGAGAATCAATACTTGAAGCTTGGGGAAGGGAACCCCTGAACTCCTTTGGAACATTGTTGTTTTAGTGAAACAGTGCTTAAGCTTGGGGAAGGGGCCAGAGCTCCTTTTGGAACATTGTTGTTTTGAATCAATACTTGAAGCTTGGGGAAGGGAACCCCTGAACTCCTTTGGAACATTGTTGTTTTAGTGAACAGTGCTTAAGCTTGGGGAAGGGGCCAGAGCTCCTTTTGGAACATTGTTGTTTTGAATCAATACTTGAAGCTTGGGGAAGGGAACCCATGAGCTCCTTTGGAACATTGTTGTTTTGGTGAAATGGTGCTTAAGCTTTCAGAAGGGAAACCTAAGCACCTTTTTGAACGTTGTGGTTCAAACTGTATCCTGAATCTAAGGAAGGGAACTAGAGTTTTCTCCAGACTTTTACTTTGAACACTATTTTGAGTTAAAATATCCCTACACTGCATTTAGTTATTAGACGTGAGGGCAAGCATAGATTTTGACACAGACAGACATTTGTTTTGGACGTCTGGACATAGATGTTCCTTAATTTGGTTAGGTAGGGCAATCCCCACCGTGGCTATAGGGCCAGTTAGGCGTTACACCCATTGTGACATTTTAATAAAGGTTTTCTAAACTGTTACATCTATTGTCTGTGTCATCTCTTGATACCATGACTGTAGCACCTTTTATCTGCTCACAAATTCAGTATGCTCTGATAAGTCTGTCTTCCATGCCCATACAACTCGGTATTATCCACAGGATGGGTTTCACCACTAAAATAGGTAATTTACTGTTGCAAACCACTCCTTTAACAGCTTCTCCTTGCAAGTGTTAGTGCAAGATAAAAACCCTAGTGCAGCTCCTTCCACCACTGCAGAGACCCCCTTCCCAGCCCCTCGCAGCATGAATTATTATGATGCCGCAGACCTTCTAAGCACACACAGAAAAGTCATCCATTTGATTGTTATAAAACACTTAAGAAATTCTCTTCCCTGATTTTTTGCAGACATGGTAAATTTGATGATGCTGTTTTTACAACATGCTGTTTATCATGATCTGAAAACGAGCCTTCCCAGAAGAAGTCGCATTAGCGGCTTGAGTCATCACTCTGGAGCCATGAGCGAGGCCTCCTGCCCGCTCCATGGCCATCGTCAACAGGAAAATCAATCCTGTTTACACAGTGAAGGCGGGTTAGCCATAAAACATGGAAATATACAGCCACTCCGCAAGAGATTTAAAGGAGGCATAAAGCGTAGGTCTCTTCGAAAGGGACATGCAGGCTTTCAATTAGATGAGATATGGCGTAATATCCTTTCATTGTGTTTATGAACTCTAAAAGGGAATCAAAAAATGAAATCACTCCTCAATTTCTTTTTTGGCAGATTGAAATCTTTGTTTAGAATTCTTTTTGAGAGCTGAAAATAAGTGTCATGCATCAATAACTATTTGAAATGTGGGGGTGGTGAACAGAAATGCGAGTCTGTTTTAGAATTCCTAGGGAATTTAATGTGTTTTTGCTCCTCCAGGTTTTCTGTAAATAAAATGATATGATCTGTAATATTGCTCAGCTTTCAGAACTTACTAAAGAATGTGACTATCAGATTTTTCATGATGCACTGCTTCTATAATACATATTATGTCAAAGTTTCCTCCTCAACAACTGAATATATATTCGTATGGGCTATATATAAATCAAGAGTTAAGGTTACTCTCAGAAAAAGTCTACACACAGTGGGAATAATATTGTTAAGGTATGGACGCTCACTATGTGTCACTACAAATTCAACCATGAAACACGAAGTAGAGATACTCACTCCATGCCATTACAAATCAAACCTTAACACTCACTTGAACTTTGGTATTGATAAAACCTGCCTAATACTTAAAAAATATTTTTCTGCATGCTTAATCCCCATGTTAAGAGCTGTTCAAAAGGTAACCAAAACAATAATACTTTTACAATATGAATCTGTCAATGAACAATTCTGAAAAGGTCCATGCAGGTGCACCCACCTTGAAGTTTTACTGTCAAATTCTTTCTGTTTTTTTCACACAAGGGTTCAAGAGTTATTGAGAAAAGTTATTTTCTCAAACTCCATGGACAATTTGTCATCCACCACACTCAAAACAGGGAGTATCTTTGAAACAATACATGGAAGACCTGGCATGGCCCCTATTTTCCCTCAAAGCAAGTTACAATCCAGACAATATCTTGACAACCTCCATCCACAAGGCACTCTTCACAGAATACCTCAGCACAATCCTGGAATCACCAATGCATCCCTCGCTCAGGGCACCTTCTCACCACCCTCAACACTCTACCCATTCTCTCCCTGCTCCAAAAACCAACACTTGACCCTGATGACCACAGCAAACAACGACTGATCACAGACCTTTCTTTCCTGGGCAAGATCCTCAAAAGACCCATAGCCAACCAGCATGGAGCGTGCATCACTTCCATTGTCCTTCTGCATATCTATCAATCAGGTTTCTAGGTTAGATACATCATGGAGGCAGCCATCATTCCAAAAAGAAAATGTTGCACTCTTGAATGGTGGAGACCTGTGTCCCCTGTACTCCTTGATCTCTCTGCAGCATTCGACAAAGAAGACCGTCAAGCTCTCATCATCATATTGCAGAACAGCATGGGCATTAGAGGGTACATCTCCTGCAGGTCCATCTCCTACCTAGTAGACCACCACTGGTTTGTCCAAGGGACAATGGGACCTCCAGATCACCACCTCTACAATTCACTTGCAGAGTCTCACTTGGATCCACCCTCTTATCCCAAACTTTAACATCTGCCTGGAGCCCCTGGGAATCTTCTTAACCAGCGACATCATCCATATCCACCAATGCAACGATGATAAGCAACTGCACCCGACGGTGTAGTGAACGCCAAAGACATTCCCCAGCTCAAGGGCTTCCTTCGCTGATCCAGACCTGTATGTGTGACTGTTTAGAGTCTTCCTCAAACCTATCCCCACCGAGCTGTCATTCTTGCTCCTCACCAACAGCACAAGTCCCCACAACCAAACCTGTCTTGCCACATCTATCTACCTATAGAATTTAACTGGTCTGATCACTTTGCCATTTCGTATAAGGACTGAAACAACATATTAGAACTCAAAAACACCCTGAAGACCAGCATCAATATACGTGCCCGAGAACAACAAACCATCAGGCATGAACCGTCAGCCTCCGATTGCATACAGGAACCTAATATCTCCAAGAATCATCTGAAAACAAGGGAAAACCTGGCACAAGCCCAAAACCTCCTCTGACCTCACTTCACATAAAGAGATCCGGACTGTCAACAGACAACTGATACCTTCAGTTCCCCACAAAGTCTGATTGCTTTGCTGATGACATTATAACCTATATTGAAATCAGAAGAGACAAAAGAGCCATTTAAAAAGGCCACATAATTTGCATCTATCTCTTCCCAGATTCAATAATGATCTGCCTAAGCACCTGAGCACAGCACCTGAGCACAGCACCTGAGCACATCACATGAGCAAGTTAGAGTTAGGTTTCAGAATGTGCTGATCCTGACAAACATACATACTATGGAAATTGAAAAGGCGGGATATCACACGCCGCTGTTAGCTTCTGTTAATCAATGGGTCTCTTGATCCCACTATCCCCTTAATGTATCTGCCAATTCACAGCTTCTTATGGAACATGGGGTGTCAGCTATCTATGAGAGAGGGAGAGAGAGAGGGAGAGCCCAGGAAAGAGAGAGAGATAGAGAGGGGGGGAGAGAGAGGGAGAGGCGAAGAGGGAAGTGGAGAGAGGAGGAGCCTGAAAGTGGCAATGTCAGAACGTGAAATGGGCACACAGAGGGGGGTCCCCCAGATGAACCATTTTGAACCAAATTTAATGACCTAGCTCCAATTTAGTCTAGGTCACATTCCATGAGTTGTATACATCACCTCACAAAATGAAAAATACACAGAGTACCAAATTTTTCATTTAATAAAAAATGTGTTTTCATAGTTTTATTGCGTAGGCCGTAGGTCCTACGTACACCAATCATAAAATACACACTACAAAAAGACATGTATCAATGTAGAAAATATATACAATACATCTATTAGCAAATTCATGTATAGTCATAAAAAACACAGATGACGCCGCCAGAGTTTTGTGTTACGGAGCTAAGTGGGCACATATTCTGACTTCCTGTCCCTATCTGGCTAAACAAGTCACAGATATGCTCTGTATGGCAGTGTCACCCAATTATAATGCTAAAACTAGTTAGACATGGCACATAAAAATTGCGTCTGACCAAAACACACACATCCCAGGTCTACGTCCGTTGTGGCGTTGATGGGCCATATCACAAAGCTCAAAAGCGCGGAGCGATGTACTGGACGTTTCGGCAGGGCATTAATTCTGCTGCCTTCATCAGGACCCCAAAGGGAATGGAGTTCTGTGGATGTGATAAATAGTGGTATTACTGGCCTGTACAACCAAATAAAAAACATCAACAGCAGCCCAACAAAAACGGCTTGTAGCTGCTGATACAATTAAACTAATAACAACATATATGGAGACAAGAAATTCTCCACCTATAAAAACACCGAGCCCCTGTGTATAGGAGGGAGTCCACCCTACAACAGAGTGATAACATAAATATAGAAACAGCCTCCACCAAACCAAATTCTTCACTGTGCCCTTCTCTGTTACAAGCAGGGACAGGGCAGGGAAGAAAGAAACACTCACCAAAAAAGCGTGAGAAAGAGGGAAACGTTATACAACCCAATAGTATAGACCCCCTGAGAAGCGAAATGAGATGCTGCTGTGTCGAGATGCACATATGCCAAGAGTGCCCAAACCACCTGACCCAACATTAAGAGGTATGCCGTACCCTGTGTTAGGTACAACTAGGGCTAACAAAGGCCCTGCACTTACTAGAAATAATAGGGTGATGACCCCATAGGATATTTCAGGAGCCTCAAAGTAGCACGGAGGCACCGGAAAGTGCCTCCCAGTTAGATCATCTGAAACCGTAAACACAATATAAAACACAGGTAAGTACTGTCAAGACGAGGTGGGGGGGTCTGTACTTTCGCTCTCTATATGGTAGAGGAAAGGCACAGAAGACCCCTGCCAAGATTCTCAAATTGGTAACGTTGGACGAGCAATCAAGGCCTAGCTTCTCAGGAGGTGATGCAGGCTGGTTCTTAAGTACAGTGTATCCCCAAGCCCCCACAAAGGAATGTCCACACACTGTATTAACGAAAACACAGTCTTTATATAATTAATATTCACGGTTATGTACACTTATCACAATAACGCACTTTGTGCTCCGGAGAATCAACAATGATAAATATTTACAGTTCTAGAGTGGTACCACTAATATTCAATTGAAATGAGACCAGCAATAGAGAAGAGAGAGAAAGCAGGCGGATGAAACAATAGGCAGAATACCGGTCCTTACCACGGACACGGTTCTGAGTGGAGATCCCCCCACCTGGGCAACCTGTAAAATAACGATATATGAAACAAGCCCAGTCCTTATATTGTTCCAGCGTCTCGTTCTCTCCCACAATGTTTTTACCCCCCCAATGTACCTGGTGGAGTAGAGTTCGCCGGCGAGGCGTCGACCGATCCTTCTGGAGTGACTCCCTTTAAGGCAGGAGCCACGGATCGTCGAGAGGCGTCGCGGACTCGTGGTTCGGTGTCGGGGAATCGGCGGCCCTTCTTGAATGTCGCCCCTTTCAGGCGGGAGACACGGGGCGCCGAACGTCCGACCGTGAACCGGGTAGAGCTACGTCGAGGCGGCAGCAGGCTTTAATCCGAGCGGTGCTCGTCGACGACAGAGCGTTGGCGTCCTGCAAGGATGAGGCGTGCGGGGCACCTCGGTGACGATAGTTCTGGACCGCAAAGAGATGAAGAAGAACTGTGGCCCAGCAAGGGCGTCGAGTCGTCGGCGTCTCTGCGGTCTTTGGGTGGCGGGAAACCCACCGGTGGATACTCCTCGGCGCGGCGACGGTCAGGCCTTCTCCCACAGGAGATGACACGGCGATGCAGACGAGAGCGTCCGTTGATCAATGGAAAGTTCTTAGGCAACGGGAGCACGGCGGCTCCGGTCGGCGACAGCAGTCGTCGACAGTGGCGGACAACAGTCCGGGCGCTTCACTTTGGGATTCCTCAGCAATCCCCGTATCGGGTCGGCAGCCTTTCGTAGGTCTGTCTACCAGGGAGCGTTGGCAAAGGTCAGCTGTGCACGATGGTCCCTCGTAGCTCGGGAAGAGGGCGCCTTACCAGGTCCTCTCTGGGTCAGTCCTTGGAGACACGGCAGCCTTTAGATCGTGAAGGAGAGCCACGGCAAACCTTCTCTTCCAGCAGGGCCTCAAGGTCAAGCGTCAGTTACTCCAGTTACTCGTCGTAGTGGACTTCAGCTTCTGAACAATTTCCAGTGGTGAGAGGTCCCCAGTTATACTATTCGGACTCTCATCCACACTGCTGGCACACACTCAGCAGCCAATCGTACAGCAAGCCATTCACGCAGTCGGTCGGCCAATCAGGCACGCAGGGCATTCAGGCCACTCTTCTCCCGCTCAGACACTCACAACACGGAATGTGGATTGAGACAAGTACTCAGCCATTCAGCTCTACACACTGCATTCAGTCCGGTTTCGGGCAGGGCTGTCTCAGTCTTTGTCTCTCATGGCAAAAACCAGACAGCCACAACACGGAATGTATATTGGTCATACTCCCCATTCACCCAGGTCCCACCCACAGGAGGTACCCACAACATACAGTCAGCAGGAAGGCTCCAGTAAGTCTAGCTGGGCCTTCACAACAACACCATATACGGAACTTCCACCCAACAGCCAGTCAGGGGGAAGGGACAGAGTCAGGGCTTCCCAGGACTTTGGGAAAACAAGGTATCAGGCGATAGAAAGCAAGAGGCCACCGGGGCCATCTTGTTTCCTATCAGGAATCAACAGATTCCAATGGCAGGGCCGGGGTACCCCAAAATGGCGGATACCCAGCGCACCTGTCGAATTCAGCATGTAGCTGCCACCAGCCCATACCCTGATCTGCGGGCCACCCACGGGTGCCCAAAAACATACACTAGGGGCACAGGGTTGTACCCCCACCCACGGGTGCCATAAGGGTATCCCATGGGTCTGTTCGCCAAACCAAAAAGAGAGCTGCACCGCCAGGAGTCCCGCATGGACTTCTGCGCGGAAAACACGACAGAACACACGATAAGAACAGATAAAGGACAAGGATACGGAGGCCCTGTCCCTCCGATGCATTTCCAGCATCACAGTCGCCCCCCCCAGACTGAGGTTAGGGTGCCTAATCTCCCACGGGATAGACACCCTCATCCAGACGGTCAACATACCTTCTGGAAAAGCCATCTGCATTATCGTGACTCTTCCCTGGTCTGTGCTCTATGGTGAAGTCTAGCCCTTGCAGGCTAATGGACCACCTGAGCAATTTCGGATTTTCACCCTTCATTTGCATAAGCCACTTCAGGGGCTTATGATCGGTTTGGACCTTGAAGGTAGACCCCGTAAGGTAGGGCCTAAAACGCCTAAGGCTCCAAACTATGCTAAAACACTCCTTTTCAACAGTAGCCCACCTAAGTTCTCTACCCTTGAGTTGTCTACTGATGAATATGAGGGGGTGTTCTCTCCCTTTGTCATCTAACTGGGACAAGACAGCTCCAATTCCGGTGTCGCAGGCATCCGTCTGGACGATAAAGGGTCGGCTGTAGTCAGGCGCACACAACACGGGTGCCCTACACAGACATTCTTTCAAGCCCTCAAAGGCCCTCTGACAGTCTTCAGTCCAATTAACCTTCCTAGGCTGTTTGGGTGAAGTCAACGCTGTCAGTGGTGCGGCTATGGTCCCATAGTCCGCCATGAAATTGCGATAGTACCCAGTGAGGCCCAAAAAGGCTCTCACCTGGGTTTGAGTAGTGGGAGTCTCCCAGTTCTGTACGTCCTGTACCTTACTGGAGAGAGGCTGGATTTGACCCCCGCCTACCTCATGACCAAGATAGGTAACTTTCCCCTGAGCTATCTGGCACTTAGTAGCCTTGATAGTGAGGTTAGCCCTTTTCAAGGCCTGCAACACTTTATCCAGGTGAGTCAAATGCGCTTCCCAAGTGGAACTGTAGATGGCGATGTCGTCTAGGTAGGCCACACAAAAGGCCTCCAGCCCACTGAGCGCATGATTGACTAACCGCTGGAAAGTGGCAGGGGCATTCTTTAAACCAAAAGGCATGACTCTAAACTGGTAGAGTCCCTCTGGTGTGGAGAATGCCGTCTTTTCCTTGGCATGGTCCGTCAGAGCTATTTGCCAATAGCCTGAGGTGAGGTCAAAGGTGCTCACAAACTTGGCAGCACCTATGGTGTCCACGAGCTCATCAGCCCTGGGTAACGGGTGCGCGTCAGTCTTGGTGACGGCATTGACTCCTCGGTAGTCCACACAGAACCTCCAATCTTTGGTACCTGCCTGGGAACTTGCCTTGGGGACAAGGACCACTGGACTGGACCAGGGACTGGTTGAGGGTTCAATTACACCCAGATCCAACATCTTGGCGACCTCAGCCTGGATGTGGTTCTTAACGGTATCTGACATACGGTAGCACCTGCTCTTGACAGGCACGCTGTCACCAGTGTCAATTTCATGCCTACACCACGGTGTAAGGCCTGGCGTCAGCGAAAACAGAGAGGCATACTGCTGGAGCAAAGCCCGGCAGGCCCTCTGTTGCTCTGCTGTCAAATCGGGAGAGAGCTGCACTCCCTCCACTGAGCCGTCCTGAGGGTTGCTATGCAGCAAATCAGGAAGGGGCTCACTCTCATCCTCTTCTTGCCCTGAAGCTAGCAAGAGACATGAGACTTCTGCTCGCCTGTGGAAAGGCTTGAGCCTGTTGACATGGAATACCTGCGGGGCTACCCCGGAGGCACCCAGGTCAACCAGATAATTGACTTCGCCCATCTTGGAGATTATCCTGAAGGGTCCAGTCCATTTGTCTGCCAACGCTCTAGGCTTGGTAGGCTCCATCACGAGGACTTCCTGTCCCGGAGTCCAATCCACTTGCGAAGCTTTAAGGTCATGCCAGTACTTATTCAATTCCTGGCTGGCCTTGAGATTCGCTGTTGCCTGACCCATCATCTGTGTCATCCTCCGCCTGAGGCCTAACACATAGTCCCCCACTTGCTTGGCGGGACCTGGAGGGGTGGCTTCCAAGCCTTCTCGGATCAAGGCGAGGGGCCCCCTCACGGGATGTCCAAAGAGCAACTCAAAGGGGCTGAAACCAACACCCTCTTGAGGTACCTCTCTGTAAGCAAACAGCAGGCATGGCAGGAGGAGATCCCATTTCCTCCTTAGGGGCTCTTCCAAAGCACCTAGCATGCCCTTGAGAGTTTTGTTAAATCTCTCAACCAGACCGTTGGTCTGGGGGTGGTAAGAGGTGGAGAACTTGTATGTTACCCCGCACTCTTTCCACATGGTCTTCATGTAACTCGACATGAAGTTGGATCCTCGGTCGGAAACAACTTCCTTGGGGAATCCAACACGGGTAAAAATGCCCAGGAGAGCCCGGGAAACCACCTTGGCCGTAACCGTCCGAAGGGGTATAGCCTCAGGGTACCTGGTGGCATGATCTACCAAAACCAGGATGAACCGATGTCCACCTGAAGTGGGAGGGTCCAGGGGACCGACAATGTCGATGCCCACCCTCTCAAAAGGGGTGCCAACCACTGGCAATGGCTGCAGTGGGGCAATGACTCTGCCTCCAGTCTTGCCAGACAACTGACAAGTTGGGCAGGTCCTGCAGTGGGACTCCACTTCTACTCCCATCCGGGGCCAGTAGAAATGGGCAGAGAGCCTCTGCTTAGTCTTCTTGGTACCAAGATGACCAGCCAAGGGCACCTCATGCGCCAACTGCAGCAGGAAGGGCCGGAAAACCTGGGGTACCACCAACCTCTTGAGGGCACCAGGTTCAGGCGTAGTGGGCTCACTAACAAGGAGCTCACCCTCCCAATAAATCTTGAATGTCCTAGGCACTTCACCTTGTGCCTGGGACAGGGCCTGCGTCCGCAGACCCTCGAGAGAGGGACACTCTCTCTGCCCTTTACAGAAGTCCGCCCGGGAGGGTCCCCCTTCAGCTAACAAGCATTGAAGGTCGGGATGATCCTCCGGGTTAAGAACCTCTCCCACAGGAGAGTCTTCTGCCTCTTCTCCCACAGGAGTTGAGTCCGGGTTTTCCACTGGACCCAGCCCGTCCTGAGCATGGATCCCAATGGGTGCTGTCGGAACAGCAGGAAGAGAAGGTGTTCCTCCCACAGAGGTGGCCTTCTTGGTCTTCCTTCGTCGTGCCTTAGGCCTCGCCTTTGGCTCGGGTACCTGACTCACAGCCAGACCCGGTGTCACCTGTGACCTAGTGACCGCAGCAGCAGTCATGGGAAGACCATCCGAGATCAACCCCAACTCTACTAGATCATTTCCTAACAGAATGTTAGCAGGGACATTGTCCTGAACCAGGACAGGAAGCTTTGCTGTCTTGTCTCCAATCATGAGTGTGACTAAGGCTACAGGCGATAATCTGGGAGGCCCACCAGCTAACCTGGTGGTTCTCAGAGGAGCACTACCGTAGTCCTCTGGCTTGAGCAGGGTCCTGTCCACCACTGTCATGCTTGCCCCAGTGTCTCTCAAACCAGTAGAAGGCTGGCCATTCAGGAGGACACTTCTCAAAAACCTACGGGTGTTCTGCGGGATAGTCGCCAGTACTTCTGCGTACTGGTCCCAGGCCCCAAGGGACACTAAGGAAATCTCTACGGGAGCACCAAAAGGGATTCCGGTAGAGGAGGGGAGGACGGTGGCCTCCACCTCAGACACGGGGTAAGGGTAGGTCAGGCTGACAGCCTGTACTCCAAGTGCCTTACCTTTACACTTGGAGTCACCCCTTCGGTGATCCAGAGCCCCACAATCCCAACAAGCGCTAGGAGTGCGAGGTACGGTACTGGAACCACTGGGAGCCTGCTTTGCAGCAGGTGGACCACTACTCTTATTCCCACCCACAGAGGATTTACCCCCACTAGATTTTTGGTTCTTAGGAGAGGAAGGTTTTGTGTTACTCGACTGTGACTGCTTGGGGGACTCCTCAGCCTTCTGAGAGGCCCCCTTTTCCTTATCCTTGTCCTTCCCACTGGAGTCCTTAGGGGACACCCGGTGGGAGACCCACTTGTCCGCCAACCTAGCCAGCTTAAAGGGGTCCAAAATGTTCTGGTCAGCAACATACTGACGCAGCTCTGGCGAACAGGCTTCGGAAAAATGCTCAAAAAACAACAGGTGGGATAATTCAGCAAAAGTTTTCACCTTGTACCCATCAATCCATCCCATCATGTTCATGTGCGCAGCACCCACCCAGTCAACCCAAGACACATTCTCTCGTTTCTTATAATCCCTGAACCTCTTAAGGTATTGGGTAGGTGTCTTGCCAAACTTGGCAATTAAAGCAGACTTCATACACTCATACTGACCCCTTTCTTCCACACTCAGCTTCAGAATACAGTCATACCCAGTTTGAGGTACTCTACTTAACAAACACTTAGCCCAATCTCTTTTATCAACATCATGAATCGCACAAGCCATTTCAAACGCTTCAATCCATTGGAGGATATCTGAACCCTCCAAAAACACACCAACCAAATCCTTCATAAACTTGGTGGCTGGGGACCTGCCACTCTCAATTGGTTTAGCTGAAGTCTCCACTCGAGCTTTCTCTAACTGGATTCTCTGACATTCAGTGTCCTTATCTTTGAGTGCAAGATCTCTATCCTTGAGTTCAAGATCTCGATTCTTGAGCTCCACTTGCTGTGCCAGCTCCTCTTTCTTAAGTTCAGCATCTATTTCCAACTTGCGATATTCAAAGGCTAACTTCATCCTCAATAACTCAAGTTCCATGGAATTGCTGGGGTTCGGAACAGAGGCAGCAGGAATGGCGGCATTCCCAGAAACAGATTCAGCGACAACCCCGGGGGCAGAGTCCTCACTGGTTGCATCCCCCCCTTCATCAAGAGTTTCACCATCAGTCTGGTAGTCCACCAGGGCAGCTATCAGCTCAGCCCTAGACTTATCCACAAAGTCTAACTCCCTGGCTTCACAAGCACTCTGGAGAGCCTCTAAGCTCATCCGAGTCAATTTACCATTCGCAATGGTCTCCATTGCTTGTAATGCAGTTATTTGGTACACACCTAAACCTTAATTCAATAAAGTGCAGATATTTTGTAAGTGGCACGGTTATACACTGATTCTTAAAACCATAAGCATCCCACCGCTGCCACCAAGCTGTCAAGACGAGGTGGGGGGGTCTGTACTTTCGCTCTCTATATGGTAGAGGAAAGGCACAGAAGACCCCTGCCAAGATTCTCAAATTGGTAACGTTGGACGAGCAATCAAGGCCTAGCTTCTCAGGAGGTGATGCAGGCTGGTTCTTAAGTACAGTGTATCCCCAAGCCCCCACAAAGGAATGTCCACACACTGTATTAACGAAAACACAGTCTTTATATAATTAATATTCACGGTTATGTACACTTATCACAATAACGCACTTTGTGCTCCGGAGAATCAACAATGATAAATATTTACAGTTCTAGAGTGGTACCACTAATATTCAATTGAAATGAGACCAGCAATAGAGAAGAGAGAGAAAGCAGGCGGATGAAACAATAGGCAGAATACCGGTCCTTACCACGGACACGGTTCTGAGTGGAGATCCCCCCACCTGGGCAACCTGTAAAATAACGATATATGAAACAAGCCCAGTCCTTATATTGTTCCAGCGTCTCGTTCTCTCCCACAATGTTTTTACCCCCCCAATGTACCTGGTGGAGTAGAGTTCGCCGGCGAGGCGTCGACCGATCCTTCTGGAGTGACTCCCTTTAAGGCAGGAGCCACGGATCGTCGAGAGGCGTCGCGGACTCGTGGTTCGGTGTCGGGGAATCGGCGGCCCTTCTTGAATGTCGCCCCTTTCAGGCGGGAGACACGGGGCGCCGAACGTCCGACCGTGAACCGGGTAGAGCTACGTCGAGGCGGCAGCAGGCTTTAATCCGAGCGGTGCTCGTCGACGACAGAGCGTTGGCGTCCTGCAAGGATGAGGCGTGCGGGGCACCTCGGTGACGATAGTTCTGGACCGCAAAGAGATGAAGAAGAACTGTGGCCCAGCAAGGGCGTCGAGTCGTCGGCGTCTCTGCGGTCTTTGGGTGGCGGGAAACCCACCGGTGGATACTCCTCGGCGCGGCGACGGTCAGGCCTTCTCCCACAGGAGATGACACGGCGATGCAGACGAGAGCGTCCGTTGATCAATGGAAAGTTCTTAGGCAACGGGAGCACGGCGGCTCCGGTCGGCGACAGCAGTCGTCGACAGTGGCGGACAACAGTCCGGGCGCTTCACTTTGGGATTCCTCAGCAATCCCCGTATCGGGTCGGCAGCCTTTCGTAGGTCTGTCTACCAGGGAGCGTTGGCAAAGGTCAGCTGTGCACGATGGTCCCTCGTAGCTCGGGAAGAGGGCGCCTTACCAGGTCCTCTCTGGGTCAGTCCTTGGAGACACGGCAGCCTTTAGATCGTGAAGGAGAGCCACGGCAAACCTTCTCTTCCAGCAGGGCCTCAAGGTCAAGCGTCAGTTACTCCAGTTACTCGTCGTAGTGGACTTCAGCTTCTGAACAATTTCCAGTGGTGAGAGGTCCCCAGTTATACTATTCGGACTCTCATCCACACTGCTGGCACACACTCAGCAGCCAATCGTACAGCAAGCCATTCACGCAGTCGGTCGGCCAATCAGGCACGCAGGGCATTCAGGCCACTCTTCTCCCGCTCAGACACTCACAACACGGAATGTGGATTGAGACAAGTACTCAGCCATTCAGCTCTACACACTGCATTCAGTCCGGTTTCGGGCAGGGCTGTCTCAGTCTTTGTCTCTCATGGCAAAAACCAGACAGCCACAACACGGAATGTATATTGGTCATACTCCCCATTCACCCAGGTCCCACCCACAGGAGGTACCCACAACATACAGTCAGCAGGAAGGCTCCAGTAAGTCTAGCTGGGCCTTCACAACAACACCATATACGGAACTTCCACCCAACAGCCAGTCAGGGGGAAGGGACAGAGTCAGGGCTTCCCAGGACTTTGGGAAAACAAGGTATCAGGCGATAGAAAGCAAGAGGCCACCGGGGCCATCTTGTTTCCTATCAGGAATCAACAGATTCCAATGGCAGGGCCGGGGTACCCCAAAATGGCGGATACCCAGCGCACCTGTCGAATTCAGCATGTAGCTGCCACCAGCCCATACCCTGATCTGCGGGCCACCCACGGGTGCCCAAAAACATACACTAGGGGCACAGGGTTGTACCCCCACCCACGGGTGCCATAAGGGTATCCCATGGGTCTGTTCGCCAAACCAAAAAGAGAGCTGCACCGCCAGGAGTCCCGCATGGACTTCTGCGCGGAAAACACGACAGAACACACGATAAGAACAGATAAAGGACAAGGATACGGAGGCCCTGTCCCTCCGATGCATTTCCAGCATCACAAGTACACATGCCGAAGCCCTCCTGTCAGAACAAGAAAGAGGCTAGGGAGTAGGAGACTAACCTGCAGCTATGGGTTGGAGCAGGTGTTAAAAGATGGTCCCTCTCACGGCCCACACAAGGTTCCAAGGGCCGGTAGTGCCGCGTTAAGGGGGGGTCAAAATCGCGTCCTCACTGCGCCAACTATAAACTGGGGAAGGGAGAAGGGACAGCCCTGGACCGATGGTGCCTACAGCAAAACACAGAGAAATATACCATTTCAAAAAAAATTATAATAATAATTTCAAAATGTGTTAAGATGTCGCGTTAAAATAAACGCGCGAGAACCATAGACGTGCCTACAAGTGTACGCCTCAATCTGCACTATACAGAAACAACCTCCACGGCCTTCACCGCACCTTACCCCTTTTGTCACACTCAATTACAATAACAAATGTGCCGGGTGGGCGCCTACCTTAGGGTGGTGCCCAATCCGGGCGGAACCCTACAGTCGAGGTTGTCGGGCTGGGCCAACCGTAACCCGCGCCGTGATCGCACAGACTCGAGCTCAATGCAAACTCGGAACTGTGCTCCCCACTAGACGTATCTGAGAGTCGGCGCCGAGGAAAGGACCAAACGTTGCGTGGGCTACACGTTTAAAAATAGACGTAAGGCGCGAAGCGCCAAGGCAGTAGAAATAGAGATAGGACTAGGGGATGGGACCAGCCGCAAACCAGACCATGTCTGGATGTCAAGACCTCCCCCCATGGGCCACATACAGTTCGCATTGTCAGATCCAAATGACTGGGGCGTCCCCGCGCGAAGCCCCCACAGACTGTGGCCGATCCGCACGGAATCACCTATAAAGGCCACAGCCAACCCGGGCCAAAGGCCACAAAGGTAAAATTAAGGGGGGGGGGGAGGGGACCTGTCTGCAAGTTAAGAGCGAGCATGGGCTGACATCAGGCTGTGAGGGCTGACATCAGGCTGTGAGGGCTTTTGCATCTGTTTCTATGACGTCTTATGCGTGTTGATGATTGTCATGCCTTGCTATGCCATGTAATGTCTATGACCGACTATATGCGTTTTCAAGTTTAGCTGCCATTTGAGGTTTCTGAATGCTCTCCACACTGACAAGCTCAAATTCTGTGTTCCAATACATATTACGCATACCAAATAAGCAACCAACACATGGCCATGAAACCTAGTCCAAACAGACTATCCATATCCAAACAGTACACTTCTGCAACCAATTTGCATACCACACCCCACACTAATGCGCCATAGCTTCACGTGCCCACAAGACTCACCTTCGGAGCCTTTTTTGCGCCTGACAAATACCTAGAAAGTGACCCAGACACAGAGCTCAGAGTAATTCCGGTCTGCATGCATCAGCATAACAGCAAAGCTATCTTGCATTGCCTCCTCTTTCCCAACTAACCTCTGCCACCCCCTCTCTTTCAGATGGCCAGTTCCCCTGGAGCAGACTGGCATAAATCCCAATAATGAACATCAAATAACTTGGAAAATGTTCTTCTCATCCTGTGCTCTTACTGCAACACATATGTCACTCTGAAACAACACCCCAACACGCTCCAAGTCCTCTGCCTAATGTTATAGTAATGGTCTCAATAGGTAATTGTCCCAAACAGTACTCTGGTGGGTGGGTCTCTTTCCCCTAATATTCTCTTCACTAATTGCTTTCAATGCTATGATTTTAATTTCACTTGGTTTCATGCTTTATTTGTTCTTTAATAATTGGAATCACCCTGTGCCATAGCTCATGTGCTCATACATTACAAAATCTCTGTCTACCATGGTGCAATCAGGCAGTTTTGGCATAGCACCCCACAAGCCCTGTGCTCCCGCTCACCTCTTTGCAAGTGAGTTCCCTTCCCTGACCCCAGCTGAGTGCTGATGATCAATAAGTGTGTTTTCTGTTGTTGAGGCAAGATTTTCATTTGCCCCCCATTTGCATTCGACGTCTAATCTTGCATAAACAGTACACTTCTACAACCAATGTGCATACCACACCCCACACTAATGCACCATAGCTTCACGTGCCCACAAGACTCACCTTCGGAGCCTGATGTGTGCTGTTAACCAAGTGCCCCTCCTCACACTGAATCACACATGGAGCCCGGGATGCATGTCAAATCTGCTGCTTCTACTGTGCTGGAATGGCCAGCGTTCTGGAGGAGTACAGGGATGACTAGTGGCTAAACTGCCTTCTCCATCCTACAACACTAGCAGTGAACCCAGTCATACAAGTGAAACAGGCAAAGTCAAGAGGTACATCTCCTTCACCTTTTGTGGTAACATGTGCTTGAGGGCAAGCAGTACTCTCAAGAGGGGTGGGCATGGAATGACAGTAGCAACCCAAACACCAATAGAGTAACAATCCAAAATAGAAACATACCAAATCCAGGTTCTGGGGTGTGCATGTAATGACAGTAGCAACCCAAACAGCAATAGCACAACAGTCCAAAATAGAAACATACCAAATCCAGATTCTATAAAACTATATATACTTTTTAACGAAACAAACCAATGTGCAGTTAACTATCTTTACCTTTACCTATGGAAAAATATTAACAAAAACCGACCTGTGTGGATAAAACACAAATAATGCAGAGCGTATATGTGATAGTAATCTACTGGAGCAGGGGAGAATGTGCAAGAAAGTGCAACGTTGTCACATGAAAAAGGATATTTCTTTGAAAAAGGTGCATACGGCCGGCTTATCAGTCACTATGGACGCAAAAGTGGATGAGGGGGTGTGGGACTCTCGAAAGTAGATTACTCCGAATGGTCCTGTTCTAAGAGTCCCCCAGGGTCAGTAAGGCAGTTGAGCGGGTTCAAAATGATGGGTACTGACTACTGGGTCAAGATGGCAAGAGACACAATGTTATGTTAAAGGTTCTTGTACCACGCGCTCCTGCCACCTGCATGGTTTTGTGGCGCTCTGGCAGATTTGTAAAGCAAGGGGAGGTGGGATAGGTTAGGACCGAGCGAGAGAGAAGAGCAAGAGAACTGTAATGTGCTGTTGGCAGCTTCAGTTCGGTTTACACTGTTCGCTGAGTGTAGGTGTATTTTTTCGTTGGTAGCCACCATGTGCTGTTGGACGGGGCTATGTGTGTTTTGCTTTGTTGTTGTGTTGTAGTGAAGTGCATGTGGTTTATTGTGCTCTAGAGGTATGGTTGTGTTTAGTTCAGAGTTTGAGAGGTGTTTGTAGAAGGATGAGTTTTTTCAGTAGGGTTGGTTTGTGGCAGTGCACGTACCTACCGTCTCCGTTTTGACTACCTGTGGCACATATCCATTCCCCTGTCATATGTTCTGGTGTGCTCCAATTATCATTCCTATCCTGTGAGCAGAGATGTGGGTCATCAGCCAGTCTATTCAGTGGCATCATCCTCGCCACCCCCAGTGTTCAGTTCAATTGCCGCTCATAACCCTTCCCCAGCACCCCTCGTTGTGCAATAGCCACTATCCCCCACCTTCCCCCTGTGCTCCCTGTGGCCCGTGGTCCATCAGCTCCCAGTTCAGGACACCTCTCTCACCCCTGTTTGCTCTAACTCAGGTCCAATTTAGTTGGACCCATCTCACTCCCCTATTTCCAGCTTGACCCTCTGTGAAGACAGGTAGATCTGGGTCTCCCTCCCATTCAGAGGCCTCTTCTTCCCTGCACTTCACTCTGGTCTGGTCTACTCCTCAGTCCTTTTCAGTTGTGTGTTCATTTCAGATGGTGTGGATGTTGTTAATTCATGTCCGTCCCTTTCTGAGTTGAAGAGCCAGGTTTTTAGAAGTTTTCTGAATTTTAGTTGGTCCTTCATGATTCCTATTTCTCTGGGGAGGGAGTTAAAAAGTGTTATGGTTAGGGGAGAGAATGCTGATCCCCCAAAGCTTTTTCCTTGTGTATGGTTTAGGTTCTAGGCGGATGTCTTTGGTGGATATGAGTGTTCTAGTCGGCTGGTAGATGGTGTTTTTCAATGCTTCCAGTTGTTTGAGTTAAGGTTCGATGCTAACCTCCTGATGGTTTGATGTGTTGTTCCAAGATGCAGTGGTTCAAACGTATCCACCGCGGTGAGCTGTTGTTCGAGCCAAAACACCTATAACTACGTCTGGTGCAATGCAGCATGAAACCAGTTTAGTGGATGCAAGCAGTGGTTCTAGATCCATTGAGTGTGCCAAAGGCAGTCGTTCTGGTGCTGTGTGGTTTGAAGGCTTCAAACATGATTGTCTCAGTTGAAGGAACACAGAGGTGGGAAACAGTAGTCCAGCTGCTTTTGTCTTCTCACGATGCTGCTAGTCTGACCTGGGGTTCCAGGACAATATGAGTCATTTTTACCCTTCACTCCCAATCCATCAAGCTTAGCTGGCACTTGCAGAAGCCATTCACCTCCAGTGAAGAGATTGGCTCCAGTACAGTTGGATGTATGGCAGGCCATGGCCAAACAGCAGTCAATCCCATTGTTCTCTGAGGGGTGATTAGGGACAGAGTTTTCCTTTGACTTGGACACACTTGTGTTCACCTCTGGCAGAGAGCTTCTTAATGGACTGGACTCCCAACAGGGTCCAACACATTCTTTTTGGTTTTGTGCATAATGTATCAAGCACATTTTGGGAGACCCCTTCCTTATAAAGGAAAAGGAGTGCAGGGGGCTGTACAAAACGCTTGCTGTAAGTGGTCCACTACCAACCGCTGTGACAAGTGACCTTTGACTTCTAGCATCACATCCATAGTGACTAGTTCTACAGAAAATGGAGGGGACAGGAGGGTGCCAGAGCCCAACAGGAAAGCAATATAGCAAAACCTTTCTTTGCCCCTTCTTGCTTTTCCAACACTGCCCCCTTTCCAAGCCTGCAGCTAATAAGGCCCTTTGATATACAACTCCCTAGTGTGAGGCAGGCCTTTTTAATGGGTGCACCTCTTTGAAATATGCTTCCCAGGAGATCTCCTGTGTGAGCTCTTAGGCTTGAAGGGAGATGTTACCCATCCTCCCAGAGAATCAAAGGAGAACATTTCTGTAGTTTCATGTTTCGGGTGGCTGATATGTGGTAATGTCAGAGTGTAAGGTTCATAGTGGACTGTTGTGTTTGTACCTGAATGAGTTCTCCAAGAGAATCAATTGAATCTGGGGCTGCCAAGGGTGTGGGTGGCCATCAGTGAATGTCATGTCTTATACTCACCTTTACTGTGGATTTTCCTTGATGCAGTAATGGACATTTACACAACTTACACGATACTGGGTATGGTGTCTTCTGTTATCTAAGCAATTTACTACATTTTGCTGATGAGGTGGTCTTCATTGCTAGTGCTGCAGTGGGGGGAGAAGCCAAGGAACAGGGACTATCCCCAGGGACTCACCCACACTGATCAGGAAAGGGACATCAAGGAAAAGGTGCAAGCCTATACGGACAGTTGGGTCCGGGTCAAGGAGGCCAGCCCTGTAGGTACCTGCTGCGGACAGTTGCATGTCAGTTTGGCAGGAAGAAAACCAGGCAGAGATGAGAAAGTCCAGAGATCGGAAGCTGCTGTAAGGTGGTTCACTCTCCCAGGTTGCGGTGGCCGTGGGTATCAGGTGCTGTGCTCAGGTGGGCCAAGTGATTGCCATTGTACACTTTGTTCCTGTAGGATGGAGGCTGGGTGAATGATAGTGGGGGAAGGTCCCAGAGAGTTTGGAGCAGTGGGAAGTTGTCTAGAGGAAACCATGCCAGCACAACAGGATGTTGGGCAGAGGAGCATTGGTCAATGAGTGGAGGAGCAGAGAGAAAGCTTGCCAGTGATCATGACGACACAACAGAGTGTTGGACAGAGGAGTAAAGGCCCCTGCAAAATGATGACGTCAACAGAGTATGGTGTGTGTGCATCATTATGTATGACACAATAGAGGTGGCTGAGAGGCATTAATTGCCAGGGAAATGAGGCACCAGAGCGCAGTGTCAGGCCATCAGTGGAGGCTCCATATAATGGCCTGGAAGACATGAGAGGAAATTAAGTGGAGGGCTACGGTGATGGGGTCTGCCACTGGGAAGCGACATGGTAAATTAATGGGGAACAAAGTATGGACAAATAGGGGGACCAAATGTGGGAGCGCAATATTGGACCTTAATGGTACCAAGAGCTTTAGGGGGCAACAGATCCCAAATGTATGGACCTGAATAAGGATGTGAGGCATGTAGTGGGGGCAGTTTGGATGGGGCATACATATGTCCTGGTTCTGAACCTATAGGAGCTGGACCCCGTTCTATGGGCCTTATTCCAGAAGATTCAAGACTTTAGCAGTGCAAGACTTGTCGTTGGCCTCAAGCCCAGGGAACCTATCTCTCCAGCCCTGAAATATCTGCATTGGCTCCCAGTGGCTGCAAGGATTAAGTTCAAAACCCTCTAAATTGTCCACAAGGCCTTCTGGGCTGGGCCCTCAATACCTCCAACTCTCTCTTCGTAATACCTTCTTACTCAAGCTCTTCGCTCTTCCACCTCCAACTCCTTCTGGGCCAGTCGCTTCTGCAAGTAACAAGTTGGTGGTAGATCTCTTTCTTGGCTGTGGCCTCCCTCTGGAACAGCCTCCCCGCCTCTCTGAAACTTGAGGAGAACCATCTCTGTTTTCCGGAAGCACCTTAAGACCTTCCTCTTTGCTTCTGCCTTCCCTCTTCCTCTCCCCTGCTGATTTCCTGTCTGATACTGCACTGGTTACCTTGCTACCCTCTGATTTTGGGCCCAGGTCCCTGCCCGCCCAGTTGCACACCTGCACTGCCTCCCACCAACCCTTGCACTTGGGTCTGTATCTGGAACCTTACAAATCCCCCTACCTGCACTTTGGGACACCTGCTGTCTGCACTTACCCTTGCACCTGCCACTTCTTGTTATTGTTTTGATCCCGTGTACAGCACTGCCCCCTCCCGTCTCCCCTGCCACTTTTCCCCTCCCGCCTCCCCTGCACTTGCGCAATCTCAATGTCACTTGGCCTAGTAAGATCGTTGTCTCTTTCCTTCCTCTGTTCCCCTTCCTTGCCTAGTCACACCTTGCAACACTTGTGTATAGGCGCGTTACAAATGCCATATCATATCATATCATTGAGGTGTAGGAATTTATCATGTGGGTAGGCCGTGTGTCTATAGATTGCTTTTGTTTATGTATGTGGTGACCTCGAATCGAGTGGGCAAGAGGGTTGTAGGTCTCTGTTCATAAAGCGGTTGATTATTGAATGTTCATGTCAGGGAGGTCTGTACTATTTTGGGTGTTATGTTAATGTTGTGGCCTCATGTTAGATTTAGGCCGGACAGTTCAGTCAATTTATATTCAGGCTGTTTAAAGAAATGTTATCCTTTGGGGGCATGTGGGACATGGGGTGCGGGCTGGTCTGTGTTTCCTGGGCAAATGGACATAGTGTGCACAGTGTTTTGCATTGTTCGGATCAGATGTGGACAGAAGGGTGCAGGGTGAGTCGTAACATGTTGCTGGGGATTATATGGAATTTCTGTGGTACTCGAAATTGTTGTTTTGTCATCTGTTTATCTTGTCTGCAGTTGGTGTTTGGTTGAGTCTTTGATGGAGTGCAGCTTCATGTTGTGATGTACCAACATCTCTATGCCGGTGCAAAGTGTTCGGTGGCTTGAGGTGATTTTGTGTTGGAGTTTAGGAATGCAGTGGGGTGATGCAAGGAGGTGATTAGCCGAGTTATGTTTGTATTCATGGTTGTATTGAGGTGCTACAACGGGGGACGGGTAACATAGCAATGTTTGAATTCACAGTTGCTTTCAGGTGCTGCAAGTAGGCAAGTAGTTTAATAGCTATGTTGGGGGATAGTGATGCCTAAATTCACAGTTGCAGTTAGGCAATGTGATTAGTTTGGTGTGTGTCTCAGGACACATCGGGCCTCATTAGGAGTTTGCCGGTATGGAAACAAGGGTGCCGGTAAGCTCACTGGCACCCTTGTTTCTGGATCGGCAAACTCAGAGTCTACCTGTCGCGGCCGCTGTGCCTGACAGGGCTGAACATGCCAGGTGCAGCAGCAATGGTAGGCAGACCAGTCACAGAAGTACCAGCAACATTGGCAATGGTGCCAGTGCTTACGTGTCCCCACTCTCAAAGAGTCCTACGGGACTCTATGGGAATGGGGACTTACAATTTACCAGGACCTAAGTTCCTGGGCCACCAGACTTGTAATCAGCCAGTGGCACCAGGAAGTCAGGTGCCGGTAAAATATTATGAGTCTGGCGGCAACCTGCCAATAGCCCCGGCAGGGTTACTGCCGGACTCGCAATGAGGCCCATCATCTTTAGATGTTTTGATGGTAAATAAAGGAGTGCTGTTATCTTGCTATTTTAGGATGACACCAAAGTTGTGTGCTGTGGAAATCTATCCACATGATGCACAGTAGCTTTGATCCGTTTTGATGTTTCTTTGTGTGGCAGTTTGTTTTATTTATGGCCCTGCTGGTGTGTTAGGGTACTGACTGCACATAGAGGGTGTTGCCTAGTGTTATTTTCCTAATGTTTCCAGGTTCTCTCAAACCGGTTTACATGTTGGCCACATGGGAGCTGTGCAGGAAAATCCTTTGTTTTGGGTGAGGGTGATCACGCCGCTCATGCTTTGCCTACTTGGATGAGTATGGTTGAAGGCACTGTCTGGTTGTGTTTCATGGCTTGCAGTTGTTTCCTATTACCCTGTTTTTCTAGACTTGGTTTATATTGTAGGTGACTGCATTGATGCCTCAACGGAGGCAGAGGTTTTGTAGTGTTGTGTATCTGGTGGCTGATATGTGGAGATGTCAGAGTGGAAGGTTCATAGTGGAATGTTGTGTTTGTACCTGAATGAGTGCCCTAACAGAGCCAGTTACTTTTTTATTAGTTTAAAGTGCAAAATGGTTAATTAAAACGTTATACACTATAAGCAAAACACCAATAAAACAATTACATTTCAATCTTTAATACTAGTGTCATAGCAAAAAAGATAAAAACAAAATACAATCAATTTCATCCAATTAAAAGGTACATTATAAAATAGTTTCAAGTTATTCACTAACAGATGGCTGTTTTCTAAATATGAAAAACTCGCCAATAAAAACCTTTATCTCCCCTTCTTAAATTACTGACCAAAATTTGTCCGATTCAATCCTTTGAGGATCCCCAACTATATTTACATACCCTTTGTAATACCATTCCTTTAATTTAGTACAAATGGGGCCTCATTACGATCCAGGCGGTAAGGGGTTAACGGCGCCATAAAAGGTGGCGGCACCGTTAACCCCTTACTGCCTAATTACAAGGTCCCTTTGCGGGTCCCTACCTTAACGGCTGGTTTTACCAGCCGTTTAAGGATTGGACCCGCAAAGGGACCTTGGAGGTAATTACGGTACCGCAATTTGCGGTACCGTATCTACCGCCTTCCCCATTTCAATTGAGCCCTATGGGGGCAAAAATGGGAATGGGCAAGGGCCAATGGTGAATGGGGAATTACCTCCCCGCCAACCTTGGAATGGGGCGGTAATTCCGACCCTTCACCATGGCGGAATCGGTAAAATACCGGTGGCAACAATGGCGCTCCTAGCGCCATGGTTACCGCCTGGGTCGTAATGAGGCCCATGGTGAGGATATACCTTGCTGTCTCCACCTCTATTTTACAGTGCCTACATAATCTTTCTGCTCGGGGATATTAGTCCAAGCTCCAGTGAGTTCATTACAAGTTAGGGCATTCAAACGTATTTGCAAGATAAATCTTATCATTGCCCTAATACCTGTATTTAGTCGAGGGGGAAATAATCCCCAGCTCACATCTTATTGCCTCCATTGGCACGGTGTTAGGTAGTCCTAGTACCAGTCTCCAAAGTTTCCCTTCTAGTTTACCTAATTTTCTCAGCTATTTATCCTCCACTGTTTCCAAGGCATACAGAATACCAGGTATGATACAACTCTTGTATACCTCAAGGAAGCCTTCAATGGAGTGACCTCCTTTACTGGACATATATTTCCATGTAAAATTCCACTTCTTTAATATTTTAAAGATGTGTCTACCATCTCTTGAAAGAAATGAATGCTGTGATTGCAAAAAATACGTATCCCCAAATATGGGTAAGCATCAACAACCTCCAAGGTGACGGAGTTGATTTGCCATCGAGAGGTTAGTTTTCTTTTCTCTTTCTTTGATACTTCAAATATCCTATTCTTGGTGTTATTGATATTAATATTTAAATTGTTTGCCTCTGAATAAGAGTACAGTCCATCCAGCAACCTTTGTAGTCCTACAGGTGTTTTATCCATTAGAATGGTATCATCTGCGTACATAAAACCACATATTACTCTGCCCCCCATTTTCGGTGGGAAGCAATTTATAACAACAAAGCGATCCCACATATCTGATACATACAGATTGTACAATATTGGTGATGTCTCACATCCCTGCTTGAGCCCAGAATTTGTACTAATCTCAGGCGATATCATCCCTCCTTTACCCAGACAAATAGACACTGTTGTATCCCTATACATGTCTTTCAAAAAGGGGAAGATAATTGGGCATATTATTTTCCCCCTCAATTTCTCCCACAATAGGTCTCTATTGACACAGTCAAATGCTTTTGAATAATCTGTGAAGCACACATATAATTTTTCCCCTTTATACTTTGTGTCTGCAATGATGTGATTCAACATGGTCAGATTGTCCAGGGTACTGTGTACTTTCTAAAACCTGTTTGTTGGGCAGAGAGGAGAACCTTCTCCTATATCCAGTTGGTTCAAAGTACCCACTAACAGAGAGCAGAAAATCTTACAGCTGCTATCGGCCATAGCTAGCAATCTATAATTATCAGGTAATTTTCTGTCCCCTTTTTTAAAAATAGGGATGACTATGGCTTTTCTCCTGCTATCTGGAATAGTACCCTTTTCCCATATACCGGTGAATAATTGTAGAAGGAGCACTGCCCATTTTTTAGGTTCTTGTTTGATGACAATGTTAGCCAGCCATCTGGGCCCGAGGCTCTCGAGGATTTCATTTTTTAGATAACTTGGAGGATATCAGTGATATCATAAGGAAAATTATGTGTTCCATATGGATTACTACAAGTGGGAATAACAGAGATGTGACTTATCTTGAAGAAGCTATTTCAATATAGTGCATCCATGCATCCTGACCCACGTCATTGTTTTCTCTATCATCATCCTCCATCAGAAATTGGCGATATAAGTACCAGAATTTTTTTGAGTCGTGGGTTTTACATAATTTATTTATGCCCCTCCAATTTGCATTATTAGTCTTGTATTTGTAATCTTTTAGCCAATTTTTATAATGTGTCATAATATTGCTATGTCTCTTACTCCTCTCTTCATCATCTAAGTCACATAACTCCTTAAGTTTCCTAATATCCCACCTCATTTCTTTTTTCCTCGCCTGAATCATTTGATCAAATTTGTGAGTGTGTTTTTTACCATTTTTGTTTTTCAAGATAATCTTTCCATTTGTTTTCTGTATCAGGCCCAACAAATTAGTAATCATTTTATAACCATTGAGGGCAATATCCTGGCCATCAATGATAAGAAGATCAAACAGTCTGTTAAATGTAGCTACATTTTTAGCAGACCACGTGATCCAATTTCCTATAGAGCCAGTTACATCTGGGGCTGGCACATTTGTGGATGGCCAAGATTATCCATATGTGGAAACAGACATTAAAGCTACTTATAAGCTACTGGTTCAGGCATCTTCTGTTATCTAAGGATCCCACTATATTCAACTGCATTCTGCTTTTTGTCTCACTTGCTGAATAATAGACAGGCAGGCTAGCTATGAATCCACATAACAGTCAAATACTTGCATGACATCAAATAGTGTGTGGATTTTATAATTGTGGGCTCTTATCAGTCACCATACAAAAATCAGGTATGACTAACTCTAAGAGATTACCTTGCTACCTGACGATTATGGATAACATTATGTTTTGTTTTAAGAGGTGCAGCAGTTACAAGCAATGCCTGTCTGCAGTGCCTTTGGGTCACAGCAGCTGTCATAAGGGGCTCATTTGAACCTTGACTCTGTCCTGTGCACGCATGCTCTTGTAAATACAGTGTAAAGTATTCTGTGAGTATATTGTATTGTATATTCTGTAAGCTTTGTGTAAGGTTCCTTCAATGTTCTCCTTGTGTTCTATTGTTATTGTTGTATGATTATGTACCACAACCTAAGATATGCGCCTAGATGCCTTTGGGCCAGGCGCACTATACAAATAAAGCAAATTCAACATACAAACTGGAGAGCAGGTGCTCCATCTGCCAGGAGTATGATGCAGCAGGGCACATTTGTGCACTATGCTTTGAGAATGGAGCTTTAGGAAAGGAGGGTCTGATTAGCAGACCATCCTTTCTGAGATAGATTAGCCACACTATTTTATTTATTAAAAATCTAAAAACATCGGACTATCTCACCCTCACAAGATGACAATCCATCAAATAAACGAGAAGATGATTTAGGTTTTCCTAGAACTTATTGTCATGAGAATTCTTCCCCAGTGTGTAGTCCAGACAACAGAAAAATGTCAGTGCTTCACCTCACTTTACTTTCGCATGATTCATGTTTTCCCGTGGATGACACAAGGGTTTATTTATTTACCTGGCAACTGCTACACCTTTGGGGTGCCTGAGGAAGGACTGGGGGAGCTCCAGGGGTTTGTCCACACACTGCCTCCACACATTGCCCCACTTAACGGGCGGATTCCTGCGGCCCCAGACATCTCATTCCACCTCATTGGGTGAATTGCAGTTGGATTCATTATACCATTATAAGGAGATTGATCGATCAAACAGCACCACTCACTAAATTGTCACATTGGTCCTCAGCAGATAACATTCTCTTATCTTATGCTGCTGGATCGGATTAGAAGATACATTTGAAGAGAACTTGTCCTATGCAGCCTTTAATGGAGGGGTTTCAACCCACAATCATGGCAACAACACAGACCACAAGCAGACTGTGTGTTGTGCAGAGTGTAAGATTGAGAATGCTAATTGACATGGGCCCTCATTAGGACCCCGGCGTTAACCAATGACACTATTAGCGCCATGGTTAACGCCGGTAACTTACCGACTCTGCCATGGTTAAATAGGGAATTACCACCCATTCCAAGGTTGGCGGGGCGGTAATTCCCCATTTACCATTGGCCCTTCCCCATTCCCATTTTTGCCCCATAGGGCTCAATGGGAATGGGGAAGGCGGTAATTACAGTACCGCAAATTGCGGTACCATAATTACCTTCAAAGTCCCTTTGTGGGTCCCTACTTTAACGGCTGGTCCAGACCAGCCGTTAAGGTCAGGACCCGCAAAGGGACCTCGTAGTAAGGCATTAAGGGGTTAACGGCGCCACAACCTTTTACGGCGCCGTTAACTCCTTAATGCCAGGGTCTTAATGAGGGCCGTGGTGTCTTTTTTTGACTGCAGTGAATGCTTTTCCCCCATTCATTTTCTCACCCCTCTTTTGTGGTTGATTGGGGCTGACATGAGTAAAGCTTCCATACATTGGTTAAAGTCATTCCCATCTAAAATCTAGTCCAGAGAAAAACTGTCAAAGCTAGAGTAGTCCTATAGAGCAATAAGCAACATTTTTGTGCGATAAATTGTTTCATGTACTGATGCTAAATTGAAGCTACAGCTATCTTCCTAGTTAATTCTCTGCACCAGATCTTCTCAAGCAGTGACTCTTTGCATCCGTGTAGACTAGAATGAGAAGCTATTGTGTTTCCCAGGAATATATCAATGACTTTGGATATCCAGCACATTAATCAAGTCTCAGGGTGTGTGTGTGAGGTTGCCCACGGGAAGAACACCACACTCTCTCCCGGTTCACCAAAGATCAGCCAATTTAGACAATACCGTAGATGATACACATGACCATTGATTTAGAATTACCAGTGTCGGCTTCTGAACTGCAACTCAGGCTGAAAGAAATGAGGCACACACATTGAGCTCAGATTAGTGCCTTTTTTATTCAAAGACTTCCAAACAGTGTTTGCAATGCATGTTATCCAACTAACGAAGACCTTCAAGCTTTAGAAACTAAAATTCATTTATTCTCATTACTCCTTCCCAAACGGGGCTTTGGATTATGCTACGTTCATGCCAGAGGCCTGTACTATGCCGGCCACTATATATCCTTATCTACTTATTTTTAAGTCTTTTGTTTGGTCTTGCTGGATGAAGATCCTGAGAAGCATGCTCTGTTGCCAGCCTCAGGCGACTTCCTCTGCTCTTGGACATGCCTTTAGCCGGGGCAGATTCTGCAGTGGCTATCATAGACCCGGGCACCTGCAATGAGTTTGCATCTTTGGAGGAGTATGGGGCGGCGGCCAGGAGCCGGCCAATTTTGATCGCCTTCTTTTGCATCTTCAGCAGCTCCACCAGCCGCAGAAGGCAGTGCGACATGGTATGCGTGTTTGAAAGTATGAGTTCAATATTCAGAAACAGAGTCTGATTGGAGAGCCGGTTGATAGTCTCAGCCAATCGGATGACTCGGTCATTCGTTCTTGGGCCTGCTTTGGAGGCAGATCTACTTAGTTTTTCCGGAAAAAGTATAGAGGTGCCGACAGGTGTGCACTGCAGTTTCTGGTCGCAGATGATGGGTTTAAATAGAATACTGGCACTTAAAATGTTTGCTTTTGCTGCACTTCTGGGAGATACCTCTGGTGGTGGTCTCCCGGTACGAGCCACAACTAAGTCAGTGACCTCCTTTTGTTCTTTCAGTATCAAGTCCTCATCCATAGAAGGCATTTGTTCAATGTTTAATATTATTTCCCAATTGGGCTCACTTGTCGAGTTGGCTAATGGTAAGCATTCTAAAGAAAAGGAAAAAAAAACATGGTGGTTAGTAATCATATGAGAGATAACAAAACAATTATTTTCGAACAATCATATTATAGTTGTACCAACAATTGTGCATTAAATGCAGCCCTCATAATGAGTTTAAAGTCAACTGAAAGGTTGCTAATTGCACTACAATAGAAATCATTTTCTAGGCTGAAGGTTGAGAAACAGGTAAGGTCTTTTGTGATGGAAGACAGAGACTCTCACCTCTGCATAGGCCTTCAACCTAGGGGCAGAAGTGGGGAAAGCCTGCACAGCTAGTGTGTGCATACTGGATCAAGCATCATAGTGATAGGACCACATATCACACTCACTTCTATCACAATAGAGCCATACAGAATACAAGCAGAAGTGGGAGACAAATACACAGCTAGTGTGAGCCGACTGGATCATGAGTCATAGTGATAGGACCAATGGACCCTACTCACTTCTACCACAATAGAGGCATAGAGCATACGAGCAGACGCGGGAGACAAATGCAGAGCAATCAATGTCATATTGGATCATGAGTCATAGTGATAGGACCAATGGACCCTGTTCACTTCTACCACAATAGAGGCATAGAGCATACGAGCAGTTGTGGGAGACAAATGCAGAGCAATCAAGGGCATACTGGATCATGAGTCATAGTGATAGGATCCATGGATCCCATGGATCCCACTCACTTCAACCACAAAAGAGGCATAGAGCATAGGAGCAGACATGAAGACACATGCACAGCTTGTGTGGGCATACTGGATCAAGAGTCATAGTGAGAGGACCAATGGATCCCACTCACGTCTTCCACAATAGAGGCATACAGCATACAAGCAGAAGTGGGAGACAAATGCACAGCAAGCGTGGGCACACTGGATCATGACTCATAGTGATATGATCAACGGATCCCACTCACGTCTACCACTATAGAGGCCTACAGCATAGGAGCAGACATGGGACACAAATGCACAGCAAGCGTGGGCATACTGAATCAAGAGTCATAGTGAGAGGACCAATGGATCACACTCACGTCTTCCACTATAGAAGTCTACAGTATAGGATCAGAAGTGGGAGACAAATGCACAGCAAGTGCGGGCACACTGGATCATGATTCATGTTGACACGACCAATGCATTCAGTGCACTTTTACCCAAAGGGAGGGTAGCAGCTTAGGTGCAGAAGTGGAAGACGCATGAATAACAACTGTGAGTGGACTGAATGGTGGAGACAGGATGAGAGAAGCCAGTGCTCCATTAAGTTTTGGACATATTCCCAGAGACACCCTCTACACAGTAAGACATTTAGATTTGTTTGCATACATATGTAATAAAATAAACCATTACCTTTGTGGTGATTCAGGTACCCTTAGTCCTTGCTCTCCCTCCTTTCCAACTTGTTGGGAACACTGGTCTCTGTGGCGGGCCATTCTTCAAGTAGCTCTTTCTTTATTAAAAAAAAGATGCTGTGGCTTTATATGCTGACACTGCATGTCCCTCTGCTGGTTGGAGCTCTTCCCCGTATCTTAGCAACATCTCATCACTTGTCTCCAAAGGTGTTGAGCAAAAGCTACAGACCTAGAAAAGGCAGGGGTGTGGCTATACGGGCGTGGCGAAGGAGGGAGAGCAAGGACTAAGAGTACAGAACGTGAATCACCATGGAGGCCAATTTGTCATTCCTCTGACATCCATGCTCCCCCTACTTCCCAATTTGTTTGGACATTTGCACAAAACATAAGCACACAAAGGAGAACACAACATTTGAGAGATCAGGAGGAGAGAGTGACATTTCTGAAGAATCACCTTATCCAAAAAAGAAATCATATTTAGATTACGCCCAATGACAATCACTGAAAAGGGCTATTCGTATAACTACCCAAAGCTGTCAGCAACAGACAATAGTCCCTTGAAAGTTTCAAATACTTTTTCTGATGTAGTGTACACATTCTCTCAGGATATAACTTCTTATTAACTGCAACACAAGATACTATCCAGTAGGCAGTGGTTACCTTGGAATCCATTGTACCAGAGTTAAAGCATACATGTGTGACAAACAAATGATCTAGGCATGCAGAAGGCCTTGTTCACATTAGCAAACCATGATGTTAAATGTTAATGTTAAAGGACATCTGTGCCGCGCACTATCACCACCGTAGTGGTCCCTTGGCACTCTGGCGGCTCTGAAAGAGGAGGGGAGGATGGGTTAGTGGGAGGAATCAGGAAACGTGCAAGAGAGCAGTGATCTGCTGTTGGCGTCCTCAGCCCGGTGGGTGCGTTGGCTGGGCCTGGGGTGTTTGCGGCCGGTAGTCGTTGTGCACTGTTGAGAAAGGCTATGTGTGTTTTTGTTTTGTTGTTGCCATGTAGTGAAGTTTGTGCGGTTTGTTGTGCTGTAGGTTTTGGTTGTGTTTGGTTTGGAGTTTGAGAGGTGTATGCACAAAAGGGAAATTGTTAGTAGGGTTGGTTAGTTTGCGTCTCTATCCTGAATTGGAGCGCTCGGCTTGCGTAGTCTCCCCTGTTGCGGCTCTGTCCTGATCTGGGTCTGACTGGCATGCAGGTTCCATACTCCCCTAGCCCCCGCCTCTAATATGCTCTCTGATAGTTCCCCTTATCCTCCATTTAGACTCTAGTGGGCTTGCCAATGACAACCTCTCAGGTAGTGGGGGAGATTGCCAGTGCCATGATACTCACTATCTACTCTTAAATTATGCATGACTTGTTCTATCACCGTGATATATGGTGTTGGCTAAAAGCAAGTAGGGCCAGAGGGTGACTGGGGTGGTGATACGCAAAGGGATACGTCCTGAAAATGTATTCTGTAAAGTGAACTGTATTACACGTTTTAAAAGAAAAAGAAAATTATAAAACAAACAACAAAAAAAATAAGTAGTCTAATATCCTAGTTCAGAGGAAAATTAGACAATATTGCAACTATTTAACACTGTAAAATGTTGATTTGCTGGAAGAGATTGACACTCATTAGGCTTTGATCTGATTCAATAGATAAAATGGAAACTCCCTTCCAAGACAGCAGGTCTTAAACTAAAGAGGCGGCGAGCACAGAAGGGCCATGCATGGTAGGGGGATTTCCTTTACAGATTTACACACATATGATAGCTACACTGTCAAAAAGACACCTGGCTGCCCAATTTCACACACAAAATGTGTCAAAAGGCTGAAGCCACAAAAGTAGAAAACCGTTGTAATAGTCACATGTACTCACATTAAGTCACATTTAATGCAAACAATAAACTTTTGACAAAGAATTCATCTTTTTTTTCTATGCACAATGAATAGACCTGAGGCATTTAGAGTGTGTTCTGATTGCTTTCTTCTGGTAGCACGCACTCACTGTGTTCAAATCACACTCTTATGTGTTTGCATGATAAACGCACATTTTATTCCTGATGTTTGGTAATAGATGTTACTTATTACCTTTTGTATATATCGAACAAATGATCAGGGTGAACCCGGATGAGCAAAGACCAAATATTTAATGATTATTTGATTAGGCAAAGTATAATACAGGTTAACGATTGTCACAGGTCAGTAAACGCCAAACATTATCAAACAAAAAACATACAGTGACTGATATACAATAGTACAAATGGATATTCATACAAAGCAAACAATCCTATCAGTACAAACGCTTACACTTTCCACAGCGTTGTCTTCTGAAAGTTCACTGGGCCTCATTATAAGTTATTATTATAAGTTATCATTATAAGTTTGCTGGTCTGGGAACTACGTTAGCGTAGTTCCCGGACCGGCAAACTACGAGTTGTGCTTGTGGGTGCGTTTCTGCCCGACAGGTCTGACCTGCGGGCAGAGCGGCACCCGCGAGCACAGCATGTTGGATGCACCGGCACCGTTTATCACAGTGCCAGTGCATCCGACCTCCCCATTCCCATTGAGCCTCAAATGGGAATGGGGAAGAATATTTTCTGGCACCCAGGAATGTGCAAATACCAGGTCTGGCAATGCCGTAATAACCCGGTTATTGACCAATCCTGGGCGCCGGCAAAAAAAATACCGGCGGCAGCCATGCCTGCATTACAGGCATGTTTTGCCCATACAGTTTGCAGGTTAATGGAGGCTTTGTTACAGGCATATGGATATATATGACAGTGCATTTAACACAAGTCTTACAACATGTGACAGACAACGTTAGCAGCCTGCATGAGTGTGCCAGCCAATCAGGTCCCTCACACGCCGGGTGTGCATATTTAGGGAAATTCCACATTGAGAGGGAGCTGGGTGCCATTGCTAGCCATGACCATGCATTTCCTTTGTCCACCTGCCACCTGCAGTTCCCTCTCATCCACCCCACACCCCTAGCTTCCTCCACCACCCCTACCCGACTCCCTCTCACTGTCTTAACATTCTCCCTCCTCACACATTGGGTGCCATATACAGTGACAAACTACTCCTGAACCCTGTTGCATCTACGGCGGCCATCTTACAATGAGTAAACATTTCCAGTAGTTGTTTCATCAAAGGAAACTTTGTTTTGGAATACACGGTAGCTCGGGCTAGTAGGATTTTAATGGACAAGTGTTTAAAAATAAATGTAAACAAATTAATATTCATTGCACATTCCATATCCATATTCTAACTAGTTTTGACCAGAAATCAGTTACGTGTGCATCATTTCATAGCCATTTCATGCTATAGCCACAGCTTGCGATTACTATACCTGTTACATCTGGGCCTGTCTATATACATATCATGCTATATCATCCTCCCGCTTAAACATCCTGCTTTGTCCACATCCTGCAATATTTGTATCAGGGAAGTCATTATACCAAAATGCCTAGGGTAGCGGACGTGACATCATGTGTCCTTTGACCTCTGGTGACATAACAGGAAGTGATGTCCTTTGACCCCACCCCGAAGTGACATCAGGGGAAGAGATAGAACATGACGTTTCACCCCTTTAATGAGTCTAGCGATTATTATATAGAATTCCAGAAAGACACATTATTTGTTATTCCTATTCTTTCTTATTTAGGGTCACTACTCAAAGTGTTACACTTGTGGAACCCCCTGTTTTTTTTAAGAGTCCTCTACATGAATTTCAGTCACTCCAAAAACAAAGAGCCATATGGCACAGCCATAGGAAGAGCACTTTGTGGGTGGCTTATACATTTTCCCCTCCTCGACGAATCCTCACAAAGCTTTGGAGAAAGAGTAAATGGCCCCGTCAGATTGATTCTGCAAAGTTTGACGAGGTTTCGTGTAGGGGGGGGCAAAGTTATACGGGTGATCCCTAAATGTGTGGTTTTCCCATAGATGCAATGGAAACAAACTTTTGCTCATGCCTACAGCCCACACCTTTGGACGGCTTTTCGCCAAATTTGCAGCAGGAGCCTAGGCGTGATCCCAAAAGTGTGCTTTTGTAAATTTTATATAAATCCGTTGAGTGATTTATTTTTAAAATGGGCAAAAATTAGGTAAAACATTTGTATTGATATCTGAGTGCGGTCTATGGACTCTCATCCCTTTTCGGTTTACGGATGGGCTTCCGATTGTCCCAGGGTATAGAGTGATGTCCGCTGATGGAATGGTGAAAAGCATCAGTTGCGAAACACCTGCCATGTTAGATTCGTGGTCAGCGACCGGTCTGTGCGAACATGGCGGTAACAACATTGCACTTGCCAAACTAATGAAACAATCTCTGCAGAGGTGAGGGTTGATGAGGATGAGATGGGTTATGGCCTTAAAAGATGTTTGTTCCCTGATGTCCGCAAACAGTGCGGGGCAGTCCGGAGATGTATGTGAACATCTGAGATGTTCAGGGACATATATGCCTATTTCTGCATTGCAGGGTTGGTGAAAAACAGTTTTTGGTTGGTTAATACCTTTGGCTCCACTCAATGACACTTCAGGACATTTTTGAATTTAATTGTAGACCTGACTCTGAATGGTTTTAAGAAGTGTGCTGCTGGTTTGTCAAGAGGGAACAAAATTAGAGGAGGGGGTGCCAAAATGTTGTAAAGGCATATAAATGTGGTGGCATTTGACAAATCTGCATAAAGGTTTATAAAAATATTTTAGATCTAGATATGAATGTATTTGCAAAGTGCGGTGTGATTTTGTCAAGAGGGGGCAAAATTAGAGGGGGGTCTCAACATTTTAAAATGGCTTATACCTGTGTTGCTGTTTGACGAATGTGGACAAAAGGTTACAGAATGATTATAGACCTATCCTTGAATGTGTGTGCACAGGCTGAATGGATGTTGGCAATTGGGGGCTAAGTTATATGACTATTGTGTGTACGTACATTTTGACACTTATGAAAAATAAAACATGGGTCGGATTTGCAGCAAACCTGTGTAATGAGCAGTGAAAAGCACCTGAAAGCATGGTTTTACAAATGTGTCCGCGTTTTATTTTTGTTGAAGTGTCATAATGTAGGTACAAAAAATAGTAATATACCTTTGGTGACTGAGGTATAGCCTGTGGCCATGGGCAGTGGTCAGATTGTGACGTGGACAATCTGGCTACTGGCCATCACCACGAGGGTCCAGAAATGGGGTTAAAGTGGCCATGGCCACCAGGGACAAGCTATGTGGTAAAGCTTTTTGAAATCGGGATAGGTTTGAAAGGGAAAAAAAATCTGCTTGTGGGTACAGATTGAAGTGCTGGATGGGATTGGAGCAAATATGCATGAGGATAGTCAGGAAGAACTGGAAAGCATGGTTCTGCAAATATGTGGGTTTTTTAAGTGTAAAATGTAATTACACAACACAGTGATATAAGACTGGTGTCTGGGCAATGGGCCTGGCCGTCAGCAAGGAGAAATGTGTACTGTAATTTGCTTATTGGGGCGTGCAACATGCCCGAAGCGGTAGGTTTGAATGGGAATAATTATTTTGCTTGCAGTTACAGCCTGAAGTGCTGTACTAGATTACAACAAATTTGCGCAACAAGCATTAGCAAGGATCTGAAAGCATGTTTTTAGAAATGTGTTTTATTTTTTGAAAGTTTAAGAATGAAAGTAGAACAACTAGTGATATGCATTTGGTGTCAAGGACCTGAAAGCATGATTTGCAAACGTGTCTGTGTTTTTTTTTTTTTTAAAGTGTCATAATGTAGGTAGAAAGAATTGTGACATGCATTTCGTGACTGGGTATAGCCTGTGGCTATGGGCAGTGGCCAGATTGTCTGTGTCATGGCCCAAGGCCATGACTCGGACAATCTAGCTAATGGCCATGACTATGAGAGACCAGCAATGGGGTTAAAGTGGACTTGTCCACCTGGGACTGGGTATTTGGTAATGTTTTTCTAAATTGGGATAGGTTTGAAATGAAAACAAAATGTGCTCATTGGAACAAGTTGAAGTGCTGGATGGGATTGTAGCAAATATGCACGAGGAGGGTCAGCAAGAACTGGAAAGCATGGTTTTACAAATATGTCTTGTTTCATTTTTTAAGTGTAATTTGTAAGTACACAACAAAGTGTTATAGTATTGGTGTCTGGGCAATGGGCCTCTCCGTGAGCAAGGAGAAATGTGTACTGTAATTTGCTTATTGGAGCATGCAGCGTGGCCGTAGCGGTAGGTTTCAATGAAAAAAAATATTCTGCTTGAGGTTACAGCCTGAAGTGGTGCACTAGATTACAACAAACATGCGTAATGAGCATGAGCAAGGACCTGATAGCATGTTTTTGGAAATATGTATTGTGTTTTATTTTTCAAAAGTGTAAGAATGTAAGTAGAAATACTAGTGATATACATTTGGTGTCTGGGTAGTGGGCCTGGCATTCGGCAAATGCAAATGTTTACTCTGATTTGCTTATTGGGGAATGCGGCATGGCTGAAACCTATGCCCCATGGATTTGGAGACTGGCCATGGTTGCAAGCCATGAGCAGTGGCCATTGGTTACATTATTAGGGTTTAGTGGACACTGAGCTAGGATGCAAAGTAGGTGCAGTGAATAATAGGGGTGGTTTGTTTCTGCTGGGTTATGGTGGATCCTTATGCCGTAGGCAATTGAACAATGATTTCCATCCCCAGCATGCGCTGCTGATAACAACAGACATAAGTATGTGTTGAAAAAATATGTCTCTTAAAGGATGTTTATAGTTCTTTTATATATATGAATATATATTGTATATATGTATATAATGATGTATAATCATTAATAACTTATATACAGTGATGTAACACCATGAAACATTTTCACTTATAAAACCCTATTAAATTGACAGAAAAAAAACTTTGTTAAAGGGATGTTTTGGTTAAGCTGCATCCCTAGGGACTCCTGTGCTCCAGTAGTTACCCAGTGGCGTCCCACCTTGGCATTTCCTTCCTGTGTTCTCAGGAACATGTGTCCATCCATAAAGCCCCTTCTATTTATGCTCTTCTCTCACTGCACAATGCATATGTGCATTTATAGGAGCATTGTGTACAATATTGTTGTATAAGTCAGGGAAATGAGCCATGGCATGGACAGGGGACTGCGGAGACTGTGGATAGTTTTAAAGGTTCATTGATGTGGTTCCTTATTGTATGCTAGAGAAAAGTATTTGGGACAGAAAGTTCTTTCTGTCATTTTATATTTTTCTCTAATATACAATTGTACATTAGCACTCTGGATGGGGGAGCCAGCCAATGGCTAGGTGGCTAGGAAGGAAGGCTTGAACCGCCCGTAGAAGCCTGCATTCCAACCCCACTGCCATCTTCCTCCCCACACTCCGTCCCATTCATTTTTTCACCCCTTCCCCTCCTACTTACCGTGTATTGGCGGTGGCAGGTGTCGGTGTCACATTCGCTCTTTCTCTTTGCCTCCCGCAGACAGCCATGGAAAGGGAAGAGAGCCTTTCGTACGGTGACTGCTTTCCCGTTCCATGGTGACCATCTTTGAAAAGAATGTTCCTTTCTACAGTGGGACGCAGCGCATGTCCCACTGTAGAAAGGAAAATCCTTTTGTTTTTAGCAGCCTGTGTTACCACTTTGGCAACCCGGGGTGCTAATAGCCTTCATCCCTCTTCGCAGGAGCTGGAATGGAAATAACAGTCCAAAGTCCTCATTATCTGCCCTCACATGGGCTGCCGGGCTGTTAACCCCTGTACCAGCCCCTGTAATTGGGAATAAACGCCACATTATTCCAATTAGCATAACACAAAATTCAAATTGAAATGTTGGCAAATCCTATTGAGTCTTTGTACTTTACAGAAATGTAAAGTAGATGCAGTCTATAACATTGTTTTTTTAGTTCTATTTTTGAACTGTTAAAGGTGGTTCCTAAAGGAACCTTTTTTTCTTGTTTTTTTATTTCTTGTTTTTTGCAGGAGATTTCAGAAAATAGGGTGGGGGGGTGAGGGAAGAGGCACCAAGCACTAATATGGAGGGGCAGGTTGGACAGGAGAAGATGTTGTGTGTGTGTTACATCTAAAGTAGAGGACAGTGTTTCTCATGTCCTTGATTACAGCTTCAAAAGCACTTCAAAATTGCTCCCCCCTGCAGAGTGGTGTGTTGCGGTATATGCAGAGTACTGTTGTCTTCGAAGATATGGATCAACAGCTTATTTTATTGCTTGCAAGATAGCTGGTTGGATTTTGTGTCCCACAGAAGTAGGCTACGTGGTTGCAGTATTGATTGAGGAAGATGAGGTGAAAGAAGACAGCCTACTACTTTCTAAGAAACCTTCTGAGAGCATTGCAGTGGTTGAATTTGGTGTGGTGGAGCATGGAGGTGGTCCCGTAGGAGTACTGTCCAGGTAGGCTGCAACTGAGTACAACGTTGCGATCAGTGCATTTCACTTTGGTAACTTTAGCCTTTGGTACATTCCTAACAGTGGTAAATAACTGCCACAACCATGATTCTATGTGTGTGGTAGAGGTAGGCACTTCCTCTACCTCATCTTCTTGGTCCTCTTCCTTGTCTTTTGAAGTACTGTGATTTTTATTGTTGTGTAGGTTCTCCTGCTGGTGGTGGGTCTTGGGGAGGAGGGATGGCAATAGCTGATGCCTATTTAAAGAAAAATAGCAGTTTTGCTAAGAAAAATAGCAGTTTTGCTAATATTCTTCCAACTATCTGCTCTGGCTAGATTGTTAATGGATAATGAGTAGGAGCTGTACAAGGGTACATTTTGAGTTTGAAAGTTCCTACATCCGCAGAAAATGCATTTCCGAAATGTCCGCGAAGCACGGACCCCTCGCGAAGTGCGGACGCGTTTGCCAACACATCATCATACCGTGCGCGTGAGGTCATGTGGTGCTGTCGGAAAAATCGGCAATGAGGTCAAATGTTTGCGGACAGATGCAAAAACAGTGGCAAAAGTTACAAAAAGTGTATAGAATTGTTCAAAATGATGCTAGAAGGTGGGACATTGCAAATTCTTAACGTGAAACTTTGAAAATTGGACAAAAATTGTGCTATATTGGGATACAAAGTTGTTGGAAATTACTGTGCACTGGTTAAAATTCATGAAATTCATTGAAAAATCTTTGTTAAAGGGACATCATGGTTAAGTTGTGCTAATAAAAACCTATGAAATTCACTGAAAAAACATTGTTAAAGGGACGTTATGGTTAAATTGCACTAATAGAAACATGTGAAAATTCACTGAAAACCTTTGTTAAAGGGACATTACGGTTAAGTTGAACTAATAAAAACCTATGAAATTCACGGAAAATGTTTTGTTAAAGGGACGTTATGCTTAAGTTGCACTAATAAAAATGAAATTCATTGAAAAAACTTTGTTAAATGTATTTTATGGTTACAAGTAAAAATGAAAACCTCAGAAATTCACCAGTTATGGTAAGCTAAGCAACCACCATGCACTGCTAAGATTAACACCCAGGACATCCACTATGACCTCCCAAATGTAATTGATGACATCACTGATAATAATATTGATATTTTATTTCTATCGTGCTCATCCACAAGTTTTTCAGAGCGCGACAAGGCAAGGGCAGAGGAACAGGGGAGAACAAAGACAATTATCTTACTATGCCCATTGGCATTGAGAACGCCCAAGTGCATGGCAGGGGGGGAGTGCATGGAACGGGGAACAAAAGGAGAGTGCGGAGCGAGGAGGAAAAAGATAAGTAATAATAAATTAATAAATAAAAGGCACCAAACAATGGGAGTGCAGCCAGCGAGTGGCAAGTGCTTGGTTTAAGGCAGCAGGCTGGGTAGGTCTGATAAGTGCAGGAAGAAAAAAAAAAAGGGGAGCTGTATGGGTACAGATACAGACCACAGTACAAGGGGTGGCCCGCAGACAGTACGTGAGGGTGGCAAGATGAGCAGGTACCTGGGCCCGGAGGACAGAGGGTGGCCAGGTGCATGGTGCCGAGGGCTAGTAGAATCAGCAGGGGAAGGGGTGGGCGAAGGCAGAAGCAAATAGGAAGGTCTTGAGGTGTTTCTCAAGTTTTAGAGTGGCTGGGAGGCTGTTACAACGGGAGGCGCCAGCCGAAGACAGAGATCTACCGCTAACTCGTTTCTTTGAGAAACGACTGACCTTGAGGGAGTTAGAGGTAGAGGAGTGGAGTGCTCGAGATGGGAGGTATTTGCAGAGGGATAACTGATGGTATGTTGGACCCAGGCCCCAGAAAGCCTTGTGGACAATGCAGAGGGTTTTGAATGTAATCCTTGCATCCACTGCAAGCCAATGGAGAGATTTCAGAGCTGCAGACATACGATCCCAGGGCTTGAGGCTAAGGACAAGTCTCCCAGTCCTGTTCTGGATCAGTTGAAAAGGGTGGAGAGATTAAGAAAGAGGCTGTTGCAATAGTAAAACCTAGAGAGAACCAGAGCTTGGGAGAGAGTGAGCTTCTGGGGGAATGAGAGGAACGGAAGAGTACCTCTGGGGAGGTGCAGTATGAAGTTTGACTATTTTGATACATCAGCGATGTGGGCGAAGAAGGAGAGTGTGGACTCAAAGGTGACACCAAGGTTCTTGGCCTCGCAGGTGGGGATAGGAGGAGGGCCAAGGGAGGCCGGCCTAAGAGTGAGGGGAAAGGATGGTGAAGGTGTGCCGATGAGGAGGATCTCAGTCTTGCTGGCAATCAGACAAAGATCGTTGGTGGCACACCAATCTTGAATGGCAGTTAGGCAATCGGTGATGAGAGAGGTGGAGGAGGTGGCCGAGGGAAGCCTGAAAATTAGTTGAGTTTTGTCTGCGTAGCAATGGAAGTTTGAGCAGAAAATGGCAATTCAGCGGGTGAGAGTTGCCAGGTATTGGTTGAAAAGCCAAGGTGAGAGGTTAGACCCCTGGGGAACACGACAGGTGCAGAGGAAGATTGATGATAGGAAGGACCCAAGTTGGACCTGGGAGGGTCGATCAGAGGGTAAAGTGGTCAGCCAGAGCCTGATCGGTGATGCCCAGGTTATCACAGAGACGGTTGAGCAGGATGGTATGGTTGACCATGTCGAAGGCAGAGGAGAGATCGAGTAGGATGAGGACAGAGGGAATGCTAGAGTCAAGGTTGGAAAGCAGATCTTCACGGATGTTCAGGAGAGCACTTTCCGTGCTTCTGCCAGATATGAAGCCAGACTGATGGTAATGGAGACAGCCAACAGAATCAGAATGAAGGTTTAGCTGAGAGATGGTCAGCTTTTCCAGGAGTTTGCCCAAGAAGGGAGTAATGGAAATGACATCACATATGAAATTAATTATGATGAAAAGTCCCTACAAGGGTTTGTGTTTATAATGTTGGTAACACAATGTCAGGGGTGATTAGGAGACCTATCATGAACCACTTAATCTGTTAAAGAATAGTACTCATCTAAACAAAACATTACATTGGAGTGTTGTTAATAAAGGAACCTAATAATAAAGACACATAGGCAATGGTTGCAGCATGAACCACAGAAGTACAATGTTTCTAATCTAGTAAATGTGGATAGTAAAATAATGAATGGTACCTTATCATTTGAGTAATGTTAAACATGGAATAACTAGCTAATAATTCTAGACTTTTGTAATAAAGGGGCCGATTCATGGAACCAACGTGCGCCGAAAATCTAGGCGCAAGCATGCGCAAGCATGCGCAAGCAGAAAAAAAGAGGCGCACACGCACGCGTGCGATTCATGGAAGTCCCTGCGCGTGTTCACCGCGGGATGTGCGCCAAACCCGTGCATGGCGCACAAGTCACTGCAACATCGCGAAAGGCGTGCGCGACGGTGCGCGACGCGCACAGTGAAAGCGCACAACCTCAGCGCACACAGCAGAAGGTGGGCGGGACATGGGGCGTAACGCGCGGAATGGGGAACAACACGCGAAAATAAGGGCGTAACTGGGGATGTACTGCACGGAAGCAGAGGGAACGCCCACACGCACACGAACCACACGTATTCATGGAATGGAATAGGGCAAACCCACGCACAGCCAAAGCCACGCACAAGCTGAAACACGGCCGCCACACGAAGGCAGGCGGTAGAGTCCCAGCGCATCAAAAAAGTGGCGCTGCGGGAAGTAAAATAGGCGATTGAGCGGGGTACTGTATTCCGGGGGTGCGCGGGAAGTGACACACGCGATTTGGCCGGGTACGTGGATTTCAGGGGTGCGCGGGAAGTGACACACGCGATTTGGCCGGGTATGTGGATTTCAGGGGTGCGCGGGAAGTGACACACGCGATTTGGCCGGGTACGTGGATTTCAGGGGTGCGTGGGAAGTGACACACGCGATTTGGCCGGGTACGTGGATTTCAGGGGTGAGCGGGGTACGTGTATTACAGGGGTGCGCGGGAAGTGACACACGCGATTGAGCGGGGTACGTGTATTTCGGGGGTGCGCGGGAAGTTACACACGCGATTTGGCCGGGTACGTGGATTTCAGGGGTGTGCGGGAAGTGACACACGCGATTGAGCGGGGTACGTGGATTTCAGGGGTGCGCGGGAAGTGACACACGCGATTGAGCGGGATACGTGTATTACAGGGGTGCACGGGGAGCAGCACACGTGAATTGCACGTGTGGGCCTCCCAGGTGTACCCTCTACACCCTCCACGGCCCCTGCAGGTGGCTCACACCACAGGGGCCTACCCAGCACATGTCCTGCAGGCACCCCATCCACCATGGCCATGCCCACCAGCCAACCCACATATCAACTAGCACTACTGCCCACCAACGCATGTCCCCCTGCACCCCCAGCCACCAGGGGCACCCTCCACCAGGCCCCCACCCATGTCTCACACCACCCCCACCCCCAGGCCGCCAGGGGCACCCTCCACCAGGCCCCCACCCATGTCTCACACCACCCCCACCCCCCAGCCGCCAGGGGCAGCCTCCACCAGGCCCCCACCCATGTCTCACACCACCCCCACCCCCCAGCAGTGCAGGGGCACCCTCCACCAGGCCCCCACCCATGTCTCACACCCCCCCACCCCCCAGCCACCAGGGGCACCCTCCACCAGGCCCCCACCCATGTCTCACACCACCCCCACCCCCCAGCAGTGCAGGGGCACCCTCCACCAGGCCCCCACCCATGTCTCACAAGGCGCCGGGCCTTCATGAGGGTCCTGGACCTCAAGTCCTCCCAGCCCTTCTTGACCTTCTGGATGGCGCGGGTTGCCACCCCCTCCGCGTCCTCTCCCATCCTTCCCTGTTGGCGCGGGACGATCCGAAGAGGGCATTATACTGCCCCAGGACTTGCTCCACCAGGACACCAACTTCGGTGGCACTGAAGCTGGTGCCCCTCTGCCCCTCTGGCCGGGGGTTGCCACTGGTGTCAGATGTGGATGTGCCCGACATGGCAACCCCAGGGGCAGGAGTGGGTGGCCAACTGGGTCCTGGGGCTGGGCTGTGGAGCGATGTCATTTGAGTTGGGACTCTTCTGTACCAGCAGGGGTGGACACAGCAACTGGACCCCTGCAGATGGCTGATGTGCAGGCACCAAATGGCAGGGTACGGTGGCAGCAGGCAGGCAGGCAGGCAGGCAGCAGCAGATGGCATGTGGGAGGCTGCATGGGGCACTGGGTGCCAGTGAATTGGCCTTCTGTGCAGGAGCGTGGTCTTCCGTGTGTTGAAAGGGCCCATGCATAAGCGTGCGTGCGTGAAAAACTGCACGTCCGCGTGTAATGCGCGTAATCAAACGTGAAAAAGTGCACGTCCGCGTGTAATGCGCGTAATCAAACGTGAAAAAGTGCACGTCCGCATGTGACGTGACGCGCGCGTGCGTTTCCCTCAGCACGGGTTAAAGGTGAGCGGGCCCAGCAGTTCGCTGTACGTGCCTTTCGTGGAGACCGACGTGTGTTGCTGCTTCCAGTTGTTTCGCGCGCCATCTACTTCACAGCTCTCAAGGACGTATCTCTTCTTTTGGCGGGGGTATTGGCTACGCGTGTTTTTCTGCATCGCGCTAGTCAGACGGTGAGTCGCAAACGCTCCTTTTCCCACTGCGGGTGCCCCTGTGTATCGCACCCATTTTCGATGTCATCGTAGCCTGCGTGTCCCACGCGTACGCGTTATTCGTGTTACTGGGTGCCACCGCGTACTGCGGGAGGTTTAATCCACGCACGTAGGCTGCAGGGTTGCGTGCACGGTTTTACTGCAGTTTTGGGGTGCCTGAGCGTTGCGTGACCCGTCAACACATCACCGGGGTCACATACAGCCTTGCAGGTGCAGGGGGGCTGTTAACATCTTGCTTCCCACCCCCTTCACCCCAATTGCCCAGGTCAATTGTGCTGTACACCTCCCATTGGCACCACTCCATCTGTGCCAGCACTATTACATCTGTGCCATGGTAGGGAGGCTACCAAAGGTGAGGGGCGCCTCAGCTGGGCGTCCTCCTCGTGGCGGGCGTGGTCGGGGACGTGGCCGTGGTGACCAGGGAGTAGGGGGACTCCAGGGTGTCCAGGGCAGCCACAGAGGGGGAAGAGGCAGGGGTGCGCCACTTGAGCACAATGTTGTGCCATGTGTTGGTGCAGCCATGCCACCACCCCCTGTGGTTCAGGGGGATGCAGCTCCTGCATCTGGCACTGGCACCCGTATGACCCGGCAGTCCCTTTCATCGACTGCCACGGGCCCAAGGGTAGCGGTAGCTGCAGGTGCAGCTGTGGACACCGCCACCCAGGCTCAGGGTCTGCCAGCGCAGGCTGCGTTGGCACTTGAAGAGCCCTTGGTAGATCTCCAACAGGCCAGGGGGGAAACCATTGGGGCAGGCCGGGCTGCTCAGACCAAGACACGTGTCCCTGGGGCAGTCATGTCATCTGCTGCCCCGAACAGCCGGGTGTTGGCAAGTGCAGGGGCAGATGCACCCAACAGCACCCCGGTTGTCAGTCTGCCAACCAGGACCGTTGCGGTCAATGACCCTGCCACAGCTGATGTTGCTGCGCAGGGTCCATTAGTGGGCACCCAGCTGCCACTGACACAAGTCAGGCCTTTGGTCATCCCTCCACCTGCCACTCCCTCGGCTCAATCCACCCAACCCACTGGCCATACTGGTCAGGGCGGCATTAGCCAGCCAGGGTCTGCGCCACAGTCCAAGAGGAGGAAGGTTGCATCTGCAGCACAGGCTGGGACCCCACACACAGCCACGACCTCCTGCACGTCGAGGAAGAAGCCTTTCTGTAAGCAGGAACTGGACTTCCTCGTGGACTACGTGCGGGGACACAGCCGTGACATGCTAGTGGGTGCCAATAGTCAGACTACGGCTGCCCAACGTGACACCCACTGGAAGCATGTGGCGGAACATGTCAGTTCATTCGGCCATGAGGTGCGCACGGCGCAGGAGTGCAAAAAGCGCTGGAATGACATCAAGCGCAGCACTAAGGCCAAGCGTGCCTCAAATTACAACTTGACTCTGGTGACTGGCGGTGGGCCTGCACCAGAGGAGGAAGAACTCACTCCGCATGAGGCTCTCGTTGCGGAGTTCATACCAACAGAATTGGTCGAAGGTGTGGGAGAGATGCTGGACTTTGATGCCCAGTCCAGTGAGTGTTGATGCGTAGTTGTTGAGGACGTGTGTGTTTCACTTGTGGGATGTGTTGTGCATGATTGCTGCTACATGTCACGTGTACATGGTTCTGATGTGTAAGTAATGCAATGCCACCGTCATGCATGTCTCCTCTGCCTGCATGCGGGACTCCATGTGGCCATGCTCCCTTGCCCCTCCTCCGCCACTCTGCACCCCAGTTCCACCTTTGCACTGGTCTGCTACATTCTTGCCAATGTGTAGTTTCATGTTCATGTGTCCTGTGTAGATGCTAACTTCCAGCTTAGAAAGTGCCAGACATATGCCGTGTGGTACAGCCTTAGTACTCGATGCAGGGCATCCCACTTGTACTGTGCATGGGTCAGATGTCCCGCAGGGACATGAGTGCCCATTCATGCTCCATGTGCATTGCACGCATGCCCCTATGTGTCCTTGACTGGATGATCACTGTAATATGAGTCCTTGGTTACATACATTGCCTGCCATATTATCGGCCTCCCCATGTCAACTGTGGCTCAGTCCTGCGTTGCACACATGTTTAGGCTCTGACAATCTGTGTGGCTCACAGGCCTCAGCCTGTTCAATGGCCAATGACTCTCTCCAACTCTTGTCGTGTCTTCTTCACACGTGGCCGGCCTCCGGATCTTCCATCATGTGTCCTGCCCACTGTCCCAGCATCATTTGCAGTGTTGTAATTTAAATCACATTAAGCTGTTGATGCCAGTCAACACTGCTTGTCAATACACAGGTGTATGGTCAGCCTTTTGATGCCATGCTAGGCATCCCTGCTTTGGTACTGGGGTGGAGGGGTGCTTGCCTTCTAGACATGGTACACATTGAATACACAATGCACGTGATGTCTGATTTTGACATTGCACTGCCTTCACATTTCCTGGCACACACCATGGAGTGCTTGTACATGTAGGTAGTGAGTGGCGTACACATTTTCTGCACTGCATAGACCCACTTCCATGCAAACTGCCACCTTTCAACAGGTCTGATCACAGAAGCTATTCTAAGTAGACCCAGCATGCATGCCAGGTCATATGTTGTGTGTCACATGTCTGCCGGATGCCTTTGCTGTCGGTGTGTGTGTGTGTGTGTGTGTTGTGTGCTACTGACATGTGTACTGACCTTTTCCTCTCTATTTTTCAGGTGATGACGCAATGGATGCAGAGGATGGTGTTGTCATGCCAGACACAGGGTTGGTAAGACCACATCAACCCGGTACTAGTGGGGGTCGTGGGGTGGTAGGCCACGAAACCCCCCAAGTGCTGCAGTCCATCCTGTCTCTGGCTGCCTATGAGTCCAGCCTTGATGACGACTCTGACGTCCATGTTGAGTTGGATGAGCATCAAGTCCATGTGTCAGGGGTGAGTGATTCTGATGTGGACACTCCTCTGTCTGCGACCCCTGCACTGAGGGATCAGACAGTCTTGGTTCCTCCGCCCGTGGTGGATCGGGACGCAGGGTCACCCTCCACACCAGTCACTGATGTGCCTGGGACATCACGTCGACGGGGGCATGTAGTCGTGCAGCCGCAGGCGGTGCCAACACAGCGAGGACCCCCGGTCCTTGGGTCCCGCAGGGGTCAAGCCCGGCAACGCGGTCGCCGCGCGCAACCGCTGTATACTGAGTGGGAGCAAGACATGACTGCCAATTCAGAACGGCAGGGGGCAGCAATGGAGAACATCGCTGACAGCATGGAGCGTGTGGCCCGATCTGTGCTCCCCCCTGCTAGGCAGGTGCTTCTCCAGCAGCAGGCGGCACGGTCCACGGCCCGCTCACTCAGGCTGGGCATGGCGGCCTCAGACAGGGCACGCCAGGCTGAAATGTCGTCTCTGCGTCAAGCAATTGCTGCTCACGCAGAGGCGCACATGGATGCCCTGAGGGAGGAGTATGCCTCCCTCAGATCCACTCTGGGTGTCCTTATGATGTCCCAGAGGCAGCGGGCAGAGGAGAGGTTTGCACAGCTTGAGCGCACCATCTCGGCTGAGCTACAGGCTTGCCGGGAGGTGCAGCGGTTGTCCAGCCAGGCCTTGCAGGAGGAACTCCGTGTTACACGTGCTACCTTGCAAGAGGAAGCACGTGTATCACGTGAGGTCCTGCATGCAGACCTATGTAACATCGCCACACAGAACCAGGCTCACCTGTCCGGCAGACTTGCTGCCGACGAGGGGCAAGCTGCGGCTAGGCGTGGCCAGGCTACTGTGCCACGTCCTCCTTTCCAGGATGAGCCAGACTCGGACGACCATCTATCTCCCACATAGGTCGTGCTGTGAAGGCGTTGAGCCCATGGAGGTATTTTTTTTTGGCTCAGCATCATCGCATGTGGATGTTGAGCAGCACCCTGTACCTCCCCCCTCCTGGGTGCCTCCCCTCCCCCCCGGGTCGTATGTGGCCATTTTTGATTTTTCGTTTAGTTTAGTTAGTTAAGTTTCAGTTTGATAGTTAGTTTAAATAGGTAATGTAGGTTTTCCATAGTTAGTGTAATTAGTTAATAGTTGAGTTAGTTTAAAATTTGTAGTCCATTGTGCTTACATGTGACAGTGCGGTGCCTTGTGGTTTTTGAAGGCATCCACTGTCTGTTCCAGCTGGGCCCTTCATGGTTGTCTTGTGTATGTGTTTGCTGCTTGGGTTCCTTGACTCACATATGCCACTCCTGCCTCCCTTATCCATGGGCTCGCAAGGATGGTTCGGTGTTACAGAATTTTACACAAGGGCTTTGGACTGTCATATCTGTGGCATGTCTGGTGCTTTTTGACTTGTGTTGACACCCCTAGTGGGGATGATTTAGGTGTAATTGTCCACTGTTCAGCTTTTGCTAGATGGGGCGTGTCATGATTAATGTGTACATTGATTGCTATGCATTGTGTATTATGTTTCATATCTTTCCTGTACACGTGCTTGTTGCAAATCATGCTGTAGATAGTGTTCCACACTTTGGAGGTGAAAGACGGACTGATGGTGTGATTTGTGATGTGACTCTCTGACATGGTCAAGTAATGAGATGCCTGATGAGACACACACAGATCACTTTGATGCATTAATCATGTGTTTCATGCACTTTCTGCAGGGGGATGAGGCACCAGAGCACCTTTGCCAGCAGACATGGCCCATTGGACGACGTAATTCCTGACCCGTTTGTTGGTGCCCACATGCACATGTGTGCACGAGCAGAGCCACAGTGATTGCAGACCCACATCCTAGAACTGCTGACATGTTCCAAGGAACTCCAGGGAAGGTGAGCATCACAGGGGGGCCACGAGACAGCAAAGCTTGCACCAGGCGAGTTGCACATGCAGGCTTAGTCACAGCACTGAGGGTGAGCTTAGACAAATATTGGTGTTGAAGCACACAATGCAGCTCAGATGTGATTGTGGACTGATGGCTGTTGATAGTAGGGTCGTCTGGGACACATGCGGGGGCAGTGGCACATACCCTGCGGTACACCAAGGTTCATTGAGGCACTTGTATCAACCATGTAGCCTTCCAAGACATGGAAAGGGGCAGCTCACAGGGACATACAGCAAGGGACATACTCGGGTGCAGTGCATGTCTATTCCACGCACTTCATGATAAATGCACTGGCAACTTTGTTTTGGTCATGGTGGTACACAAATTGCTCTGTAGTCATGGCTTGCCATATGGGTCTGTCTGCTTACCCAGGGAACATTGCATGTTGTGTGAATTGTGACACATTGATTGTTCCATTTGCCACGCACCCACCAGCGGCTGACTTACTGCATTGACTGTGAATGACCCGTCACAGGGGTGATGTTATATATGGGTACGAAGCATGGAGCACAGATTGTCTGTTTGTAGAGTTGTTTGTTGTTATGGGGCATGTTTTGTGTTGTGTTTTTGTGTAATTGGCACGTACAGGTTGCTGACTGTGTCTCTCTTTGCAGCATTGCAGTGCTCCTGTAACCGGACCTGAGAGTGCGCAGGCAGGAGGCCAGCACTCAAAACCAGAGCTAAGTGTCTTGTTGTATTTTCTTAAAAACTGCCCTGCATAGGCTTGCTGGGGAGTGTACTGATGCATGGATGTATGTGTGGTCCTATTTGGTATGTTTTTTACCCTAATCACCCGTGATCCTATGCAATTTTGAAACCTGTACCCTCTACCCGGTGTTCCTGCTTCCCATGCCTATCCAAGCAATGTTCCCTGACCCTCTTTCCCCACTGGGGTTGCGGATGCCTGTGTAAGACCCGAACTTGCAGGCGCCAAAACCCTAGAGGGGGTGGTTGGTTCGTACCACTCCTGAGCCTGGACTTCAGAAGGCCATGACAATGATGTCCAAGTTTGTTAGGATTGTGCATGTGTTCATGCAGGTTGTACATTTTCGTGCATTCCCTGGTTTCATGTTTCATTCCTACTCCCCTCACCTGCCACGCATTCCAGTCATCCAGTGTGTCTACACCTGTCCCGACTGCATATCCCTGAACCTCATTCCCCACCAGGATCTCAGGGGCCTGTGTGAGTTTGACCTTGCAGGCCCCCGGGACATGGTGTGGGTGGTTGTTTCATGAGACTCCGGCGCCTGTACAGGGGACCTGTGACAGTACACATCCATTCATGGTGCATCATCCTATGTCATGTACCACACATGTCTCACATCCTGTCGTGACATTGTTTTGCTGTGCTACCTTGGTTGTTGCATCATTGTGGTAGTACTTGGCCTTTGTGACGTACTGCTACGTCAAGTCATCTACTGGAGGGTGTTTGGGTTCCTTTTCATGCCTTGGATTATGTGATTTTGGAAATGAGTGTGGATTCTGAGGGTTCAGGCATCTCTTTACACACAAGGTGGGAGATGGACACGAAGGGTAAAGGTGATCCTGTGGCCAGGTGGGAATGAGGGTTGGAGGCCCCATGACCCAGGTGCAGTTGTTCAGTGGGCATGGTCATTTGCGAGGGGGGGGGGGTTGTTGTTGATAGTTGCGTTGCCCTGCAGTGTGATGGGAACTCTGACATTGTAATGTTGTTGTCCTATGTACATGTTGTGTTCTGCTGATCAATCCCTGTTCATGTGTTGTGTTTTCCTTTCAGGTGCGAGGGGATAGTAGTGGTTTGACATGCTGGGGTGTACACATGGTGGATGTTCACATGTGATGTGCAGGGAACACTGATGGTTACTTGAGTGCACATGCATATGTGGAGTGCATGTCCTTGCAGAACCACACACTTGCACTCGGATGCACTCCATGTACTCCCCCCCCTTGCATATCCACGTGTACACTGTTTGCCTTCTGGTGCCCACTGTGTCCCGGCAGCACATGATCTGTGACCGATTATGGTTCCAGTACATGCCTATTTTGATGTTTGATGTAGTCTGTCACTTAGATGTGATGCTCAGGGTGTGCATCACACGCAATGGCTGTTCACTGTGCTGTGCGCTGAGCAGTGTGATGCAGGAGTAGGACACTGCACACATGAGCTGCAGTGTTGATTTTGCAATGCATAATGTGCATATTGACAGGCATTCATTGTGATGTTACGTCTACGACTGTTGTAATGCATTTTGAATCGACGTATTTTGGGTGGGACTTTTTGTTGGTCTGTCATTTCATCGGATTCCGGGTCAGGCATCATTGTCCGATGCCACTGTACATTTAGGACATGGCAATGTGTACCTTATCGTTACTGGGTTGGTGTATGGGTATTGCTTGCCATGTCATGTTGATGTTTGGGAGGGTTTGACTGACATGACAGTGATGGCCATGGCCTGTTTTGCAGGTGTGTGTGATGCACACCTTGCATGTCCAGGTCATCCACTTCTCAGAGCAACTAGCTGGGGGTAGGTTTCTCTCCGCAGCAGGGCCCTCCCCCTGGAACAGACTTCCTGCCTGACTTGAACTTGAGGGGAACCATCTCCAGTTCTGGAAGCACCTCAAGACCTTCCTCTTTGCTTCTGCTTACTCTCTGCCTCTCCCTTGCAGAATTCTTCACTGGAACTGCACAGGAGCTGCAACTGGGACACTCTCACCAACCTCGGTCCCTGGGCCAGCCACTGTCCACTTGCACTGCCACCCTGGCAACCCCTGCACTGCGGGACTGTCTCTCTATCCCTACAGCCCTCCCTTCACAGCACTTGTCTGCACTTACCTTTGCAGTTGCCACCAGGCGACCTATTTATTATTTTTTTGGCCTACTTCCCCTGTACTGGACTCCCCCCCACCCTTCCCCTTGCACTTTTCCCTTCCCCCTACCCCTGCATTTGCACAATCTCAATGACACCTGGCCTAGTAGTACCGTTCTCTGTGTTCCCTTGTTCCCCCCCCACTGCCTCATTGTGCCTTTGAATACTTGTGTATGGCTCATGTCATGTCACATGTCATATGTGTGCATTTTGGTTGCACAGGATAGCTTGTGTTTAAGTAGCTAGGGATGCAGACGATGTGGCACTTCCATGGCAACTATCTCAGGGTGGTAGGGTTGTGACAGTTGACTGTCACATTGTCATCATCGATTGTCACCTGGTATGTGCCAGGCCTGTGTGCACTCCGCAGGGGTGGGAGTTTAGGTGAAAAATGTGGCCACAAGCTGGGTCCGGGCTACCTCGCCACATGCCCTGTCCCCTCCCATGGGCAGCGCCTGTGCCTGTGGTTGGGGATGTGGGGGCACCACCATGTCCACCGGGACACCCTGCCGTGTTGCAACATTGTGCAGGACACATGCTGCCACAATGATCCTGCACACAACTGGTGGTGCATAGAGTAGTTGCCCACCAGAGCGGTCAAGGGAGCGGAAACGTGACTTGAGCACTCCGAATGTGCGCTCCACTATGCCCCTGGTTGCAATATGGGCAGCGTTGTATCTTACCTGGGGTGGTGTGGTGGGGTTCCGGATTGGCGTCATCATATGGTTGCTCAAAGGGTAGGCACTGTCCCCTGGGGAGGTGATAATAATTGAGATCATTAGGGTTGGTATATTTGTCTGTGTGTGACTTGCATGCATGTGCAAGGGCATTTGTACTGACCTAGGAGCCATGTGTCGCCATGCTGCCCAGCTTCCAGGGCCCGGCTCAGGGCGGACATTCTGTATATGAAACTGTCATGGGTGGAGCCAGGGTAGTTTGCATAGACAGAGGTGATGATTCCCTTTGCATCGCATACCACCTGTACATTGATGGAATGCCAGTGCTTGCGGTTTCGGTAGATGTGCTCAGTGGCCCTAGGTGGACGTAGGGCCACATGGGTGCAATCTATGGCACCGAGCACTTTGGGGAAGTGTGCCACCCTGAAAAAATCCAGGACAACGGCCTGCCTTTCTGCGGGTGTTCTGGGCATGTATATGTGCCTGCGGACTGAGGGGCGCGCTGTCATGATTGCCAGTACCTGGTGTAGGCAGCGTGACTGCGTGGCCTGTGAGACCCCCCCCACTATGGCAGTGGTCCGCTGAAACGACCCAGTGGCCAAAAAATGCAAGACATTGAGCAGCTTCTCCAAGGGGCTCAATGCTTGGGAGCAAAGGGTGGGGGATGTGAGGTCATCTTCCCACTCCCTGACCAGGTCTAGGATGATATGGGGTGGAAACCTATACCTGCCGTAGACCTGGTCGTCAGGCATCCCAAAAAGGCTTGTCCGTGGTGCAAAAATGCGTGCCCTGGCTATTCTCCTCCTCCTGCGGTGTCCCACAATCACTGCAGCAACAAATGGGGCATTCATCGTCGCTGTATATACGCGTTTGTTGTTTGCGCGCACTTTTATGCTGTGCGCGGGCGCGGGACGCCTCCGTGTGGGCGGACTCGTTGGTTTCCCGTATTCGGGTGTCATCGCGTGTGATCGGAGGGGAGCGAGCGTACACGCGATTGGCCTGGGTACGTGTGTTTCGGGGTGTGCGGGTAGTTCCACACGCGATTGGCCTGGGTACGTGTGTTTTGGGGTGCGCGGGTAGTTCCACACGCCATTGGCCTGGGTACGTGTGTTCCGGGGTCCCGTGAACTTTCACACGCGATTGGTTGGAATCCACGTGTGTACTGTCATCACGTGCAATGAGGGATACTCCCTCGCACGTCACGTCACAGACGCGCTCACGCGCTGAGGGCCTTTGGTCCAATGAAAATGCGTATGCGTGCAGACGCGCTTACGCGCTAAGGGCCTTTCCTCGAATTACACGCTGACGTGCAGAATTTTCACGTGCCAAATCACTCCGTATCAAGCTGGCCACGCGTAAGCACACGGAAGACCACGCTCCTGCCCAGAAGGCCGATCTACTGCCCCCCAGAGCCCCGAGCACGCTCCCACCTGCCATCTGCTGCTGCCTGACTGCCTGCTGCCCACGTGCCCTGCCATTTGCTGCCTGCACATCAGCCAGGGGTGCTGTTGGTGTGACCACCCCTGCTGGAACCAAAGACTCCCGACTGGGATTCCATCGCTCCACAGCCCAGCCCCAGGACCCAGTTGCCCACTCACTCCTGCCTCTGGGGTTGTCATGTCGGGGCAAACTCCATCTGTGACCACTGACAACCCCCGGCCAGAGAGGCAGAGGGGCACCAGCTTCAGTGCCACCGAAGTTGGTGTCCTGGTGGAGCAAGTCCTGGGGCAGTATGATGCCCTCTTCGGAAGTTCCCGCGCCGACAAGGAAGGACGGACTCGGATCTGGACTGACATCGTGACTGCCATCAACGCGGAGGGGGTGGCAGTCCGCGACTACCAACATGTCAAGAAGCGCTGGGAGGACTTCAGGTCCAGGACCCTGAACAAGGCCCGGCGCCTCTTGAAGGCAGCGGATGCCAAGGGGCGCCGGGGCCACTTGTCGGAAGAACAGATGAGGGTCCTGGAACGCATATCCCCAGCGCTCCACGTCCAGGTCCTTGAGAGGCAGACCCGTCTGGAGTCGAGCGGTGAGTGTACATGCATCCTGATTGTGAGCAGTGCGTGTGGTGATTGTTCAGTAGTGTGCAGGTTGCACATCTGTTTGTATGGGGTCGAGTATGGGTGCGTGGGGCTGACACATGCGAGGGCTGGAATGTGTGAGACATGGATGGTGCCTGTGTGTGTGGGCTTGCATGCCAAATGCAGTTGTGTGGGCACACAAGTTTGTATGAATGTGTATGTGAGTAGACATGTCCGTGATGTCACGCATGTATGTTGTTTTCAGCTGCATGTATCAGCGCTGTGTACATGTGCATGTGTGTGTGTATTTGACAAGGGTGCAACAGTGATGCAACATGGATGCATGTGACAGCTTTAAGTGGAAGCCTGATGGGCAGATGTGACATGGATGCCCGTCTGAACACTGCGACACTTGGCAGAGGTGTACACATGCATGCAAGTGTGGTGGTGTGTGTACATGTGTGGTGCACTTCCTGTGTTGCATGTGATGTCTGGCTCACCTTTGGCTGCTCATGCTGTTGTATGTGTATGGATGGTGTTGGCAGTTGCGATATGGCTGTGGTATGGCTGGTGTGTGCGAGTTGTAATGACATGTGTGTTGGGGATCGTGATGACATGTCTGAGGTTTGCCAATGCCACTCATGTACAACTGTCATGTGTGTATGTGTCCATTGTACAGTGCCCTGATGCCTGTGTTTTGTTTCTCCCTGTCTGCAGCGTCAAATGATGAAGAGGGCGGAGAAGGTGCTGTGGAGCACAGCGGCGGGGATCCCACCGCCAGCCGGAGACGCAAGGCCCGGCTCCCCTCCCATGTTGTCATCTCGTCGGGGAGTGAGGAGTCCGGTGCCGCGTCCCAGGCCGCAGCTGCCGGGGGGAGGTCCAAGAGGCGGAGGTTGCAGTTGGACTCCTCGGCAGCAGAAGGGGCAGCTGGGACCCCACAGGGCCCAACGGGGGAAGATGGCACAGAGTCATCCAGGTTGGTGGGGGGTTTGGTGGAGGAGGAGGCCGTGCAAGCACCGGAGACGGGGTCTGGGGGTGGGGATCCCACTGGTGCTAGTGGTGCAGTGCAGGACCAGGGACAGGAGGCAGCACAGGCCGCCGCGGAGGTGCCTGTGTGCAATCCTGTCCCTGATCCTGTCCCTGCATCATCTTGCACCAGTAGGGATGCCTATGTCCAGACCAGTTTTCAGGCAGGGGATGAGCTGACGTCAACTGGCCTTCCTCTGCCTGCGGACGTGGCTATCCAGGCCCGGGTTGAGCCTGTCCTGGCTGGTGTGGCGTTGCGTCAACGGGCCATGCGAGGTGACCTGCAGTCTTTTCATGAAGAGACTGCACGTCATCTCGAATGGCTCGTTGACCACGTCAGCCTGCTGGGACAGGTCACCCAGGCCGGATTCCTCCGTCTGATGAGGCTTGCCACGACCCCCTCCTCAACTGGACCCCCTACTCGCCAGTCGTACTCTGTGCCATCTTCCCACCCATCAGTCACCTGGGTGCCCTGTGGAGCTGCCTCTGACGGTGCGGCCAGGCTGGTGGAGGAGGCATCCCTGCCACAGTCGGGAGTCGGAGGTCCAGCAGGGGTGGCCACATCGACAACTGCACCCCAGCTGGCGGAGGATGTGCAGGCAGCAGGAGGCAGTGCACGGGCAGAGGCAGAGCAGCAGCAGCAGCAACATGGTGGGAGACATGAAGGCTCGGGGCTTACGACATCGGAGGGGCAGGCATCGGCCGGAGGGCAGGGGGACCCAGGACAGAGTGTGTCTTCCATGTGGCAGCGGTTGGGCCAGCAGATAGGTGCGGAGCGGCGGCGGGCGGAAGAGGCGCGGCTCACGATGGTCAGGGCGGAGAACTCCATGCGGAGGGCCCTGAGGCGGGCCGAGTGCCTCGAGGCAATCCGCAGGGGGTTGGAGGAGGCCGCGTCGTCGTCCCTGCGGACCCTCGGGGCCATGGAACTGGACCGCCTCCGGGACATCGAACAGGAGTTTGATGATGCCCTGGCCCGGGACACCACGGAGTGAGCCGCTGGACTTGCCCGCCGCCTTTGTATATAGTTCTTTAGTGTTAGGTTTCCTTTCTTTCTTATTATGATTTGGAGTCGACGGACACTGCTCCACTTTTTGTATATAGTTTAATTTTAGGTAGGTTTTTTAGTAGGTTTCCTTTGTTCAGTTGGGCTCATGGACCCTTGTTATTTTTTATCATATTTTTTTTATTGCATGGAGATTTTTTTTCATTAGACTTTGGACACATTTTTTTTGGATTCTCATTTGCAGATTTGTGTTTTTATATGGACATGCAGCTATTTTTTTCTCATTCACATTGTAGTTTGTTTTCTTTCTTTTGCATTCTTTGTTATTTTCAATACAATTTTGTTTCCATACTTCACTGTGTGGTATCATCTCTTTGGTTTCATGCATGTCATGTTGGGTGTTTTCCCATTCAATTGCAACCATTGTGTGTGACGGACATGGGTTCATTTGCTTCATGTACATTGGGGGTGTAACATGTGATTTCCATTTCCATGTGGGTGAATGGGTTACTTGGTAGGGCTTTTTGGCTGTGGAGGCTGACCATTACGCACATGATTGGGGATTGTGAGGACCTGGTGGGGGCTGCCCATGGTGGCAGGGGGGTGGGGGTGCTGGGAGACATGGGTGGGGGCCTGGTGGAGGCTGCCCCTGGTGACTGGGGGCGTGGGGGTGGTGGGAGACATGGGTGGGGGCCTGCTGGAGGCTGCCCCTGGTGACTGGGGTGTGGGGGTGCTGGGTGACATGGGTGGGGGCCTGGTGGAGGGTGCCCCTGGTGACTGGGGGCGTGGGGGTGGTGGGAGACATGGGTGGGGGCCTGGTGGAGGGTGCCCCTGGTGACTGGGGGCGTGGGGGTGGTGGGAGACATGGGTGGGGGCCTGCTGGAGGGTGCCCCTGGTGACTGGGGGCGTGGGGGTGGTGGGAGACATGGGTGGGGGCCTGCTGGAGGGTGCCCCACAGTGCTGGGGGGTGGGGGTGGTGGGGAACAGGAGTTGGACATGGGTGGGGGCCTGGTGGAGGCTGCCCCTGCACTGCTGGGGTGTGGGGGTGGTGGGAGACATGGGTGGGGGCCTGGTGGAGGCTGCCCCTGGTGACTGGGGTGTGGGGGTGCTGGGAGACATGGGTGGGGGCCTGGTGGAGGCTGCCCCTGGTGACTGGGGGCGTGGGGGTGGTGGGAGACATGGGTGGGGGCCTGCTGGAGGCTGCCCCTGGTGACTGGGGTGTGGGGGTGCTGGGTGACATGGGTGGGGGCCTGGTGGAGGGTGCCCCTGGTGACTGGGGGCGTGGGGGTGGTGGGAGACATGGGTGGGGGCCTGGTGGAGGGTGCCCCACAGTGCTGGGGGGTGGGGGGGTGGGGAACAGGAGTTGGACATGGGTGGGGGCCTGCTGGCAGGTGCCCCACAGTGCTGGGGGGTGGGAGACATGAGTTGGACATGGGTGGGGGCCTGCTGGCAGGTGCCCCACAGTGCTGGGGGGTGGGAGACATGAGTTGGACATGGGTGGGGGCCTGCTGGCAGGTGCCCCACAGTGCTGGGGGGTGGGGGTGGTGGGGAACAGGAGTTGGACATGGGTGGGGGCCTGGTGGAGGCTGCCCCTGCACTGCTGGGGTGTGGGGGTGGTGGGAGACATGGGTGGGGGCCTGGTGGAGGGTGCCCCTGGTGACTGGGGGCGTGGGGGTGGTGGGAGACATGGGTGGGGGCCCCTGCACTGCTGGGGTGTGGGGGTGGTGGGAGACATGGGTGGGGGCCTGGTGGAGGCTGCCCCTGGTGACTGGGGGCGTGGGGGTGGTGGGAGACATGGGTGGGGGCCTGCTGGAGGGTGCCCCTGGTGACTGGGGGCGTGGGGGTGGTGGGAGACATGGGTGGGGGCCTGCTGGAGGGTGCCCCTGGTGACTGGGGGCGTGGGGGTGGTGGGAGACATGGGTGGGGGCCTGCTGGAGGGTGCCCCACAGTGCTGGGGGGTGGGGGTGGTGGGGAACAGGAGTTGGACATGGGTGGGGGCCTGGTGGAGGCTGCCCCTGCACTGCTGGGGTGTGGGGGTGGTGGGAGACATGGGTGGGGGCCTGGTGGAGGCTGCCCCTGGTGACTGGGGGCGTGGGGGTGGTGGGAGACATGGGTGGGGGCCTGGTGGAGGGTGCCCCTGGTGACTGGGGGCGTGGGGGTGGTGGGAGACATGGGTGGGGGCCTGCTGGAGGCTGCCCCTGGTGACTGGGGGCGTGGGGGTGGTGGGAGACATGGGTGGGGGCCTGCTGGAGGGTGCCCCTGGTGACTGGGGGCGTGGGGGTGGAGGGAGACATGGGTGGGGGCCTGCTGGAGGGTGCCCCACAGTGCTGGGGGGTGGGGGTGGTGGGGAACAGGAGTTGGACATGGGTGGGGGCCTGCTGGCAGGTGCCCCACAGTGCTGGGGGGTGGGGGTGGTGGGGAACAGGAGTTGGACATGGGTGGGGGCCTGGTGGAGGCTGCCCCTGCACTGCTGGGGTGTGGGGGTGGTGGGAGACATGGGTGGGGGCCTGGTGGAGGCTGCCCCTGGTGACTGGGGTGTGGGGGTGCTGGGAGACATGGGTGGGGGCCTGGTGGAGGCTGCCCCTGGTGACTGGGGGCGTGGGGGTGGTGGGAGACATGGGTGGGGGCCTGCTGGAGGCTGCCCCTGGTGACTGGGGTGTGGGGGTGCTGGGTGACATGGGTGGGGGCCTGGTGGAGGGTGCCCCTGGTGACTGGGGGCGTGGGGGTGGTGGGGAACAGGAGTTGGACATGGGTGGGGGCCTGCTGGCAGGTGCCCTACAGTGCTGGGGGATGGGGGTGGTGGGGAACAGGAGTTGGACATGGGTGGGGGCCTGCTGGCAGGTGCCCCACAGTGCTGGGGGGTGGGGGTGCAAGGGGACATGGGGCTTGGCTGGGGGGCATGGCCATGGTGGATGGGCTGCCTGCGGGACATGACATGGGGTGCAGGGTAGTCCCCTGTGGTGTGGGATGCCTGCAGAGGTCGTGGATGGGGTAGAGGGGAGACCTGGGAGGACCCACACTGCCAATTCACGTCTTGAACTTCCCGCACACCCACGTAATGCACTACCCCACTCGCACAGGCCCTTTCGCGTGTGAATCTTCACGCGAGCCCCTGAAATCCACGTACCCAGGCCAATCGCGTGTAGACTTTCTCGCGCACCCCTGAAATCCACGTACCCAGGCCAATCGCGTGTAGACTTTCTCGCGCACCCCTGCAATCCACGTACACAGGCCAATCGCGTGTAGACTTTCTCGCGCACACCTGAAATCCACGTACCCAGGCCAATCGCGTGTAGACTTTCTCGCGCACCCCTGAAATCCACGTACCCAGCACGATCGCGTGTGAGACTTCACGCGAGCCCCTGAAATTCACGTACCCAGGCCAATCGCGTGTAGACTTTCTCGCGCACCCCTGAAATCCACGTACCCAGGCCAATCGCGTGTAGACTTTCTCGCGCACCCCTAAAATCCACGTACCCAGCACGATCGCGTGTGAGACTTCACGCGAGCCCCTGAAATTCACGTACCCAGGCCAATCGCGTGTGGAATTTCTCGCGCACCCCTGAAATTCACGTACCCAGCCGGATCGCGTGTGGAATTTCTCGCGCACCCCTGAAATCCACGTACCCAGCACGATCGCGTGTGAATCTTCACGCGAGCCCCTGAAATCCATGTACCCAGGCCAATCGCGTGTGATGACACCCGCACACCCCTGGAATACACGCTCCCCGCTCTGCGTTTGCTGCTGCCCTTTGCGCTGGATTGGGGATTTTGATGGCTTTTCCCTGCTCGAGAGGCGTTCTTGGGGGCGTTACTGGCGCTGGTGCAGGGTCGCTGCGCCACTGTGCGCCACGGCTGGTTTTGGTGGCTGGAATCCATGAATACGCTGTGCGCGGAAATGGATTTTAGCGCACGCGGCTGGCGCAGGGATTCGCACGCGCACACTGTGCGCCAGCCGCGTGCGCCACTTTTGCGCTGAATTCTATGAATTGGCCCCAAAGTCTCTTATTAGTCACAAGGGACACACAGACCAGCTGTGGAGATTGATGTTGGTCCAGGTATGCTTTATTGGTACAATATGTACAGTTCCAGTTACTCTCAGGTATTTACAGTAGTCTGGATGACAGGACAAGGACAGGGATAGGTAGTACAGTACACATGAAGGAGAAGACCCACCGGCCATCCACTCACTCCAGCTCAGGCCCCCATTGTGGTTGTGTTTAGATTTATGAGTGGGCGAGTGATGTGTATTTGGCTGACCTCCCTCCACCCCGAATGAAAGGATGATGTTTGTGTGTATGAACCTGATATGAAAGGGAGATGTCACGCGTGGGTACATCCGGTATGAAAGGGAGATGTTATGTTATGGTTGAATCTGGTATGAAAGGGAGATGTTATATATAGTCTTGTACATTGTCACTGGCCTGGAGTGATTGCCAATAGAATGTGATGCATGGTGCAGCCAGGAGAATGTTGAGTGCATCAGTGTATGAATGTTCTGAGTGAGTCAGTTGGGGGCCTGAGCTGGAGTGAGTGGATGGCCGGTGGGTCTTCTCCTTCATGTGTACTGTACTACCTATCCCTGTCCTTGTCCTGTCATCCAGACTACTGTATATACCTGAGAGTAACTGGAACTGTACATACTGTACCAATAAAGCATACCTGGAACAACATCAGTCTCCACAGCTGGTCTATGTGTCCCGTGTGACTAATAAGAGATGCACTCAACATTCTCCTGGCTGCATCATACATCACATTCTATTGGCAATCACTCCAGGCCAGTGACAATGTACAAGACTATATATAACAACTTTCTACATGTGTTAGTACAAACAATACATATGAAGACCCACAATGTATACAAATCAGAGACACATACATGGAAACTAAAGTAAGGAAGAAAGAAACAACATCACCAGACAATGTCAATAACATAAAAGTCCATCATCATGTATACAAACTAATTGTGTGGTTGAGGCCTACTTATTGCCCCATACATGTGCACCATGAGCTGAGACCAAACCCTAAGGTAAGTACTTTAAGAACATACAAGATGGTTAACGTCTTGATGTATAACACATTTTCAATGTTCATATTCTGACTGTCAGTGAACAAAACTGCCTGATGTAGATATGTCAGTGAACAAAAACAAGTGGCCCATATATGTGATGTCATCAGCGATGTCATCAATTACATTTGTGATGTCATCACGGTGGTGGCAAGTGTTATGGTTGCTTAGCTTACCGAAACTGGTTAATTTCTGTGGTTTTTCGGGTTTACTTGTAACCATACTGTCCCTTTAACAAAGTTTTTCATTGAATTTCATAGGTTTTACTGTTAAATCTACAACCTGCTATATCCATGTCCTGGTATGTCCATGTCCTGATGTATCCCCTTTCTGTTATATCCACCTCGTACAATATCCACATCCTGTTACGTAAACATCCTGTTATATATACATCCTGCTATACACATATATATATTCACTGAAAACAAGTTTAGTTAATGTTCAATTAAGTTGACCAGATGTATAGCAACATAACCCTTGAAATTCAGTGCATTTGGAAAGTCATGACCAGCTGAACTCGGTGTACTCTGTAAGGAACTCATGGTGCAACAGTAAAGACAGACACAAATGATTACAATTCAAGAATGTTTATTGAGCAATGAATGCAGGGTGAAAAAGCGCCTAACCTAAACCTAAATCTAAGATGGGAGCAAGCGTCAACCATCAAATGAAAATAAGGCAGTTCTAGTGTTGTCATGTCAAAATAAAAGGGTCTATACTAAGAAAAACCTATTGCCAATCCTTATGCTATATACAAAAGAAGTGTGGGATAGGGTTTCAATAAAGAAAGAAGTGTTCTCAAATCATAATCAGGATATGATTGCCGGTTGTCTCCCTTCCCCACGTTTTCAGTATGGGATAAGGTGGATCTCCTGAGCACAGCACACACTCAAGCTTTCCCCAGCATGAGCCAACAGTTCCAATCCAGCTATCAGGTTCTCTGATAAAATATCTCTTGCCCTCAAGGGCCTGAAAGTTCCAACAAACAAACACACAGTTCTGTTCTACAAATGCTTTGGGTGAGTGCTTCACCCCTGGTTCCCCCTCTTCTGGTCACTGACCATTCAGACAATACTTTGGGTGATGGATTCACCCGTTGGGTCCCCCTTTTGTGGGCGCTGACCCACAAATGACAATCAGGATTCACTCCCCTTGCTTTCTTAGAGCACGGTATTCACTCCCCTTGCTTTCTCTCGATGCAGTATTCACTTGCCTTGCTGTCTCTCGATGTGGGATTCTATTCCCTTACTTTCTCTAGAGTTCTTAGGTCAAAAGCTTTGGACAGTACAGGGATTTTGCTTGACCTCTTGTATGACCACTTTGACCTATCTGGGCGGCTCTCTTATGACCTTCTGGTATCTGTAGTTTTCCTCAACATGGGATTTACCAGAGTCTCTCAAGTTAGCACAAACGTGGTGCCAGTTCCCTCTGCAGCTGGCTTTCCCTTTTACAATTTACAGTTCTTTGAACTTTCTTCAAATGGACACTTTTCTATTTTCATTCCACACATTTCGTTTGTTATCGGCTTTCCATTTAACTCACCAGCTGTGATGAACCACTGGGCTTTTCTTGTATCCAGAGTCAAAGCCGGTACCACAATAGCAGGAGTTCCCTCACTCCTGCTTATCGGCGTAGGCACGCTCTGTGTACCATCAGCATCTTTTGCAACACAGTTGGGCTATTGTCCTCGGTTTTACGACTCCTTCTGTGGAGGTTTCGCGGGTCTGTGCCGTAAAGGGCAAGTTCTTGTGTTTCCTTGTTAGCCTCTCGATATTCGCTGCCTTCCTCCTTCTCTTGAACTGCCGGACCTGGTTAGCTGTCTCATCCTGCAGTATGCCTTGCTTGTACTGTGCTCTTGTGTTCCACCTTTCATCCCTGTAGGGAATGGAAAGGGCCACCAGGTGTGTGTGATTCTGGTCAATTGCCTGACTTTGCCTGACCCTCGTATTGGGACATTTCAGGGAAATGGCTCTGGTGTTAGTCCGTTGTCTTTCATGTTGTGCGAAAGTGTCAGTGCGAGGAAAGGCAGGGTGCAGTGTTTCGGAATATCCTACATAGTAGGATGGGGAAAAGGTGTTAAGGGGGGGGTGCCAAGTCCCGCCGTTGGTGTGCTACTCCCACTCCTCAAGTACCCCCCCCCATCCAGTGGATCCTCCCGCACTGGTCCACCCCAGGAGCTGGATCCAAAAGTGATGGGCGTGTCCTGGCCATCTGGATGACAGATCCCTGGGCACTAGAAAGGGAGACACCTACAGATTTCTCAAGGCTCCTATTGATGTCCCTCATAATGCTGTTTCCCCATAATGTCATTGTGTATGTTATTGCAAATCCTTTATCCTTTCTCTTATAATATATGCGTGCTCTTGGGCTTTGCAACAGGACTGTGCCAACTTTCCAAATGCACTGATTTTCATAGGTTTTGAGGCAATAAATCTGGTCAACTTAAATAAAGTTAAAAAATGATTCAGTGAATTTCAAGGGTTTTGTTATACCATAGTTTCTTCCCGCACCACTAGCCAAGTCCACTGTATATTTTACAACAGTATCTAGTCACCAATATGTTTCCTTTGCCCATGACAACTCTACATGTCTTTTCAGCCCACTAGCCACAGCCTTCGTGACAACTGTATATTCTAAAAGACTTCCAGCCCATTGCCCATTGCCTCTGGCTGTGTCCACTGTATACTTTAAAACACTAATGGGCCAGTAGCTGTGGCCTTCGGCCATGACCAGCTATACATGTCTTTTGAGCCCACTAGCCACAGCCTTTGGCCCTGGTCAGTAAGCACGGCCTTTGGCTGTTTCCACTGTAGCATTTAAAACACTAGGCCTTCGGCTGTGCCCATTATACATGTCTTTTGAGCCCACTAGCCATGGCCTTCAGCCCTGGCCACTGAGCATAGCCTTCCCCTGTGCCCACTGGATATTTTAAAACACTTCCAGCCCACTGGCAATGCCTTTGGTCGTTCCAGCTGTATATTTTGAAACATTTATGGCCCACTAGCCATGGCCAAATACTATTGACCTTCTTGATAACCAAAACCCATAACCGCGGCTATTATAGCAATGCACTACAAATAGCTGGGGGTATCTGCAGATGTCAGATAGCAGCGGTTATCAGGAAAAAAAGCAAAAATAAATGTGTCCCTGCCCTCCCAGTCACTCACCAGGTACCCCTCTCCTCCTGCCATGCTCTGCCCTCTCTCATATACATAAGTATCTCCCCCTATCCCTCTCTCATGCCCCACAAACTCTTGTTGTTCCCTATGAGACACTATCAATCCTGATCTCCTTTATTTTTAGCCATGATAATCTTTGTGCTCTGAACTTGGCCCTTAGCCACCCTCTAACTCCCAAATTTCACATGGTGCCGCCCCGCCACCTGTAACCAGATACAATGTCATCAATTGTTTACCTCCAAATGATATTTATTTGCCTTTTCGTTTTTGGGTAGCCGCTGTATAACCACAGTTATCTCTCGCATCAAACAAAACAAAAAAAAAGAAGGCAGTTTATTCATTTCTGAAACGTCTCTCTGCTGCAATGCACCAAAGGACACCCCCTTCTCCAAAAAAAACTGGCTGCAATAACCCCACACCATCACCTGTACATCAAGTTAGCACTTTGTGCCAAAGTTGTTTCATACCTGGTCCAAATCCATCAAGCAGTTTTCACTGTGTGCTCAGGGAAACATTTGGGAAAATGGCTGGGCCAACCTGTGTTTTTTTAATTTTAATAACTATTTTTTTTTACAGATCATTCCCAGAATGTCCAGTCTGACGTGAGGGGGGCCTGAGGAGGATTAGGGGGGAGGCTTGGGGTGAGGGTGTCTGCAGAATTCCAGCTAAATCCATCATACGAGTCATATGTGTTTAATTTCCTATAGTACTAGATACTCAACCATAGTGTGGTGACTTCTGCAATACAATATCCTTCTATATCTTCAACCTGCTATATCCATGTCCTGCTATATTCATGTCCTGATATGTCCCCTTTCTGCTATATCATCATCCTACTATATCTGTATGCTGCTACATCGACATCCTTCAATACCCATATTCTTTTATTTCTATATTGTGCTATATCTACATCCTGCTACAACCACATTCTACCAGATCCATATTTGTCTCTATCTATATTGTACGATATCCATATCCTGCTACGTGCACACACTGCTATGTCCCCAGCCTGCTATATATATATCCTTGTACAGCCATACCATCTTATTATTATTCTTCTTCTTCCTCTTTTTCTTATTATTGTATTTATTAAGTGCAGACCTTGCTTTGAGAAGCACCGGAGCGCTTTACATAGGTATACAGCAATACAGATACACTACGGAGTTCTTTACAAAGCAATACAACAATAGAGATGCATAACGGAGCGCTTTTCAGAGGTAACAACAGAACAGATATACAGCGGGGGTAGGATACAGAGGGGGAAAGAGGGAGGGTACAGCAGTACAGGCTGGTGGGAAGGAGAGGGGTGGGCAGCATCTAGCGAGTCAGGTGGCACGAGGGGAAACTTGATGGCCTAGGTGTTGAGGAGGAGAGACTCCTTGAAGAGGTGGGTCTTGATTTGTTTTCTGAATTGTAGGAGCGTGGGGGCAAGTCTGATGCTGACGGCAAGTAGGTTCCATAGTCTTGGGGAGTAGGCACGGAAGGCTTGTTTTCCGGCCCTTTCCTTTTTGCAGTGGGTTTTCAAGTCTGCACATGTCCTGGGTTCTGGGGGAGCGCTGTCTGCTGGCGATATAGGGTTTCTTAGCGAGGTAGCTGGGTGACTTGACGACGACTGCCTTATAGCTGATTCTGCAATCATGATCTCATAGGCATCCTTTCCTGGAGACCTGCAGTATTCACCTCCCTTCAGATGCTCCTGAGGAGGCCCTTTCAAATCTGTGTATTTACGTCAGTCAGTGGGAAACGAGAATGTGACCCTCTACAGACTGGCTCCAATTCTCCAAAGGAATGCCTGTGATCCACCCCAGGTACGCCGCCCGACTCAGCAGTTCCTAGGTGTGTAAAACCAAAGGACACTAAGAACTGACTTCAAATTTTGACCTTTAATGCCCTTGATTAAAACTAGTTTTGACCAGAAATGAGTTAAGTCCCTTTGCTCTTTATCCAGAAAGATGCGACTTTCTGTACAAGTCACCCCTGTAAGAAGACAGGTTGTCCTTGTTAGTTATTGCTCTTGAATTCTCTCATGATACGCCCAGTTACATGACAATGAGGAAGACATTTAAATAATCCAGTAGTTAGTGTAGATGCTCACCCAGTGATGAAGTATATTATGAAAAAAAACTACCACCCCTGAAACGGACTGATATTTATCTCATTTGTATATTTAAAGAACAAAGAACGTGGGAGGCCTTCTCCACGCGCAGTCACTGCCAAAAAAGCAGTGATTTATAAATGGTTACCAACACTTACCAAAAGTTGCATTGTTTATCCATGAGGAACATTAGAACAGTTGAATGTGTAATCCAGAGAACACATGCTTAATTTAAATGTATAATGCATTAGGAACTATATACAATAATTGCCTTAAAATGTGTCTGTTGTAGTTCCATGGACCAAAGAAACCATACAAGATGGAAACAGACTAAGGGCAAAATAAAGTGCTGCCGGCAGAAACTGACTTTTTTCATTGCACTTAGTTATATCTATCCGTGAATAAGAGCCGAATACGTGTTTGCAATCATAAGAAACCTTAGCTTTTGCAAAATACCATTGACATTGTATGAAACCCTAGGTCAACATTCCATTGATCACTGACCTAAAATGGAGCTTTTTGCAGCCATTTTGTGAATTTCTTCCAGGAATGGGAGAGGGAAACATGTTGACAGAAACCATGCTTGGTGGTTAGGCCAGTGCTTTAAGTGGGGTAAAAAATTGAGGGGGGGCCCTTGTTTGGGGGCGTGGCTTCCATTGCGGGCGTGGCCTAAAAGTGCACAAATCATAGTAAGGTGCGCAAACAAATATATAAATGTATTTGAGCATTTATATATTTGTTTGCGTACTACTATGGTTTGTGATTTTTCAAGCCTTCTTTTATATACATAACAATGTTACATATTTCTATGTTTATACAAGATGGCTTGTAAGTGCACAAACCATAGTAAGTTACTCACACTTGTGTGCTTACCTTACTATGGTTTGTGTACTTTTCAAGCTGCCTTTTATAAAGATAGACATTTGTAACATATGTCTATGTTTATAAAAGACGGCTTGAAACGTAGCCATCTTTTATAAAGCGTTGAGGATGGACAAAACCCAAGGTGGCTTTGTCCGACGACAAAGCTATATAAAAGATGCCTTGAATTGTGTACGATTCAAGCCGTCTGTTATAAACATAGAAATATGTCTACGTTTATAAAAGATGGCTTAAACGTACACAGTTGAAGGCATCTTTTATAAAGCCTTGCCAAAGCAGAAAGGCGCCTCGGGCTCAGATCACAGAGCCCGAGTTGTCTTTCACCCTCTGTGAACCCGCGGGCTCCGTGATCTAATCTGCAGATTAGATCATGGAGCCTGCGAGTTTGCTGAGGGTCAGTGACCTGGCGAGGGAAAACTAAGGGACAGAAAATACGCAATATGATTTCAACCAAACAATGTAATCACTTTTCCCTGGCTATTCACTCCCCCCTCCTTATGCAATGCAAGAAAATGGGAGGAAAGCACACAGTTCTCAGAAATGCGATCAATGTAATCAGTTCAATCCAGCAAGCTTAGACAACAGAAAACAGATAGGAGTTTTGAAATCACAGGCCCAAATTCTTTGATATGTGCTGGCAATGAATGAGAAATATGCTAAATTTGCTTTTAATTCCCCTTTAGAGGTTCAGGATGAGTGGTATCTAGTTAATATTAGTCCAGGCTCACACTAGCAATGATGCAGGAATGATTAGCAGGTGAAACGAATTTCTAGCAAATGGAAATCAGCAGCAGCAGTTTTTTTACATGTGAAGAAATTGCAAATCGCGGCAAAATTCGCGGGTGCGTGTTCCGTGATTGCGGTAAAACTATAAGGGGTAGGGATGTGGTTCTAGGTTCCTAGGAAAGCCACGATTCTAAGCTATCAGAGGAAAGTTACGGCAAGTCTCTAGCTCAAACGGTTGCGGAGATATGAGCAATTTAATAAAGGTCGTTTTTGGTTTTGTAAATTTTAAACGCACACTTTTTCAAAATGACAAGTGACAAATTTTTGCAGCTAGAATGACAGGTGACAGCTAGGAGGCAGTTCTACTTAGGTTAAATAGATTGAATTAGATGAATTTAACTAAGAGATGTGTTCTGAGTTTGGCTGAGTACTCACAAGAGATTTTAACAGGAAAGCGACTTGGTCACGATCTGGTCAACAGTCTGGTCAGGTCTTTCCGGGTTCTGCTCACAGCGCCTGGTTTGGTCTCTGCTAGGCACCGGTTCTTTGGGTCTCCCTGCTCTGGATGGATTGAAGTCTCTAGTTTGGCTTTCTGGAGTTTGATGAATTTGAAGTCTGGATCTCAGGATGTTGTATGGTCCAGCAGAGTGCGTTGCAGCAATTGGGATTCAAGGTCTCTACCTAAGTTTCAGTGGTCCATTTATATGTTCTCCAAGTGGGTGTGTGTGTCGCATCACTAGCCTTGCCCCTCTCCACTTTCCATTGGTCCAGCTTTCATCCCTTACTTGATTGGGGAATGAAATGAAGTGTCATCATGATGAGGTCTGTTTATGATACAGAGAACCCACCCCTTTCAACTTTATACACAATCTATATCTGACCTAAAAACATATTTGCACAGGGACACATTTGATTAAAATCACATATACATGGTGTGGCTGAATTTAGCCATGTCTCTGTCCAAATGTGTTCATCCTAGGAGCTCGCATTCAAAGAGTGTACATAATTGACTTTTTAACTGCTTTTTCAATTTCCGACATGGACCCAACTTTACATACATGTGTGCAGGGGGTAGGGACATTAACTGATGAAGTTTCAGATTTTTAACATGCACACATTTAGAGTAATATCCACTTTTCCGCTAAAACCCCCCTGAACATACCACCGGTTCCTACCACGTCTTAAACTGTGGGCAGAAAAATCACAAGAATTATGGTATCATTTATAAAATTTTCACATGTCCGCACTATGAATTATCCCCCTTTTTATAAAACCATATCCTTGCTGCAGGGGTGTGTCTTTTCAGGTCACATGGTACAGAAACCAGTCTTTCCAGTTTCTGCCAAGCCAGCTTGCTTCTCCCAGGCAGTGCTCCTCCCAGCTTTTCCAGGAGGAAGCCACTTTTTACGACGTCTGTAATAAAAACCTTTGCCTAAGTGAGGAGGGCTTTGTTCACTCTCTGGCAGAGCACAGGAAATTCAATTATCAGATAGGTGGCATATCCTTATTGTGGGCAGCAAAAGGAACATTGGCCTGGGAACATGGTTGTGACTCAAATTTCACTCCTGATGGGGGTTAGTTGCTAGGCAAAATCAAGTTCCTTAAGCCAGACCTTCAGCTAACTTTTTGTTGCTTTTAAAATCACTTGTAATTTCACACATGCAGCTAGAATGCTGATTCTAAGTGCAAAACTATGACATTTCAACAGTTACAAAGGCATGTGACACCAAGCATAGGTCACTCATTTAATTTAACATTTTCGATTTTGGTGGTTTTAAATCCAGTTTCAGTTAGGCTTAAGCTGCTGACTCCATAGCATTTTTGTTATAAGCATTGTTTTTGGGCTCTTCATTTCCCGGATTTTGTAGCACACAAAACTCCATTCTGCCAAATGTCTGCTGGTGTTCAGTGAATATTTTTCACATGTTGCAAGGCTTGAAATAGGCATTTTGGCTTGCCTTCAGAAAAACACACAGAGTGGTTTTAAAACGCCGGCTTTTGGATAGTGGTGAGTACTGGTACTGCACCCATTTTTGGGATTTAAGAAATGAATTCCCCACACTTCTAGGTTGCATTTGGCAATCAGCATTGCCATTCCCAATGGTTTCAGACTACTGTGCGGGTAGTCCAATGGTGGTTTTAAAGCGCTTTGAAGCTAACCGGCGCTACTGTTTTTCCTTTGGCAACCCATTTCCCTCATGGCAACCCGGCCTTTCATTCTCGCACTGGTGGGGGGCAAGTGAGGCAACCATTTTAGTGTGCGCGCAAACTGCGCAGCTTTCCTGGATTTCGGCGCACATGTGGGTTTTCCGCCATCTTGAATTTCCTAAGCCCACAGCACCAAATGTTGTAGCAGGATAGCTTAAACGTGGGTCAGGACCCCCAACAAGTCCCCCCCACGTGACTGCCCCTTGACTTTGAGACGATGGGGAGTCGCGTGCACAAGGGTTTTGACCCATGCACCGGTCTGTCCGCATAATCTTCTTCCTCTTCTGTAGATGGCACAGTTCAGCATCCTCTTCTCCATCCGGTACTGATCGATGGGTTCTCCTCGCCGGTCCTGATGGGAATATTGGGCGGTCCACTGGGCCCCTTGGATCTTCGTTCCCGCTCTCCGGATCGTCCTTCTTGGTCATCCTTCATGGTTTCACCTCTCCTAGGATGATAAAGCAAAAGCGGCAATATCTACTCATAGACGTTTTTTTTCCACCACTGTTGAGATAGTGGGGCAGCATATGCATTTCATCATAACGAACCATTACATTCTTATTTTGATAAAAACAGTATAACTAAGAGACAGTTTCATACAAATCACAATATTTTAGAGACTAAATGTGGTATGTTTTATGATTGGAACTGAATTAGTCTAATACAGTACCCGCTAGGATTCCAGAGGATTCCTCCAGTTGTTGCAGAGTGTGCCTGGGATGGCAACATTTCAACTGGTTTATGTGGACCCACTTGTCTTCCCCCTCTGCCGAACCGCCTTTGGGGATGCGGATCTTGTAGGCCACAGGGGAGATCTTATCGACGATCTCAAAGGGTCCCTTCCATGTAGGCAAAAATTTGCGCTGCTTGGCCTGGTTCCTTTGGAAGTTGTATAGATAGACCCGGTCTCCCACCTGATATTCCTTCCTGGAAGTTTTCAGGTCATAATGGGTCTTCATGCTATCAGCCGATCTTTCTAGATTCCGCTGAGCATAAGCAAAAGCATGTTGGAGGTGTTTCCTTAAATTCTCTACATACTCATGGGTAGTGGAGGCATTTATCAGTGTCTGCTCTTGGGTCCTGTAGAGCAAATGCTGAGGAAGCACCATCTTGCGCCCAGTCATCAACTCAAATGGTGACATTTTGGTTGCAGATGAAGGGGTAGATCTGATGGCCATTAGGACCAGAGGTAATCGGATATCCCAACTTGGCCCAGAATCTGCCACAAACTTCTTTAATATGCTCACAATTGTCCGGTTATATCTCTCTACTGCCCCAGAAGAAGCTGGCCTATAAGCAATATGCAGCTTTCTCTTGACCCCCAGTATCTCCCACATCTTTGTCATTACTTCGCTGGTGAAGTGGCTATCTCTGTCTGACTCAATCCTTTGAGGTAGACCAAAACGGGAAAAGATGTGGTTAATCATCAAGGCAGCTGCAGTTTCTGCCTTGCAATTTGGGGCTGGGAGACATTCCACCCACTTGGTAAACAAGCATGTCACGGTCAACATGTACTTATTCCCCCTAGCCGAGCGAATCACAGGGCCTACAAAGTCGATTTGTAAATCTGACCATGGCAGTGTCATCCCCCGCTTTTGTAAAGGCGCCCGGTGTGTGAGGGATGTCGGCTGAAATTGTGCACACACAAGGCAACCCTTCAGGTACTGGTCGAGGTCCTGCCCCATGTGTGGCCAGTATGCAACCTCTCTTAAGATTTCCAATGTTGTGTGAAACCCCCTATGACCGGCAGTGGCCGCATCATGGGCGTGACTTAACATCAGGCTTCGGAATGAGGTAGGAACCACCCACTGATCGTGGCCAGCTTTGGATTTCCTTACCAACAAACCGTCTTGGATCCGGAACATTTTTGGACATTTCATCAACACTCTTAGGTCCTCTTTCCCAATGTAATCGGTATCCATCAGGGGAAAGTTCTCAGGGTCCTCAAGGTGCTGGTAAAATTTACCAATTATTGGATCCCCCTTCTGAGCAGTAATCAAATCAGCATCAGGGGTCTCCTTACTCCATTGTGCAATTGAAAGGTCGTTGTGAGCATGTGTCTGGGACCTAGTGATGGCAGTGACCTGGATTTCCCCCAACAGGGACTCAATCTCAATTAGATCCCCTTGGATGGCCCCAGTTTTGGCCAGCTGATCAGCTAAGTCATTTCCAGTTTTGTCTGGTCCCTCTACTTTGGAATGACCCTTGATCTTCTTCCAATAGATGGTCATCCCATTCGAGGTGACCAGATCATCAATGTTTTGGATCAACTTCCCATGTTTCAAGGGTTTGTTGTTAGCACATAACATGCCTCTGGTTTTCCAATTAACCAGGTGCTCCACGAACCCGTTCCGTACATAATCCGAATCTGTGATTATGACCAGTTCGTGGAGTTGATGCTGGACAGCAGTGAGGATGGCCTGATGCACAGCCATCAATTCTGCCACCTGACTACTTCGGGGACCAATTTTGTATCCAGCGGAGGGTTCTGGGGACTCATTCACCCATGCATTCCCTACGCCGGCCACCAGTTCTTTCTCCCCGTTGTTGTCGACATGGTAAGAGCATCCATCCACATACACAGTGGGCATTCCCACACACTTGTCTTCTTCAAAGACTTTGTGGGGGGAATTAAGGTATGCCTCCATGTTGTCCTTTATGTTTAGACTTTCGTCCTCGAGACAGTTTTCTCGGGCACAATCATGCAAGTCAGCCAGACCTTGCGCGAGGGGACTCTTCTTGTTTTGGCCATATCTGACCTCCACAGGAAAGCCTTGCATTGACAGAATCCAGGAAGTAATTCGGGAATTACTCACATTTCCGGCCCGGATTCTGTCACTCTGGAGATATTGCAGAGGCTGGTGTGGAGTCTCCACTATGATGTGTTCCCCCTGGATAAACGGGCGGTAATTCTTCAATGCCCACACCGTTGCCAGGAGTGCCTTCTCACAATCGTTGAATTTTTCCTCCACAGAGGATAAAGTTTTGCTCGCATAGGAGATTACTTTATTGACCTTGTCATGCTTTTGATATAACACTGCCGTCAAGCACGTATTAGAGAACCCCGTCTCCAGGAAGAACTCCTTGTTTCTGACAGGGTAAGCTAGGCAAGGCGCTTGTGCGAGGCTTCTTTTGAGTTGTTTTACTGCCTCGGCTTGTTCTGGACCCCATTCCCACTTGACCCCCCCCTTCAGGAGATGAATCAGGGGTCTGGTGATCTCTGCGTAGCCCTCAATGAACTTTCTGCTGTAATTAGTCAGTCCAAGGAGGCTCCTTAGTTCCCGCAGAGTTGTGGGGTCTTTCAGTTTCTGAAGTGCTTCCACTTTCTTTTCCTGGGGACAGAGACCCTGAGGAGTAATCTCATGCCCCAAGAAATTAACACGGGTTCTACACCATTGTGCTTTCTGAAAGGAAAGTTTTGCTCCGGCGGCCCTCAACTGTGTCAGAACATAACGGATCTCCGCTATGTGTTCCTCCACAGATGAACTTTTAATGAGGACATCATCTACATAAGCCAGGTTACCCCTCGCACCCAGGTCGGGCATGGCCTTATGTAGGAAAATATTGAACTCATTACCGGAGTTGAGGTATCCGAAGGGAGTCCGGGTCCATGTGTACTGCTGGCCCCCAAAGGTAAAAGCCAGTTTGTATTGGTCCTCCCTACTGACAGGCACAGTCCAGTATCCATTGGTCAGGTCTATTGCAGTGAATACCTGTGACCCCTGGATCTGGGCCAGCCCTTGGTCAATGTAGGGCAGAGGCCATCGGGATGTATGGACCCGTTTGTTGAGCTCCCTGAGGTCGGCGCAGAGTCTCCACTGGCCGTTTGGCTTCAATATTCCCAGCACCGGATTATTGAAGGTGCTGTGGACTGGACGGATTATTCCCCGGGACTCAAGGTTCTTAATTATTTCAGTAAGGGACTCCATTGATGCGAGAGGCAAGCGATATTGCTTCACAAACACTGGAGTCATGCCAGGGTCCGTGGGGATTGTCGTGGTGTGGATGTCGGTGCGACCACAGTCGTATGAGTCTACCGCAAAGAGATCTTGGAAATCCAAGAAAACTTGTTTCAACTTTTGCTTTTGTTCCAGAGTCACACAGGCATCAGCTAGGTTGACTCTCTCTTCCACCATCTGCCTGAAGCCTGGAAAGACTTCTGGTTTGGCTATCTCCGCGGCCTCCTCCAGCTGGGTGGAGAAGTCCCTGGTCAGAGTGCTGATTTGGACCGGAGGCTTCAGGTGGGAAAGGCAGCCCTCATGGACTTGGAAAATCACCTCATCCCTCCTGAAGTCACAAGTCACATCTTCCTTACCATAGGGGCAGGAAGTGTACACCAGGAAGTTCCCCCCATGCCGGGTAAAAATCCTGTCTGGTGTTGCGTTGTCATCACTGTCACTGTCAGAACAGTCCTTGGGGATGGGTCCTAACAGTTCATTTACAAGATCAATGGAGAAATGTCGGTCATCAACCGCCATTCCAATAATGGTGCCTGCGGCTAGAGTAATACTCTTTAAGTCGCTGTTATCCACCTCTATTGGAATGGTGTCATATTCTAGGTTGACTAATGGAGTTGGGTTTACCCCCAACCCTTGCTGTTGGAGAGAAGCATTTAGATGTATATAAGCATCAGGGTTTTTCAACTCTTGTCCCCTTTTAACTTTCACTTCCAGGGAGAATTGTCGGGTCCTTTCTGGGATGGTGACTTCCTCTTTAACCTGAATTTCAACTGCATAAGGTAGCAATTGAGCTGACCTAAATGCTTTTTCTGGATCATCAAAGCCCATGGGATTATCCGCTAGTCGGGACCAAGCTTTGAAGTTTATTAGGTCCAAACTAATGGCAAAGCGATTGAGAATGTCACTGCCTAAGCAAAAGGCGGCAGTGACGTCTCGCACGACCCAACAATTATGGACTATGCTCTTGTTGCCAATGGAGATTTTGAGCATACACCTGCTTGGCAGGAGATGTTTTGAATTGGGTGCTTCCAGGTCCATTTCCCATTTGTCTATCAGTTTGAAGGTGGGAATGGCTGGATCTTTTGGGAGTTGGCGGAACATGGCTTCGCTGATGAAGCTCTTACCGTTGTTCACACACACTCGAGCGAGAACAGAGTCCTTCCCATCATTTAACTGAACAGGGATGAACAACTGCTCTCCAATTTGCTGAATATCAGCCAGGCTCTGAGCTGATTTCACGTCTTTCTGGACTATAGGAGTGGGAGTTTCAGATTGTGGATTTGTAAAGAATTTCAGAGTGTTTCCTTCCAGCGTGGAATACCACTTTAGACTGGAAGGAAGGTTGATTTTCAGAAATAGAGAGGACCCCCCATCACCAGTCTGTTGTCCTACTGCTATTACTGTCACGTCTGGAATTTGGTTGTTCTGGAAGTGAAATTCTACTTGGTCAGATTTTTGTTCAACCATGTGGCATGTGCCGTTTAAACTAACATGGTTGACACTCTGTTTTAATTTTATGGGTCGGCTAGTCTGAGTCCAGAGGACCTTGTTTACGCAATCTATTAGGGGTGACAACCTTCTCAGGAGGTCATTCCCTAGTAAACAAGGGGTGCCCTCTGGGGTCACAACTATGACCGGGTGTTTCAACTTGTGTCGCCCGATCTTAATGTCCAAGTCTGCCGTCCCCTCGACGGGAATTTCCTTCCCGTCAAAGTTCTGCAGTTGTCCAGGAAGAGAGGTGAGAGGAATTTGGTAATTCTCTCCCCTTCCTGCATTCAGTTCGTCAAAGGCCCTTCTGGACAGAAGGGTAGCTTGAGATCCAGTGTCCACCAGCGCTGAGATTGTACCCTGCCCCTGTACTTGTACCGGGGCATAATATCTTCCCTCCTTCTCCTCAAGGGGGCACAGATAATGTACATTTTTGGACAACTGGTGGGCTAACTTTCTGGTTTTGGACATCGCTAGCGAAGAGATTTGGGCAGAATTCTGTGGAGAGTCTTGGGAATCTGAAAGAAAAATTTTGCAACTGGAGATCAGAGCCATTGTGGGTTCCCCTGGCTCCGTTTCTGGGCCGCCCCCCCCTTTTTGGAGGCAGTCCCCAGGATGGGTTTGAACCAGGGGATTTTCTTGCTGTTGGTTCTGGGATGAGATGGTGGGCGGCGGTAGCTCAGTCTCCACATCTCCCCAGTCTGGATTTGCATCCCTAGGGACCCATTTTTCTTTGGGAGGAGTTCCCCCCTCTCTGAAGGAGAAGATCCTTTTCCCAGGATCCTCTGAGGATCCCTCTCCCTCAAATTGGAAGATCTGTACCTCCTCCTCAAACTGAGTCTGTTTGGGTCTTTTGTTTCTCCTACCCCCCCTCTGCTCCTTAGGAGGCAGACTTTCAGGGGCAAGAGATTTTGTTTCCGGTTCCTGGGTTTCCAGGGGCTGTTTACAAGTGAGGAAGGAAGCTTCCTCCAAGGCTTTACACCCCCCTTCCCCTTGTGCCTCCTCCCTGGGAACCGGTGAGTTATCGGGGTGCTGCCCCCGTCATTGTTCTGGAGCACCAGGTCCAGAGTTGGGTGCGTTCTGCGCCGGCATGCTGATCTGAGGGTTCTGCTGCGCCCTCAGTATATGACCCATATCCCGCGCCATGTTTTGAACCTGGCGCTCTAACTGGGAAACCCGCTCAGGCTGATACGGGGCCCTGTTTTCTCCCCTGGGCTGATCCCGGGAAGGGTAGCTGTCCCTCCTCTGGTAGTATCCCGGGTTGGGAAGATTTGGGTACCCCTCCACCCTTGGCCTCCCCTCTCCCGGATTCAGTGGTCTGGGCTCAGGGAATTGAGGAAAGAAGGATGGATGATTTTGGGGTTGGAAGTCGGGTGGATATCTGGGGAAAAAGTTCTGCCCAGGGTTTGGTAAATTTCTGCCCTCCTGTGGGAAGTTTGGAGGGAAGTTCCCTGGGTTAGGTGCTTGGCTGGATCCCCCCCCTTGGGCTGGAGGAGTCCACACATAACCCAGGATGGGTCTGTTACCCTTGTAACGGGGACTTACATAATCAGGAGAGCGAGGGACCCCATTTGTGGGGCTGCCTCCCTGGCTCCCTGTCTGTGACTGGCCCGAGGACCTTCTGGGCCTAGCATTATTAGGTGCAGGTAGGTTTTTAGGCCCCCCCATCTCCAAATCTAAAACGGGGGTGACCTTTACCTCTGCCACCTTGGCAGCAGCAGGGGTGCTGTTGGCTTTGGGGTTTTTCTGGGCATTGCTTTTATTTTCTATGGGCTTCTGCACCTCATAGATGCGGGTAGCCTGTTCAATGACCCAGTCTAAAGGTCTTTTCTCGTGAAAATCCCTCACGAGCTGGGTCATGATATATTTGGGCAAGGCATGGAAAAACGTGTTGATGAATTCACGGCTATCCGTGCGCACCCTTCTTGCGGTCTGTGCAAAAGCCCGTTTTAACTCCTGCACAAATTCTTGTGGGGCCTGATCCTCCCCACATTGCAAATTGTAGGCTGCCTTGCGAGCCTCTTGAGGATTTCTGTGAACAGAAAAATGTTTCAGGATGGCCGCCTTATAGGTGGACCATCTTAAATGATTTTGGTCCTCCAGCCCCGCAAAGAAACTGGAGTATTCCGGGGAGAAGGTCCACTTTACATATTGAATGCAGCTTTGGCTGTCCTTCAAATGGAAAGTCTCCATCATTTGTTCAAACAACTCTAAGTGCTCCCAAACAGAATACTTAGAGTTCTTATGGTAAGGCGTGATGACGCTCCTGATCGCCTTAATCTGCTTTAAGGGGTCCTTAAGCAGGGCCCTTTTTGCCTTATTGGCCTTTTTGATTCGGGTAACCCTTGTCCATTCTTCGTCGGACTCAGAGGCACTGCTCCCAGAGGTTCCCGTCTGTTCTTCCAGGTTTTCCCGGATTCTGCGAGCCTGGGAATGGCTGGCAGAATGTGGGGACCTGGTCTCCTGTGTCCTGCGCAGTTCAGAGGAGTCTTCAGATTCCTCCTTGCTGCCAGGATTTGATGGGTACCCCCTCCGCTGACCTAACTGGGCAGAGGTTTTCAGGATGCCCTTAAGGGGCCTACTCTCCTGGGGTTCCCCACTGAACTGTATTGTACTTGGGTGCCCATACCCGGATGCCCACCCCTCCATTCCTGGATGGTACTGGCCTATGGGCCCCATGCTTCTGGCTGGATAGTAATCTGCCATCCCTGTGGCCCTGTGCTCATGTGCGCCAGGGAACATGGGGGTGGTAGAGTCCAGGGACTGGGGGAGATGAAGGCCCCTGGTGTTAGGGCTCCTGCGGTTATGGTCAGGAGTCTCTCTTTCCCAACGGACCTCATCTCTATCCGCCCCTGCTCCCTGTTGCAATGCAAGAGCCTGCATTTGTGCTTTCAGTTCCTCTGTTAAGGCCTTACTCGACTCTATCAGTCTCTCCTGCATCGCTACCTGCTGTTGGAGCCTATCATTGTGCTGGCAGAGAGCCTCATTTTCCCTCTGTGCTTCCTGGTTGGTCCTGGAGAACTGGGCCAGTCTTTGCTGCAGGAGGGTTACCTCCTGAGCTGTGTCCCTATTGGCCTGCTCCTTTCTTGCTAGAGCATCCTCCACCCTTCTGGTGTGCTCTACCAAGTTCTGGTTTTCTTTTTGGAGGTCACCCAGCCCCTGGTGGGCCAGGTGATTTTCTTCCATTTTCCTTTTTAAATGGCAGACTTCCTGGCCTAAGGCGTCTCTTTCCTGACTAAGAGCCTGCATTTGTGCCGCCAGGTCGTCCCTCTGCCTTTGAAAGGCACCAGCTTTCTGGCGCTCCTCATCAAACTCCGCCTGGGTATCCAGGTCTTTCAGAATTAGTTTGTTGCTCTCCTCCTTCACTCTATCTAGGTGGCCTTGCAGGGTGACTACCTGCTCAGCACATGCCCTATTGAAGTCTAGCTGTTGCTCCAACTTTTTCTGGCTTTGCAGTAGGGAGTCCAAACCTTCTTGGTGTTCCTTCTGCAAGGCCAGAAATCTGGTATCCTGTTCTGACTTTTCCTGTTGTAGGATGCCCATATCCTCTTTTATTTTAATGATATATTGCCTATTATCATTTTCTGCCTCCTGGCTCCTCTGCAGCCTCTGCTCAGAAGAGACCAGGTCAGATTGGACCTTCTCTAACTCCATCTGTTGCCTATTTGCCAGATTTTGGCTTTCAGCACATCTATCCTGCATGTCTCCCATATATAAATATAAATATGTCGCTATCCTAACAATCTTGTCGTGTTCATCTTTGGCCTTAGGAGCCATATATAGTTCACTCAGGGCCACATGTAATGGACCCTGATCTCTCCATAAGTCTGACCCTGTTTCCGTGACCTGTTGCATGATGGCCTGCAACCAGACTGTTTGGTCCTGGTGAGTCCACTCACCTCTCACAAATAACTTATGTAAGAAGTGCTCTCTGGCTATTTTCATATCTACCAAGGTCGTCATTCTAGAGATTGGTCTCTGTCCTGACTTACAGAAGTTAGTAATTTATTTTTGCAGAACAGAACTTTTCTTGGAGTGTCCCTTTTGAGGAGTGCTTCACAGCGTAATGCAGCGTGGTGATCCGACCGGATGTATGTATCTGGTCAGCTGGCACGCTGTATTAATCTGCACAAATGGTAAATCTAACCCAACGTCTCGGCTCGAGCCCCCAATTTGTAAGAGGATTCAATTCAGCACTGCAGCCAAGTTAGCGCCTAGTCTAAAATACTGAATGAAAACCCTTATTGATATATCTTTAGGTCCAGTTCATGCGTTCCGGATGACTACCCTTGTATCACACCCCTCTCTTGGAATCCCCCTGACCCCACTGAGCCAAGAAGTAGTTCTGTTTTGCAAGTTAAAAGGTTTATTTGATAATTTCAAATATATATATATATGGATCACACTTATAATAAATTAATAATTGAATATCACACTTAATCTGATATGGGAAATATTAATAACGGAGAATCTGGCACTAGCACACTTCTTTATAATGACTAATGAGTTAACATGAAATGGATAAGGTAGCACACTGGTAAACAGGAACAAAAGTATACTGTGGTAGAGGATGCTTTATGTAAGCTCAGTTGGATGCAATATTCAATGAATGCAGTACAGAAAATACGCAATATGATTTCAACCAAACAATGTAATCACTTTTCCCTGGCTATTCACTCCCCCCTCCTTATGCAATGCAAGAAAATGGGAGGAAAGCACACAGTTCTCAGAAATGCGATCAATGTAATCAGTTCAATCCAGCAAGCTTAGACAACAGAAAACAGATAGGAGTTTTGAAATCACAGGCCCAAATTCTTTGATATGTGCTGGCAATGAATGAGAAATATGCTAAATTTGCTTTTAATTCCCCTTTAGAGGTTCAGGATGAGTGGTATCTAGTTAATATTAGTCCAGGCTCACACTAGCAATGATGCAGGAATGATTAGCAGGTGAAACGAATTTCTAGCAAATGGAAATCAGCAGCAGCAGTTTTTTTACATGTGAAGAAATTGCAAATCGCGGCAAAATTCGCGGGTGCGTGTTCCGTGATTGCGGTAAAACTATAAGGGGTAGGGATGTGGTTCTAGGTTCCTAGGAAAGCCACGATTCTAAGCTATCAGAGGAAAGTTACGGCAAGTCTCTAGCTCAAACGGTTGCGGAGATATGAGCAATTTAATAAAGGTCGTTTTTGGTTTTGTAAATTTTAAACGCACACTTTTTCAAAATGACAAGTGACAAATTTTTGCAGCTAGAATGACAGGTGACAGCTAGGAGGCAGTTCTACTTAGGTTAAATAGATTGAATTAGATGAATTTAACTAAGAGATGTGTTCTGAGTTTGGCTGAGTACTCACAAGAGATTTTAACAGGAAAGCGACTTGGCCACGATCTGGTCAACAGTCTGGTCAGGTCTTTCCGGGTTCTGCTCACAGCGCCTGGTCTGGTCTCTGCTAGGCACCGGTTCTTTGGGTCTCCCTGCTCTGGATGGATTGAAGTCTCTAGTTTGGCTTTCTGGAGTTTGATGAATTTGAAGTCTGGATCTCAGGATGTTGTATGGTCCAGCAGAGTGCGTTGCAGCAATTGGGATTCAAGGTCTCTACCTAAGTTTCAGTGGTCCATTTATATGTTCTCCAAGTGGGTGTGTGTGTCGCATCACTAGCCTTGCCCCTCTCCACTTTCCATTGGTCCAGCTTTCATCCCTTACTTGATTGGGGAATGAAATGAAGTGTCATCATGATGAGGTCTGTTTATGATACAGAGAACCCACCCCTTTCAACTTTATACACAATCTATATCTGACCTAAAAACATATTTGCACAGGGACACATTTGATTAAAATCACATATACATGGTGTGGCTGAATTTAGCCATGTCTCTGTCCAAATGTGTTCATCCTAGGAGCTCGCATTCAAAGAGTGTACATAATTGACTTTTTAACTGCTTTTTCAATTTCCGACATGGACCCAACTTTACATACATGTGTGCAGGGGGTAGGGACATTAACTGATGAAGTTTCAGATTTTTAACATGCACACATTTAGAGTAATATCCACTTTTCCGCTAAAACCCCCCTGAACATACCACCGGTTCCTACCACGTCTTAAACTGTGGGCAGAAAAATCACAAGAATTATGGTATCATTTATAAAATTTTCACATGTCCGCACTATGAATTATCCCCCTTTTTATAAAACCATATCCTTGCTGCAGGGGTGTGTCTTTTCAGGTCACATGGTACAGAAACCAGTCTTTCCAGTTTCTGCCAAGCCAGCTTGCTTCTCCCAGGCAGTGCTCCTCCCAGCTTTTCCAGGAGGAAGCCACTTTTTACGACGTCTGTAATAAAAACCTTTGCCTAAGTGAGGAGGGCTTTGTTCACTCTCTGGCAGAGCACAGGAAATTCAATTATCAGATAGGTGGCATATCCTTATTGTGGGCAGCAAAAGGAACATTGGCCTGGGAACATGGTTGTGACTCAAATTTCACTCCTGATGGGGGTTAGTTGCTAGGCAAAATCAAGTTCCTTAAGCCAGACCTTCAGCTAACTTTTTGTTGCTTTTAAAATCACTTGTAATTTCACACATGCAGCTAGAATGCTGATTCTAAGTGCAAAACTATGACATTTCAACAGTTACAAAGGCATGTGACACCAAGCATAGGTCACTCATTTAATTTAACATTTTCGATTTTGGTGGTTTTAAATCCAGTTTCAGTTAGGCTTAAGCTGCTGACTCCATAGCATTTTTGTTATAAGCATTGTTTTTGGGCTCTTCATTTCCCGGATTTTGTAGCACACAAAACTCCATTCTGCCAAATGTCTGCTGGTGTTCAGTGAATATTTTTCACATGTTGCAAGGCTTGAAATAGGCATTTTGGCTTGCCTTCAGAAAAACACACAGAGTGGTTTTAAAACGCCGGCTTTTGGATAGTGGTGAGTACTGGTACTGCACCCATTTTTGGGATTTAAGAAATGAATTCCCCACACTTCTAGGTTGCATTTGGCAATCAGCATTGCCATTCCCAATGGTTTCAGACTACTGTGCGGGTAGTCCAATGGTGGTTTTAAAGCGCTTTGAAGCTAACCGGCGCTACTGTTTTTCCTTTGGCAACCCATTTCCCTCATGGCAACCCGGCCTTTCATTCTCGCACTGGTGGGGGGCAAGTGAGGCAACCATTTTAGTGTGCGCGCAAACTGCGCAGCTTTCCTGGATTTCGGCGCACATGTGGGTTTTCCGCCATCTTGAATTTCCTAAGCCCACAGCACCAAATGTTGTAGCAGGATAGCTTAAACGTGGGTCAGGACCCCCAACAAGTGCCACCCCTCACATCTACACTGCTCTTTACCAGATGGATCGTTGTGCTGGCTGGCACAACAAGACCAGACATAATCTGGCAAACTACCTTTATGCCATGGACATCTGAATGCCATGCTTCGTCTCGTGGTTGCCACCACACCTGTCTGGGGTCTATGCTTACATGCTACGGCATTCTGTGCAGTAAGGCTGGAATTGCACAGTTGAAGTACATTTTCATTCAGAGCTATTTTGCCCAGAAATGTACAGTGACTGTGAGAGTAATAAAGGGCCTTTAAGATGCCAACACCCTATTCTCTTTCTGTAAAGTAAACTACGCGGCTCACCCCCATAGCCACTATATAACCACAAAACTAAAAGTCTCCTCCTATTATAAAGGATATAGTATATTATTATACTCCTCTACATGTCTCTTAAGTAAACAAGGTATTCTTGTGTTAGTTTCTACAGACAACATGCAAGCTCTTTATTTCTTGACTCTCTCACAAAACTGGCACAATGGTCTGTCCTATTTAAGCAGGTCAAACACAAAATGAATAAATCCAATTGCCCTTCTGGTAGTCTCACAAATTTGGGTCTGCAAGTCTGCGTTCCTGAATGTTGCTAGGAGTTCATAGGTAACTAAAAGCTGTAAGGCGCGACCTCCAAACAACCAGACAATAAAAACACTCCTCTAGGGAAAAACTCTCGGTGCACCACTTTGCAAGGAAAACAAGATTTCTATTGTATACAAAAAGGGAAAAGGTATCTGAAGGTCTCGTAGAACTGAACTGATACGGAGCTCTTTGTTAGTTCAAAGTAAGTGCAAGCTTTTAAGGAAAGAAATTGTCACTCATGATGTAAACAATATACAGTGTTAATCTCCCACCCTCACTGGCTACCCCCTATATACATACTACGAGACCCTATAGTCCCTTGACCGATTGGCCACATCCTAATCCAGCCCTATCCTCTGACACGCGGTTTCCCTATTCCATCACCTTGGTTCCCAGCAACTGGATCGGCGAGTAAACTGGAATGTTACCGCCCCTTCGGCCTAGTGGCATGGTCTGCACCTGGTCATTAGCTAGAGCTCAGTGGACAACTCTGAGGTCAAATTCGGCCTTTGAAATAATAGTGCACTTCTCATGATAGCAGAAATGCAGGCGCCCCAGCCATGCCCCCCTCAGCTTTGCACTTGATTTGTTGGTATCACCTCCTGCTCTTCATATAACACGTCAATGGATGCTCTGCTGCTCAATCCGCCATATCAGATGCCCACCCGTGGTAAACACCCGTGTTCTTTCGAGGACCACATTAATCATCCCAATTCTGATGGATGTGTGTAATCTCTTTTCCGTCTGGTCGTTCAAATGGGATGGCCGTTGTCACGGGGGGCACTAGTGCCATAAATCTAAACTGATCATTTTGGCAGCTCGAGACCTCGGATCTGGCTCACAATACGTTTGTCCTTCGGGAAGGGTGCAGCCCTACCCTTGCTCTGCCCATCACATTCCATTCTGGTTCCACAGGCCTACACCTTGACACAATTAAACAATTCCACTATTCTCAGATTCACACCTGGAGTTTGGTAAAGGGAAATGTATTCAAACTATACATTATGCTGTGCTGCTACACTTCCAACAGAGAATACAAAATGCAAGGCCTCACTTCCAATATGGCGATGCTTCAGTGTTTCCTGCACCCAGGCCCTGTATCTACCTGCTCATCATCACACATTATATTTCACTACTGCTACACAATATCACCCATGCCCTATACCCAGGCCTACCTAAGCTTCTATAACTACTTTAAAAATACATTTGTTGCTCCCAAATGCACTCCCCATACCCCTGCAGCTGTGCAGCTTCATTTTTCTCGTACGCTAATAGATTTTTTCTTAGCCTGAATCGCTTGGCCTTGTATGGGAGCTGTACGTGCATATCAACAAGGCCAATTTTTCTCTGTGTATTGATCTCTAAATGTCCATCATCAAAGTGAGGACTGATATGACTGACACTGTAGAGCTTGCTATGGCTGGAGGATAAGTACAAACAAATGGCCTCAGCATCAAAACAGCACAACTCAAAGTTGATATAGGAAGAATGGTCAGGCTGCAAGACTGTGAGTGATTGCAAAGTGTCCGGAAGAGTTGAGTTGTGTCCTGGACAGTATCCGTATGAAACGGGGGATATGATTGTGTATAATACATGGCCATACCCCGTCATTCATTTTAATTCTCTTGCTTAATTTAATATCAGAGATCGTCCCATTGTGGCTACACATAATCAGTGAATGTGGGTGTTTGCTGCTGAAATATCACCTACTCTCCCACTCTCCTGGTTCCACAGTGCCTCACCCAAACACTCCTTCTCTTTTAGGAGCAGAAATTCAGTAATAAAAAGCACAGTAAAAAAAAAAAAAAAAGTATCAGCAGTGAATTTTCACTGATAAGAAGACTGCATGTCTAGTGTAGAATCATCTTGCATAAATACACATGTACAAATAAATAATATGCAGCTTCTAGTGCGTTGCAGGAAAATAAAGTTTAAGCAGTTTAATAAAATGCATTGCAGATGTTTTGTGCTTTATCCTTAAATGGGTAGAATGATCATGTTCTTCCAGAACTCCCATAAGAAATCACTGTGGGCAGAGGATACCATGACTTCTTATGGGAGTTCATGCAGTTAAGTGGTTAAAATGAGTAATTACGTGCATAGAGATGTGTGTGCATATGGGTTGAACTCCAGCAGTGTGGGAAATAAATGTACTACCTTGAAGAGTTCTTTATCGAGTAATGTCTGTAAAGGGCCTCAGAAAACTACTTTACAAGAAATACAAGTGTAAGGATTGTCACGTCTTTAACTTAGTGCCGCAGTGACCACGGGAATTTTTCTCGATGCTGGCTCCAGCAGCAGGCACTGTGAAATAATATCTGCAATGTAATAATTGATTACAGAACAGTAGTGATGTGCTTTTCTTATTACAGGTCACTAGGGATAACACAAATAGAATGTAATGAGAACATTAATTGGTGGTAAACAGTATTTAAGTAACCAATGTACAACATATTTTTACTTTTCTGGAAACAGAATTTGCCTTGCCAATGGTTGCGTAGTTTTCTGCAGTTAGCAGACATGTTCTCTGGCTTTCTCTGACCTCCCAACAAACCCAAAACCAAGTCATGGAGCTCCTGTCCTTACCCACTATTTCTTGCCTGTTTCAGATATTGGGCCTCATTACGAGTTCATGGTGCTATTAGCACAATGGCTGCCTCCAAACCCGTGTCCATGTCCGGGTAGTCGGAATGGGGACTTACCGGGTCATTCCAACCTTGGAGTAACCGGTAAGTCCCCATTCTGAAAATCAGGAGCTAATAACAGGACCGCAAATAGCAGGCCCGCTATTAGCTCCCTGATCCCTTATCGGGTCCCACTAAGGGCGACTGGTAAAACCAGCCGGCCCTAGTGGGACCCGCTAATGGACCTTCGGAATGCGGCGGTAGGGGGTTAACGGCACCGGCATCCTTACCGGTACCATTAACCCTCTACCGCCGTACTCATACTGACGCCCATTGTCATTACTGATTTACTTTGATAGAAAATGTGTGCTTTTTATGAAAATGGCTTCAACAAACAATGTAGGTAATAATATTAATGATAATATTGACCATTTAGTTTTATTTCTTATTTTTTACATTTGTTATTGTGTATTTTTTACACAATTTGTACATTTTACACAAACATATAAAATAAAACCAATTTATCTCATGATAATTATATCTTGATGACAGCTCCTCTCAAGGGAAAAACAAATGAAAGCAAAAAGGAAAAAAATGTATTTCTTTTATACACATCCCAATTTCCTAAAATTAACTTTCTATCTTGACCATTTATGTAGCACAAGGCTCAAATTGAACTGCCACTCGGCGCTGATAATAGGTCATACCAAAGCCACTCAATGTAAATAGCATAAAAGGAAACATGTTGGAATTGAACACAATTAGGACTACATTGTGTGACCCTGCGGGTCAAGAGGAGGAGGTAGAACTACAGTCCACAGTTCCAGCGCATCAACAATGGTTTGAAAACCTCTACTTTATTTACAAGCCAACTAAGGTTTACACATATGCACCAAAGCTTTGAAAGCAAATAGCTCAATGTAGTGAACAGGTGTACTATTAAAGGTTCATCGGTTAGACGATATAAACATTAGGGTTGTAATCAAATGTTGTATTTGGGGAGTGGGTGTATGTGTGCATGGGGAGGAGACTGTGTGATCCGGGTGTCTCTCATGGAAAACCCTTAAATGATAAAGGTAAAATGATATATTTTGAATGAGTGAACTACAGTACACTTCACTTTGCTGATGGAAAATATATGGGGCAAGTGTTGATGCACATAAATGTATAATTTCCCAGGTTTAATTGTAATACTGCCTCAGTGTGGAAGTGGCTTGGCAATTATTTACCAGACTATTGGCCCAAATCCTCCTTTGTCTGCTTCTGGCAAAGTACCTATGTCAGTGAGTGAGCAGTGGGGAAAATTAATTTGTGCTTTAACATCTTTGAATGTAATCCCGCCTACTGCGATTGAAAAGGGTTTCCAAGTGCATACATTGCACGATTACCCTCTCTTGCTGTGAGTTTCATTTAGAGCATGTTCATCTGTGTTTGGAGCCCATTCTCTCAATTTTGGGCCTGAAGAGTCTCCTGGGACTTTGGACACAAAGGCCCTCATTACGACCTCGGCGGTAGCCATGCCACCGTTGGTGGCATGGCTGCCGCCGAAATCGCGTCCCGTCCCGGTCCACAGAATGAGGAATTACCGGGCCATTCCGAGTTCGGAAGTCCCGATAATTCCTCCCTCCAAGGACCCGGACCCAGTCCTTCCCATTCCCATTTCAGCCCCCATAGGGCTGAATGTGAATGGGAGAGGGAGCAAACAATGGGCAATTACGAGTTGGCCCGTTGTTTGCTCCCTCTTCCCCTCGCGGGACCCGGTAAGCACGCCAGGGTCGTAATGAGGCCCAAAGACTGTTCAGTGCTGTACAAACAGCAGATTGTACATTAAACTGAGCTGTTTTCCCAAAGTCATCCTGGTTCACCCAACTGATGCCTGTTAACCTAACTATACAACTGTAGATTAGGGAAATGGTTCAAAAGGTGTGGTTTATATGAACATTATTTGACGTCTCCAGCAACTGCTTAATCGGGACCCAGTCTCCACAATGCACCAGGAATAATCAAAGGTTTTCTGGCAGTGCCCTGCTCTGCCAGTAGCCTCAAGGCTGTATCCTCATCAGGGACTTTGCACACTGAAAGCCTTCCTACACTGGGATTGTCATAAGGGTCACCCACATATCCCTACTATAGAACTGGTCCCTAGTGGCTGTTTTGAGGCTGATGGACACTTCAGTGCTCATTTCTGTTGATTTACAGCCTCAACAATTCTCTCCCCACTCCTCTGCGTTTTGAGGTAGCATAATGTTCTATACAAGAAATAGCATCATAGCCGTACATGGAAGCAGTCATGTAACACACGCAGCCCTCGCAGGAACCCTGAACTCTGTAGCAATTGCAGTCTCAGATAATATATTGCCAGAATATCACACAATTACAATACAACCCCCTTTGTTCTCCTCACCTTTCACACAGTCTATTCTGGACTTGGGCACATATAGCACTCAGGCCTTGCAGTCCTGAATTACTATTCTGAGTTTGCCTTGTTGAAATATGTCAAAGTTAATCCTTGCTCAAGTGCCACCATGATTTTAATGGGTGGCTGGAAAGCAGCTTAAGCCCATCATACAGCCAAACATCATGTGTATTTGCTACTGAAGAGGAGTCAATCTCTCTCCCTCTGGTGACAGGCAGATGAATATGGCATTTAGGGCACATGCCCTGCCTGCCTGTCTAAACATTGTAAACGTTATAAATAGTGTCCATTGGGACAGCCATGCTGCTCTTATCCCAAACAGGTACAGTAGGAAGCAAGTACATTGTAAATTTAAGGTGGCAAATAATAGGTGAAAGAGGTATATATGTACACATTTATTTAAGAGATATGGAAAATATTATATGGCACACATTCATTTAGGAAAACACAGAATATGTCTGCCTGACTTAAGAAATATGACACACACTCAATAGACATAAGGAAAACATATCAGAATAAGGCCAGAATTATAGCAAAAGGAATTTAAAATAGAAGCCATATCATGCATTACAAACAAGTGCAGGCCTCAAAGCCTCACAAAGATTCAAATTGCTGAAAAAAAACAGAATAACAGGGCTGTGTGGTAGCTCAGACAAGTAGCAACTCACGCTAAGGTTATTGCGGAAAGTGTGGGCCTGGCCAAGCCAGGTGCACGACTTGGCAAATCAAATAGTAGAATACATTATTTGGAATGGTGCTGCTCACAAATGAAACTGGCATAAAGTCAGAAAAAAGAGAAATTAACCAATGAAAAAACAGACAGCTAATCTACGTGCTTTGCAGGCTGTCTAGGGCATGCCCCATTTCCAAAAAACGCTTCAAAACCAGTTCTCCAAATCGCAAAATATGTCTTGTGTTCACTGAAATAAGGAATAAACTGAGTCATTGTGACAAGAAACAATCAGGTGTTTCAGCAACCGTTTATGTCCAATGAAAAAAAGGGATGCATTTTGCTCATAGGAAACCTGGCCTATTACATTGTAAGGTTCATATTAAAACAGAAAGAACAATTGTGCAGTATTGTGCTTTCTGTAAAATTGTGTTCTACATTGAAAAACTCTGAGTATTTTTGTGCTAACTGAACATCTGTGGCATGAGAGATTCTCCCTGCCGGCAGAAAAGAAAATAAGGGCTTTTTGTTTTCTGCACAATTATGTCCCTGAATGGCTTATATTGAGTTATGGCTGAGCGGTGACCTCTTCAACACTACTGTTTGCTCCTCTAAAACTGCTTCACACACACAGTATGTTTCCTTACAAACACATTTGGAAGGTTCCTTCCTTTGTACAATCCATATCCATGGTTCACTTTAATGGATCCTCAGGATTGCAAGTGATCACAAAACAATCCTGCTCCCCCATCTGCATCACCTCATCCCTACATCTGTGGCATTCTACCCACTTTCCCATTGTCTTATCTTCTCCCTACTCCATTTCCTCTGCAGGCTTATATCTGAATACTCCGGTTGGGGCACAATATGTCAACCTCCAGACACACCAGGCGCTCTGAGATCACTACCATGGTTATCTGGTACAGTAGATATGCTTTGTACCATAAAACAACAGACCGTAACTGTATTAAATCACATATTTTAGGCATTTCATTAAGTAGTGACCAAGTTGTAGAGATCATGACTGAGAGACTGTCCTGGACACGAGCATTCTTAAGCCAGGGTACTTTACATGGAATGGTCTAGGTTGTGGAATCAGGCTGGGAACTGATGGGAGATATCTGATAGTGATTGGTGTTTAGCCAGTCCTTTTACCAACCAATGTTTATTGACATGTGTTACTACTTATTTGTCATGAAATGTAGATGGTTAACAATAATTTAACATTTATATAGCGCAACAAACCCTCAGGCAACTGAGCGCTGCTTATTATTACCCATGGTGTGTGGTGCTCATTTATCGAGCTCGGAAAGATGAAAGGCTGAGATTGGCCCTGCCAGGACTCGAATCTGCGTCAGCAGGATCTGCATAGATGTCAAAGCCAGTGCTCTACTCGCTGTGCTATCGAACTGGTTGGTTTGGGTGAGGCACTCTTGGTTGGATTGGGAGATATGGTGGGGAGGGTAATATTTGGGGCACATACCCTCCATTTTGTGGGAAAAAGAGCAGTACAAAATGTGTGGGGAAACTATCTGCTGTGAAACATTGATCGATACAAGCAAATGGAACCACTTAGGGGACTTCAAGTATTTCTTAGGCTACTAAAATGTACATTGTGGGCCCGAATTACAACCAGTTTTATGCACAGAACCTAAGGTGCAAACCCTATCCAGAGTGCTCTGGTCACAGCCCCCTTGAATAAATTCCCCACTATACACAGGATAGATGTGTGTGCAGGGAGGGAGATGGACTGTGGCTGCAAGAGTGCCACAAACAGCCTTCCAATTCATATTTAAAATTGGGTTCCTGACAGATACCCAGACATGTAAGCATGTGTATGCCTTTCCCCCCACTACCTGTTCACATTACTGGAGGACTGGAGGGATCGCTCCGCCCATATTGCTTCTATGCATGCATAGTCAGTGAAAGGACCAATCAATGGCAACATAGGTTTCACACCTTTACCTCTAGAAAAGGAAGTGTAAAATGGAATTGCTCATGCCCAGCATGAACGTTTCTATTTGGACACATTAATGAAGGCAGAGTCTGAAATGACGGTAGCAACGTGCTCTCTCCTGCATCTGGCCAGTGACTTTGAAGACTGTTCAACAAACTCATCCCTCTGCACTGAATGCACTGGACAATCCTGCATGAGCTTTCGTCTAACAAAACCTGTGCATGGGTTAATCTGCCCTTATAATGTCTACCCCATATACAGAATTACTTATTTCACTTACAAGTGCAGACTTGTAAGTGGATAGCATTTTTGGGAGGGGAGAACATGTTTTGTTAACTAGGACCTTTGTGACTAAAAGTTGAGGCACAGCGAGACAGTTATTTTGGATGAAGCAGCACAGCAGGGTTTATTTTCCTAAATGCATGTGTGATCTTTATTGCTCTACATGCAAAAGGTAAGTGGCTTTGGAGTTTTAGGATGAAAGAGGGGGATTGCAGTGATGGGAGGGGAAGCAGGCGGGTGACTAATGTTTGATCAGATGAAAGCAACAGAGGTATATTTTCACAGTGTTCCATCACCTAAAAATAAATATGTCATCTAACAGTACTTGGGGCTGATGCACTCATGTATTTGAAATTATAGAGCACTTTTGCCAAAGTGTTGGACAGCGAAATTGAAGGAGGGGAAGGAAATATGTTCTGGCAATCAACAGAATGCTACATTTTTAACAGCAGGGAAGAGCTAAAAGCTCAGATTTTAACGACGAGAGCGGCAGGAAGCAAAATTGGGGGCACAACATAAATGGCGTGGCGTTTAGAGCTAACAAGAGAACAGAAACATAAGAGGAACTAAGCATGAGGAGAACGTAGGACAGCCACAAGGAAAAGAGAGATAGACCAAAGAGTATAGTTAGGAGAGTTCATGGAAATGAGGGAGGAATATCAAGGAGGAAAAGGCCTTGGACTCATGAAAGGGCAATTCATGGGACGCAAAACTGAAGAAGAGAAGGGAAGAAAGCAAATAGAGAGCAGGAAACATGAGAAAACAGAGGGAGCAAGCGAAGAAGATGGGTAGCAGCATGAAAAATAGTATGGAGAGGAACAAGAGCTTAAGCAGAGTAACCCAGAAGAAGTCAGGAAAAGTAATCAACACACGAGAAAAATCAGTGTTTCAGTAGCAGAGAATGGATTAAAACCAACAGAGAGCAGCAAGAGAGGAGGAAGTATGAGAACAGAGAGGGAGCAAGAAAGGAGTATGTATAGCAGAATGAAAACTAGAATGGAGAGGACAAAGAGCTTAAGCAGAGTGACCCAGAAGAAGTCAGGAAAAGTAATCAAGTCAGGAGAAAGATCTGTGCTTTAGTAGCAAGTAAGGGATTAAAGCCAATAGAGAGCAGCAAGAGAGCAAGACATATGAGAGCAGAGAGGGAGCAAGAAAGGAGGATGGATAGCAGACTGAAAGATAGGATGGAGAGGAACAAGGGTTTAAGCAGAGTGACCCAGAATAAGTAAGGAAAAGTCATCAAGGCAGAAGAAAAATCAGTGTTTTAGTACCAGAGAAGCGATTACAGCCAACAGAGAGCAGCAAGAGAGGAGGAAGTATGAGAATAGAGAGGGAAAAGAAAGGAAGATGGATAGCAGAATGAAAACTAGAATGAGGGGGAACAGGAGCTTAATCAGAGTGACCCAGAAAGAGTCAGTAAAGGTAATCAAAACAGCAAAGAAAATCAGTAGCATAGAAGGGAATAAAGCCAATGGAAAGCAGCAAGAGAGGAGGAAATATGAGAACAGAGATGGAGCAAGCAAGGACGATGGATAGCAGAATGAAAGATAGGATGGAGAGGAACAAGAGCTTAAGCAGAGTGACCCAGAAAAAGCCAGGAAAAGTAATCAAGTGTTTTAGTAGCGAGAAGGGATTAAAGCCAATAGAAAGCAGCACAAGAGAGGAGGAAATATTAGAGCGGAGAGGGAGCAAGCAAAGGGGATGGATTGTGTAACGAAAATTAGAATGGAGAGAAACAAGACCTTAAGCAGAATGAGCCAGAAAAAGTTATCAAGATAGGAAAGAAAATCAGTGTTTTAGTAGAAGAGAAGTGAGAAAAAAGAACATATTCAAACAGATGTTTTAGGGCTGACAATGGCAAGCGCGAACGAGAATTATGCTTGGTCTGGCAGGGGGTCAATGCCCAAACCACCAGCCCAATATGCTAATGTGGGCGTTTTTGTTTTGGCCCGAAGTAGGCTAGTCTGAGGAGTTCCCGCATTGTGCAGCTGGTAATTCTGGACAATGTTGCACACCACATATGGTTAACAAAATACACTATTTTGCAACCCATTTTACCTGTACCTGCGTTGGGTAGTACTCAAACACTGTGAAAGTCACATATTTGCCATTTTTGATTGTGGGTATTTGTTTTAGCGGTGTCTTGAGCAATGACCTTTAATGTAATGTAAAATCGAGTGGTTTTATATAGCGCCCCTTTGTCAATATTGTTGGCCCTGCTGTGCATTGGTCTGTAAGTAAGGGAGGGCAGTATGTGTTAGTGGATAGCGGGAAGGCAGATGCAGAAACCTGCAGTGTTCATCAACGCAGGTCAGAAGTTGTGTGTGTGTGGATATGACTATCTCTATGCTGTTTGTGGCTGGTATGGACCGGGCAGGTGGACCCTATCCATCCATTGATAGAAGATGGATAGGGTCTGATTCTGTCAAGTACACTAGACCTGGTTGGTGGTCTGTAGGAGTAAGGGACACAAGATTTTAGAAGTGAGAATTAGTTGAGGGAGAGGGGTGGATGGAGCGGAGATGGGGACTTAGGGTAATGTTGCTTCCTGACTCTTCATTGAAGATCCCTCTTGTTATGCGGGGGAAGCTGGCCATGGACATCGCACCAGCTCCCCTGTACGATGCTCTGGGACTCCAGCATCATGAGGCCCAGTGCCTCGAAGGATTGGAGTGTGGGGGATGGCCATGGACATCGCACCAGCCCCACCCACATGTACTATGGGACACCAGCACATATGAGGATTCCATACCTCGATGGGTGGCAATTCTGGCCCTGTCAGCTCAGGTGGACCCTGACTGTCGGCTGGGCAGGGAGCCCCATGACAACGTGGCCTGCAGGCCCTGCTGGTTCAGGGTGGGCCTGCAGGCCACAATAAAGGACACACACTCACTACATGTCGTTGGCGAGTCTGCAGCGTAATCCTGCACGTGCCTGCAGGGCTCCCTTTTATTAGCTTGGGCCATGACAAAGTCATGGCCCTTCTTAAAAGGGAAATACACAGGGGAGGGACACACCCCCTTAAAGGGGCAATAGACACAGGAGGGTTCACTACACAACATCCCTCCTTTTTCATAAGGAACAAAACAACATGTAATACAACACAACTGATTCCCCCCCATCCCATTACAGAACTATGTTACTTCAGAGTCAGGGGCTCATCTTCACACAGGATGTGCTAGTAAAACACATATGGTCTCTCATTCTTGTATTCTTTTCACCTACTGACCCATCACCCTCTGGTGACGGTCACAGGGGGAACGCCTCCGGTGTGCGTTTGGCAGTTAGACCGCAAGCTACAAACCCTTTATTAATCTGGGGTCGGGCTTGCCATTACTGCCAGACACTCATGGATAGCCGCTGGTACCATCTATAGCACCCCTACCAAACTGCAGGAGCACAGCTTCACATCCCTGTTCTTTACTGAGAGCACGTTAAGCATGTGGATACTATACGTGTTCACAGCATCACAACACATGTTTACTGAGTCCTCTTAAAGCAATGGCAGGACTGCAGGAGACCCGTTCATCCTCCCTCAGCATTTGTTCAGGAGTCACCTCCCTGGGACTAGGTCCATTGATGGTATAATTCCCAGCCGGCAAAAGCCGCACCTGGCGGGTACCAAGGGCGACATCAGCATAGTCCCCTGATGGTATAAAACAGGGCTGCGAGACGCAGGTCGCAGGGTGTCCAGGCTGCTCCCTATGCTGTTGATAGGGCACAGTGTCGTAGATCTGACTCTGGGTGCCAGGACATCCCTCACACACCTCTTTGCGATGCTCCCCCAGTCTTTTTTTTCTGCAGTGCAGGAGGGCGCACAAGCACTCAAGATGAGCTGCAACCCATACCCTGCCCATTGCACGATCTGAGGTGTCGGTTTGGTCAGACCCAAAATGTTGGCTTCACTCAACGGGGGCCGGCAGGTAGTTCCCCCAAGCCCATGTTGGCCTTCTCTTACGATCACCTGCAAGCAGGCTGACTGAGATGCTCTAGTGCTGGGGGTCGTCTGCTGCCTAGGTCTCTCCACTGCAGCAGGGGCGCTCTCGGGTTACCTGGCAGTGCATATTTGCCATTACCCACTATGTGGTGGGAGTCGCTCGCTCTGGACACCTGATTGTGCGTAGCGCCTCTTCTCCGGTGCGGGAGGGCATTTGCCTTGTCCTGCCCTTCACAGGCAGCATTCCCTGCTGGATAGAACTGGTGGGAGGTGCGGTGCACTGAACGCAGGATGCCCTGATGCTCATGACTGTGACCTGAGGGGCATGAGGGTGGTATTCCCATGCCGGCTGGGGTGAGGCCATTGTGGGTGCTGTCTTTGAGCACTTTGGGGTTGATGTCCCAGGATCGTGTGGCATTTTGTTTCACGGCCCAGTTTAGGGGATCTGCTTCATTTATCACAGCTCTGGCATGGAGCATGCATATTTTGTTTTATCACCGCCGGGCCCAGGATCTTTAGATGCCCATCGTTCTTATTAGAATATGCTCCAGCAAGGAGTATGCCTTTTTTTCTCTCTGCTCTCGCCGCAGCACTGAATATTCACCGCCATCGGCCCGTGAATTTGCTGGAAGTCTCTGTTCTCTTTGTTCCCGGCTGGAGCACCTCGTTTGGTGTCCCCGCCGGGCCCGTGAGTGCTGTGGGGGCTCCGGCAGTGGCACGACACAAAGCAGTACTGCCGCTTGTAGGGGGGTGTGGACCCCAAGTGTCCTTTGCTCAGTGCCGGCCTTATCAGGCTTTTATTCTCCCCAGCGGGAGGTTGCTGACACTGCGGCTGTCTTCACCCCTTGTCTGACCATGCTTCTTGATGCAGCCACCTGGGTGTCACCAGCCGGCTCCCTCATTCGCAGAATTGGGGGGCTGCCGCGTCTCCTCTTCCTTGCAGCAGCAGTCACTGGGCGTGCCCCTCCCACGGTGGGGCACCTCACCTCGTTCATGCGTTGGATGCCGCTGAGTTTGTGGGCAGACTCCCTCCCTGGCCGCACGAGCACCCTTCGTGCAGAGGACCACAGCCAGGGGGGACTACCATCAGGGATCCTCCTCCCCAAAACAACGGGGCCATTGCTTCTCTTTCTTTCCTCGCTCCGCTCCGGAGCATTACTCTTCCCGCCACGGGGTGGGACGACTGCAACGCCATTGTGGCTCGCGCCTCACGCCTACCTCCTTTTTGAATCAGTGGCCTCTAGGCATGCTCCTCCTCCTGGTGGGGGGCAGCTCACCTCTTCCATGCAGCGGATGCTGCTGTGCGATACTTCGCAGCCGAGGCTGCATTTCTTCGTGGCATTGGCCACTCAACTTCTTTCCCCCTCTTGGGGTTACTCGCTCCTTCTCCTTTGCGGCCGGGTGCCACGGGGTACACCACACTGCATGGTGGCCGGGCCTTCATCGCGACACATGCGCTTGTGCGCAGGCCAATCCTGGCTTGCGGTGGGGGTTGGGCACCCCTTTTCCCATGAACGTGCCTCGCAGAGCCCGTCGTCTCCTCCCCTTTTCCTCAAGGAGATGCAGACTTCCTCGTCGCCAGTTTTATACGGGGGAAGCTGGTCATGGACATCGCACCAGCTCCTCGTATGATGCTCTTGGACGCCAGCATCATGAGGCTCAATGCTTCGGAGGATTGGAGGGTGGGGGCTGGCCATGGACATCGCACCAGCCCCACCCACATGTACTATGGGACACCAGCACATATGAGGATTCCATACCTCGATGGGTGGCAGGTATGGCCCTATCAGCTCAGGCGGACCCTGACTGTTGGCTGGGCAGGGGGCCCCATGACAACGTGGCCTGCAGGCCCTGCTGGTTCAGGGTGGGCCTGCAGGCCACAATAAGGGACACACACTCAGTACCAGTCGTTATGGAGTCTGCAACCGTAATCCTGCGGCCCATCTTAAAAGGGCAATACACAGGGGAGGGAAACATCCTCTTAAAGGGGCAATACACACGGGAAGATTCACTACACAACACCACTGAGATTCAACTGCCGACAGACTCAGCACAACTGATTCCCCACAGTGGAGACACTTCACAAAATGGGCCCGGGTTGCCTGCTTCTCAGTGCTGCTAGGAGTCCAGGTTAGAAATTGAGCAAAGCAGCCGCACAGTAAGCACAGCTCCTCCATGGTCCTTGAAAGGATGTAATGCAAGAGGAAGTGTTCAACCTTTGTTTATGTCCGAAGGTGATTTTAGCCTTGCCGTAGAGGTTCCCCTTGCACTGAGACGACTTTCCTCAGCGGCTCCCAGCTGCTTCCCAGGCACTTTTGGAGGATTACTGAAGAACGAGGCGTCCATGACAGTGCGGCAGCTCCTTTACGCCTCAATATAATAACATATCGATCTGGCAGCCAGCAGGTAAGTAATAATGACCTTCGCTTGCGCCAAGAGGCTCCGGACAAAAGGAAAACCCCAAACAAACACATCTGCAGTTAAACCAGATGCGCAGAAGCTATGGTTAGGGCAGCGGCCTGCAGAGAAGACATTTCCCATCCTGTCGTCCTTGGACCAGCCACAGCACTGAACCCCTCAGGCAGTGGAGCAAAGGGGCATTGCTGAGGGCAGAAGCTTTTGAAATTAAAGAAGAAACACCAGAGTCAGCCATGTTGGATTGTCTCTTCCCATAGAGGGGGGTGTTCAATCTCCAAAGGCATATTTGATGAAGGATATTACGAAATGTAAATATGACAGAGGACACGCATTCCTTGCAGTGCACAATTGCCTTAATGTGTTGTGCATGTGGATGTATTTATCAATTTAGTGAGCAATTCAGCCAGATGTTGTGCACAGATCTCATCAAAAGCAGTGTGTTGGTCACGGCAAGTGCCTGGTGGCTGTGAGGAGTGGGAAATGACACGGCAGCCTCTGCAGACGCGGGCAGCTCTCCTGATGTCTTGATATAAAACTCACATAAGTCAAGGCAAGTATATTTAATGTGAGAGATAACAGCAGTCGTAGACCAAAACATCTGGAGAGCCACAGGTTGCCTACCACTGTTCACACTCTACTTCGTCCAAGTGCTTTCGACCATGGTGTGGTCAGAGGCATTGTGGAGATGCAGTAGTGCATAGGCTCGGGAGGATAGCTCAGGGGTAACGCGCTCGTATTGGAAGCAAGACGATGCAGAGCAACACAGGTTCAATTCCCCAGGTCCACGCTTAGGAACCTCTGGGTATCAAGCGCATTATAAATAACCCATTAAAATAGTGGTGGGAATTCCTTGGATTGAGAGACATTTTCATAATTGTGCTGCCCAGCTTTGCTAGCCTACTGACCAGATACAGAAGTTGCCATTGAGAAGCCTTGTTAATTTGGTGGTGGATGTTCTGTTCCACAGCAGAACATTTCATGCCAGATACCTTCCCCACCCCTCCTCTCCTCTATGAATTGGCCTTCTCGCTGCTAATCATGAATTAAATATATTTTGTCTGCTATTGCCATTGCTCTGCCTTTTTTATTTCTGAAATAACAACAGTAAACTACTGTATCCCTTCTCTATTCTCAATCATGTGCTCTAGTTACTGATACATTTAGGAAATGTGTGAAGTCTATGGAATTCTTTTTTTTATCTGTAATCATTAGTCACAGGGGAAGTGCAGTAGGGGTGGGACTTCCTTGGATTAGGTGACATTTTCATAAATGTGCGCCCAGCATTGCTAGCATACGGACCAGATACAACAGTAGCCATTGAGAAGTCTTCTTAATTCGGCGGTGGCTGTTCTGTTCCTTTGCAGAACATTATTTGTCAGATACCTTCCATACCCCTCCTCTATTAATTGGCCTTCTCCTGTCCCTTTGCTAATCATGCATTAGTTGCATTTTGTCTGCTATTGCCATTGCTCTGTCATTATTATTGCTGAAATAACAGCAGTAAACTACTGTATCCCATCTCTATTTTCTAACATGTGATCCAGTTACTGATACATTTATAAAACATGTGAAGTCTATGGCATTATTGGTTATCTGTAATCCTTCGTCACAAACTGTTATTACTATCGTGCAGCTTTCCTCTGCCTAGTCACCATCACCTAACATGGCACTGACACCTAATTCACAACCATCTCATTGCAGATATTATTCAACCATATCTTCACCACCTTCTCCAAAATCTTACCTTTCCCAGCCCCCCACATAGCTTAACTCCAATAAGTAACTCCTGAAAGAAGCCCTATTCAGGCAGCTTCTCTCAATGGCATGCCCAGCCACACCTCCAACCCAACACGCACCACCACCATGCCCGAATCCCTCATGCCTGCCATCTTCCAAGTCATTCAGTTGTGTGACTCATTCAGAAAACTGAAACATGAATGCCAAGAATTGATCACTTGTTGACACCCCTCAAGAATGCCTACAGACTGTGCTTTCTGGCCTTCAATATTCTGAGCCTTCGTGCCCCTTTGGGGCGAGATGTTGCAGTGCATTATACATGTAGTAGATACACACATGCATGTACAATGGCCAAGCATGTGTCCAAAGAACCCAGCACTTTGGCCATTCTGAAAGGAACTCAAGCCATCGGCCAAAAAGCAGACTTCACCCAGCAGAGCCGGGCCTTGCAGCATTGAGCAAGGTGAACATATTAGAGACATGATTGGCGGAATGGCATCTCCTCTCTAAACCACTAGCTTTTTTTTTTATCTCAGGTCATCTAACCACATGCCCCTGCCTCTGGCGCCCTTTAACATTGGACTCAAGGGTCAAGTGGCCACCCTCCCTGTAGCCCCAAACGTGCAAAGTACTCAGGTTAGCACTGCCCAGCCTCTATGTATGGCCACACACATAGATGACCTGGCTTAACTAGTGGAAATACTCAGTAGAAGACCAAGATGATGTAATGACACAGTCACTTCCAAAAACAAGCTCCATCAGAGCTCCAGGTACATATAAACGCACCACTTTGGTGGGCGTCTGCCGCTGCCATGGCTCTGCATCCACGCACATTAGAATGCAGCTGCGACCTATGACAAAATTCGGCATGGCTGGACAGTTAATGTTTGTAAGCCTACTCCCACCCAGACTTGCATCAACACTTCTGCCATTGGCATACAGCGATAACCTATGACATCATTCTGGTTTAGCTGGATACATAACAAGTCTATTTCACTCGCACACAATCGTGACATTCCTCAGCACCCACCCACTTGCCTGATCTCTTGGGTTGCTTACCGGAGCCCAGCCAGCCCAACCAATCCCTAATCTTGGCCATATGCACACACACATTCTTAACCTCTATGTAGGGTGACCAGATTTAAAAGTAAAAAACCGGGACAGGGCAACTGACATAAAAGTAGGACTAAGGGCCTCATTACATGGTAGGCGGTAACCATGGTGCTATTAGCGCCATGGTTGCCGCCAGTATTTTACCGTGTCCGCCTTGGTGGATGGCGGAATTACCGCCCTACTCCAAGGTGAGCGGGGGCGGTCATTCCCCATTCACCAAGGCTCTTCCCCATTCCCATTTTTGCCCCCATAGGGCATAATGGGAATGGGGAAGGTGCTAATTACGGTACCGCAAATTGCAGTATCGTAATTAGCTCCGAGGTCCCTTTGCGGCACCCAACTTTAACGGCTGGTAAAACCAGCCGTTAAAGTCGGGTCCCGCAAAGGGAACTCGTAGTAAGGCGGTAGGGGTTTACCGGTACCGGTGCCCTTACCGGTACCGGTAAACCCCTACCGCCTACCGTGTAATGAGGCCCTAAGTCTTGGAAGTGGCTGTCAAGGCACTTCTCTTCAGTAGTGTTTGGAGGAGAAGGAGGTTTAAATGTTACTGTTCAAATAAACACATTTTATAATTAATGTATCACAAACTACACCCTAAGTTGTAAAATGCAGCATTTCTTCTGTGCAAGATTGTGCATTCCTGCCTGCCAGCTATGAAGACCTACTACAAAACACTGGGACCACTACAGTTTCCAATGAGAACATACTCTTGAGAAACTGGGTCAGAGTACCAAATACTGGGACAGTCCCGGTAAAACCAGGACGTCTGGTCACTCTACCTCTATGAGAATTTCCTATACTCTGGACTGTGTTCCCCAAGGGCATTCCCACCACAAGGGCACTGAGACTATAGTAATGGTAAAAAGGCACTGCATAACTGACAATCATCTTTCCAACCCCACAATCAGAACAAATCCACCCTGATCACACTTATTTATAATGACATATCTCAGAAAGCAAACAACGGCAGCTTAGCCATGCTCCACCTCGGCGACCCATCCACCACAAGTGACATAAGGGACCACAACATATTACTTCACCGACTGCGGTGAGTGGCCATGGTACCTCCCCAAACCTGAGATGATGCTCGTCCCTCATGTTTCACAGTGATCAGAGCTTCTGGCTTGGCAAACGGTTCACCCCCACCCAGTGCAGTCTGCTGCAATAGTTCTCAGAGTCTCCCACACATCTCTGTTGACCCTTCTTTGTGAAGCCAAGACCCAAATAAATCTTCACATGCCCAATAGAAAGGATCATTTCACTGCCATCTTCAAAGCAGTCAATTTATGGATCTTCTCTGGCAACCTTATGATATGATATGATATGATAGTTTATTTATATAGCCCCTATGCACAATGTGTTTCCAAGCGCTTCAAGGCAAGGGAGGGAACAAGGGAAAATACAATGACATTCTTACAGGCCATGAACAGCAAGGATGTGAAATTAACTATCATACTCGGCCTGACGACATTTAAGATAGTGCAAGAGCTAAGACATAGATAAGGAAGGGAGGGCGAGAGTGGGAAGGAAATGGAAACAGACAGGCGACTTCCGTATTAGGCCTGATGACATTTCTGGTACAGCCGGAGGAAAACAAAAGTTGAGGGAGAGGGGTGCAGAAAGAGAGGGGAGGAACAAAACAAGTGACTATCTTACTAGGTGTGACGACATTTCAGATAGTGCTGGAGTGGTGGAGGGGGACAAGTAAGGGGAGAGGGGAGGAGACAGATGAGGTTGCTATCATACTAGGTCCAGGGACAATTCTGATAGACTAAGTGCATAGAAGAAAGTAAGGGGAGGAGGGGAGGAGAAAGGAAAAGGGAGAAAAAAAGAGGAGGAGAGAACAGAGAGTAAGCAGTCAAAAAGAGTGGAGAAACAAGAGGGGAGAGCAAATAGAATTGCAGAAGTCAGAAGTAACACATAATGTTGCAAGCCAGGATACAAGAGGAAGATGGGAACAGCATGATTCAGGGCCACCATGAGAAAGAGTGATGCAGCGTGAATAAATGAAGTCCATAAAAGTCATATCTAGCATTGGCCACGAGACGGTGATGATGAAACCAGAATGTATCAGGACAGACTCCTGCAGAAGTAGGATTGCGGAGGCAGAGGGGTAGCAGGGTAGAAGAATCAAGCAAAACAGGCATGTGCTGAAGAGGCTCTAACATGAGAGCCTTGCCCTATGCAATAAAAAAACAGTTTTTCTCCCAATATTTTATGAGAAATGGTGCTCATCCCAAAAGAAAGTTCTGCATTCGGGGCAGCAACTAATGTGCAGACAGGAGCTTCAGTGTGCAAATAAACTCTCCAAAAATAATTCCAATTAATGTAGAAAACACCTCAAGTACCCAGACGGGGCACCCCATAATTTAAATCCTTCTTAGTCTAGGGACATTCCCTCTCTGTGGGCCTTACAGAGCAAGTGCCAAGCACGGACTTCAGCCTCCCCTTCAAGCTGAGGAGAGTCCGCCAGTGTCACCATTCAGCAATGGCCTTCTGACAGCTGGTGAAGTCCTCACGGCTTCTGAAGAACTGTAGTCTTCATTAACAAGCCAACTAAGCAGGTTAAAAAGGACCCCATTCATCTTCTTTGCACCGCTCTTCAGTCCTTCTCTTAACCCCTTGGGTGCTAAGGGTGTCTGTGTTTGTCCTGAATTCCCATAAGCAATCATTACTCCTGCAGTTGAGTGCCCAGAGAGTGACAACCCTACAGTCTGCTTTCTATGTTCTCCATGCAGTGCCGGGACTGATTCTGGGAAGAAAACTTCCAGTTTCCTTTTTCCAACAACTCTTGGTCTATTCCATGGCTTGGAAATAAGGTCCCCCAAATCCTTATATCCCCCGTCAGCTACAACCTTTCCCTGCCTGCCCTGAATAACACCACATTCCTCAACCCTGTTGCTTGTTTCCCTTACACTCACTGCTCACCCACCCACGCAACCCGCATGCACACCCCACTGACTCCTTACCCTCCTTACCTTTTGCTATCACCTCTCAGCATCCTCCTGTCCTCTCACTCGTTCTCCAGCCAAACAATGTGCCGTGCCACAAACAGCCGCAATGGGAGGTGTGTACCTGTGCATTGACTCCCCGCCCATGTCTATTGCGTAATCAACAAATCAGGTGTCAATGCATCCACAAGGTTCAGAGTAGGGCATATTGAATGTGTGAGGTGTGCATTGAATCTAAGTGGTGTGAACATTACAGCAGCTTCAACTGAAGTTAAGATGCCGCTGGTGGATGCTTCATCCTCTCCTACTTACCTACCTACCTACCTACCTGATGCAATCACCAAAACTACTTCAGTATGAACATGGCTTCCTTTGTTTTCCTTCAGCTTGCAATACCACATTTCCAGGAAGTGCTACTTGGGCACATAACCAATTCGCTGGCTCATGGTGCATGCCAAGGCGGACCTTCATTGTACTCTGCCTGATTTTCTGATCTGACTGCTGGGTCCAGAGACCCAAGCTATTCCTCACTTATAAAGCCCAATAAGGCCGAAACATGTCTAGGGGTGCTTGTGCTCTCATCCAGAATCGATGTGACATAGCAGTTCGGGTTGTACTGCACCCTTTGCGGGTGGAACCAAGCCTGATTTGCATGTGTTCTTTCCCCTTCTGAAATGGCCTGGAGGGTTGACCAGAGCACTGCCATAGGTTAAGATTCAATCTACACCTTCTAGCCATCACCTCTTGTGTTTTGATATTCTAATAGAGTCAAACCCTTGTGCCCCACTACTTCCAAAATAATCTTCATGGGTACACCCTCTGGATACCTACTCAGTTCCTCAGATGCCAAACTACTCGCCATCCTAAAATCTAAGACAGAGGCTTGTGTCCTAACTCCTTGGCATTCACGTCCCACTAGCCTGTGTTCTGCTATTGCAATTCAGGATGGCCTCAAGGCGCTACCCTTCAAATTACTCCCTCTACACCCGGGTGACTTCCTAACAGAAATGAGACATGCTGCGCTCCACTCTGTGCTGCTGTGAGACATGCACTGGTAGATTGGCAACTGTAGTCCATTTGCTGCTGTAGACGCACACTAAACCCGCTGTTGATATGGTGACACGTCCTCCTGAGCCGCCTGCCTGTCTTTAGTTGCCATTCAGCTATATTCCAATGGCTCTGTGCTTACTGGTCATCATTCACGACTCTTTATTTTCCAAGGCACCTGCTTGCAGGACTGCCCAGCATACTGTGCTCTGCTCGAAGCACCATGTCGTCAGTACATAGAAATACATACAGGATATTAGCGCATCTAGATAGTTATCGACCTATTCTCAACCAATCAAGAATTTTAGAGTGTAATCAATAACTACTATTAGCACACTCGGCGGATGCGGGAGCCAATCAGGTTGATCCAAACCCAGGCTGTATCCACCGATGCAACCCTGGGTTCAGAGCAACATGAGGTCATTGCGCACCCGCCCTCCATCCGCTGCAGCTCTTTTCCCTCATCCTCTACCTCCCACCCCTCAAATCCATCCCCTGCAGACTCCCAACGCCCCTCTCCTTACCTGACCCCCTCTCCTTACTTGAACGGTGCTCGTCCGTCCCGGGCCACACAGGCAGCTTCGCTTCCTGGTGATGCCATGGAAATGGAAGAGGGGCTCTGAGCGGAGCCCGACCTTTCATTTGTATGGTAACCCTGCCTGACTCCCCCCGGCCGCTACTGCTATCAACGCAGCATACGCGTTTTCTTTTTCCCCCAATTTCCTTTTTGCAACTCAAGGGTTTGGCTCGGGATGCTAATAGCATTAATCACGCATTCGGCGGGCTGCACTGGCCCGGTAACGACACCAGCGGCTGGCGTTACAGCCCTCACTTCGCTCGGGCCTGTAACTTGGCTCCTGGGCTGTTACTGGCCGTTGTAGCTACCAAAGGCATAATTAATGCTTAAGTATTGATTACATTCTGAACATTCTGTCAGACAGGAAAACAACAATGCAATTTCCAGGCAAGAGTTTTTTCAACAAGACACTTCCTCTCTGGGAGGACCGTTCTTTTTGCTTCATCTGCTACTTAACACATGAAGGAGAAAGAGAAAACATTGGAGAATGGTTTCACTTTCATAGAGAAAAACGTTCGAGTTCAAAGAAGTTGCATTACAATGCTTAAACGAAGGCACCCATATTGTTTAAATGCCACAAAATAAAACCACATTTAATTTAGTAGCTTAGGTTTTCTATTTACTTGACTCACTTATAAAGTACCATGTTTTAATTCACCTCCAAAACTCCAAAATATGCATTCCTACTACCACTATCTGCTAATGGCCTTATTGACTTCTGGAGGGGTCATTATCACTTGGGATAATGACCCACTGCCAAGTTATGGCCCGAGCCGGGTCTCTATGGCTATTTTACATTGAAACTGCTTGATTTACATCCATTTAGAAAAAAGAACCTTAACGTGCAGTGTGTGGGATACCTGGGTAGTGCGGTATCAAAGTAAATGTCCCTGTGACCTTGAGCAAATTAAAAGGTTCAGGGGGAGGCGATCACCCTGAAAATTACTTCCCCGTTCATGCAGAGCCCTTGCATTCCCCGGACACAGGTTTACTGCTGGAATTTACAGGGTGCAGTAAACAGCAAGGGGATGAGTTGCAGACTCGTGTGCCATGGACTCAGCCATGAAGGAGGCAGCTCCAATGCCTTGGAAACGGTGTCGAGGGCAGGGGATGTGGGCGGCGGCTTCTATGATGTGTTGTTTTTTTTTTCTTTTTCTAATCACACCCTGGTGTGTTATGAGCTGAGCTGAAGCTGGGCAGCTGCTGGTCTTGCCTAATCATTGCAATATGGAGGAAATCAATTGCTGTTTACTATGGGCTTATTAGCTTCATTGATCAGCCGAGAAGTCATTCACTGCTCAGCAAAACGAGTGCAAGCATCGAGCCAGCCAGGCTGCTCTTCATTATGAACTGCACACAGCATGTGGCCACTTTGCAGATTCAAAATGGCTGCTTTGCTTCTGAAACATAAACAGGCCATGTTTCTCCCCCCACACAAAGTGCCACCGTAAGGCCAAAACGGTATACAGTGTTTATATCGCAAATGATCTAGTGAAGTAAAAATGTATTGAATCTTTTATATGGAAACCTTTTATAGTGAATGCATTTAGAGTAGGGGTAAAGGGTAAAATAATTTTGGGAAACGGTTGGGGTGGGTTTTTAGGGGTCAGAAATGGGGGTTTGGTGGGGCACCACCCAAAAAAAATACATTCACTATAGATTTTTCGTTATGTAAGTTTCGATATATAATCCTTCTCTATATATTACCTCGATATAATGACATGTAACCGGCTAAAACTATTGCTATACAAAAGAGAGAGAGATGGGAAAGGATGTCTAATATCTAAAGACCGGTTATCTGGCAACACTTATTTTGAACTGTACACCGGCTCAGAATGCAATTTTATGATGTTCTTTAAAAATAAATTAGCAAAGAGGGCTGTTTATGTTTACTAAATTACTAAATTATGCAGGCTCGGACTGGCGTCAGGGAAAAATACCACTGCCGAAGTGCATGCCCAACATGCTATTTTAGGCCAGTTATTTTGGTCAAACCGGGCCCGGTGTTTGTGCTAACTGAGCCTATTTCATAAGTCCAAGGAAGAAGGTACTCTGGACACTAACAAGTAAGTTACTTGGTTTGTATTTTTTAATTGGTTACTGCCAATGTATATCCAGTAAGATTTGACCGGTGCTTCTGATTGCAGATTTAGGGCCAGAGAACACCTACGCAGGATTGGAGGACAAGATCGGAAACTGCACCTAGCATCACCGTGGCAGAAAGATCATCAGAAGGAAAATAAGCAAATCATTACAGTCGTCGGAGGGAAACATGTCATATCAGACATCAGGAGGCAACAGCGAACACAACACATTTGAGGAAAATGTAGACACAAGTAATCTGACTACGAGCAGTACACATGGGACTCAACTCGGACAGTGAACACCATGTCTTTAATATCCAGCTTTACATATTTAAGAACGTTTGCTATTTCATGCAATTTAACACCGGATGATATTATATATTTTTTCTTTCTGTTTTCTTTAGCTTTATTGTGTTTTGTTTCATAAAGAAACCACTCACAAGTTAAGCATTATAAAAACAAAACATGTACAAAGTACAATATCAAAATGATCACATTTTCAATTCATACAGATTTCAAAAATGTAACTAGAACATACAAATCTAGATACGTTTAAAACTAATTATACTTTGCGAGCATCCATTAAGCAAACTGAAAGTGGCCCAGCCGCAAAGTCAGGATAATTACTGAACCCATAGACATGGGCCCTTCAAGGCGAGGTAGCACTACTTAGAGATGGATGGGGATGGAGAATTTACTCATACATCAATAATCAAACTGACTCAGGAAGTTGGCAAAACAAAGTGCTGTTTTATTTGCAATTATCTAAAATGGAGTTACAACGGACATCAATGGGCGTTAGCGCGATTTTAGTGAATTTCATAAAAAATACAACTTTTTTAATCAATATTCATCATCATGACGTCACACTACGTGGCAAACTACAAACACCTACTTGGGGATGTGATAGGCTCCAAGGGAACATCTAATTATATGTTCCATACTAAAGATGGTAGTGATTGGGTTTCTAACATCAGGTGGACAATTACCCCTCCTCTAGTGCAAGTCATCTTCATCGTCATAAAATACACGACGATCCATTTGTTACACAAACTATAGGGCTGTCTGTTACATGACCCTCTACAATTGGTTGGCACGCTTGTACTGTTCTGGAATATTCCACACTCTAGCAGCATGCAGGCCGGTACCCCAGGTGCCTGTGGGCTGGTCTTGATCATAGCTTCCCATCCAATTAGACAGACATCCATCATCACTCTTGTGGTCTGCAATTCAATCAAGGCTTTGAACTTGGCCTAGCAGAAACGCTCTGTGCCTGAAAATAAAAGGGAGTGTGGCATGGTTTTATCTTCTGGTTTCTGTGTAGCTCGACCCAAAGCGATTCTCATCTGACCATGTGACTGTAGACCACATTTTCGAGCTCTTTGCTGCATATAATATTATTAAATGATGAACTCTTGACGCCTTCAGTGTTTTATCATTCCACTTCAAACAGAAGTTTGTTTCTTTCTCACATTCATGTACTACTGATGGACACCAGGCTCACGGTGGCCTCAATTCTTCCTGCTGGACCAGCCAAGCCATTCTGAATTTCTCCTTCGCCATTAGCTGTTTTCCAACTGCGCCACACTGAAAAACCATTTCTATTCACAGGGTTCAAGCCTTGCTAAAGTGCATCATGGAACGACCAGGTTCTATACATTCCTATCTACATACATTGGCACATCGCCGCAATCTATTCACTGCGTAACCAGCCTCACAATCACTTTGTCTCCTTGGGTTACTGCATCTGTAGAAATGGGGAATTACTTTGTATTTTCTTCAGTATTCCTTTGCATGAGCATCTTTATGTCAAGCCCGAAATGTTGCTCATCCTCAACACCTCCTTTTCAGATCTTATAGAATGTCTATATTCTTTTGTCTTACCTATCTTTTCAGGGTGCGTCGCTACTGCTCATGACGTCACCAGTCTTCTTTCTCGCTCATTTTCACACTTCTTCCGGGACTCTGCCCAGATGACCATCATTTCTTCGTGAATGTATAAAGGGTTTTCTCAGTGGATACCTTGTTTCAATCATTCTTTGCGGTATAGGCATCCTCACTGGTACTGCATGTGTCGCAATTTCCGGTTTTCAACATATAGGTAACATGGGGGCGGAGCTTTGGGTAGAGGCTTTTGGCTCTTCCTCTACATTACGTACAGATGTATCAGATCTTATTGTATGCTTTATCATATTTTATTTACAGCAGATGTTACAGATTGTAATGTCAAGGAATCACACAATATTAACTCATATTGACATATGGTCATCATTAATGGAAAGATTTGACAGCATGTCACTATGGATGTAATATTGACGCCTGTAGTTCAGTACTGTTCATACTTTCAGTACTGCCTTTCATTGGATGCAAGACTGATACATCAACAATTAATAGAACAGTTATCAGCAATATTTAGGATAACAAGGATCATTATTATATTATCACACACCTATGTTATTACCCCGTTGATTTATGAATCTCTCTGTATTGGACCGTCATAGGCTAATCACAATGAAGTTACTGATATTGATATGCATTTTGCTCTTATATATTTTCAAATATTGAGACATGTTTCATATGTATGGATAGGATTCACACCAACACAACTATAAATAAAAAATTAAGCACACAAATGACCACAGCATTTTCAAAAAGAAACCTCAATAGTAATCAATATAACGGAGGATAGCACAGGGGCAACGCGCTGGTCTTGGAAACAAAACCACGCAGAGCAACAGCGGATTGAATCCCAGATCTGCGCTTAGAAACCGAACTCAGGTATGCTATTAGGTGCATTTTATAAAAAAATTAAATTAATAAATATGACATCACATGTTGCACTATAACATTACTGCTGTGACAGTTACACAGTGAGTTTGTGTTTCCCTTCGTGCCATTCAGGAGTTAATTTGTTATCATTCTTCTATACATCATCAGACCCGAAGCACATGTTGTATTTTGTCCACACAGGGAAATTATGGAATGCGACAACACCGGTCTACTTCACAAGAGTTTCACTATTAAATATCACAACTTCGTAACCTAAATGATATAAAGCATACTAATTGTAACTCGGACATTAACACAGGTATTGCAGAAACATGTTATATTCATTTCTGATGGGTTAATGCAAAATGCAGATAGCCAACTCTAAAATACTATATTTGGATGTGACCTTTTGAGGACCGCTCATCTATTAACATGAATAACCTTGGATGATCAGAGAGTGCACGGGATTTGCTGGTGAGCACCAATTAACTTCCCTATGTGCTCTAAAGACTTTTAACATATTAAATGAATCTCATCTGAGACTTTTATGCCAATGTAGATTCATATTATTTAGTTCTATGGATCCTATCATTTTTGCTTCTTCAATGTTGAATGTAAGACCCATCATTTAGATGGGATGTATCCAATGTTGAAATTGAAGCTGACAAATACTTTGTCACATAGTGGAACTAGAAAGATGGCTTGTTATGGATGTTAAAAAACCGATAGTGATTCGATTTTTAATGTTAATTGTTCTTCTCTCTTTCGCTCCTATGTTTGTTTTGATATATAACGTCATACATATGATGATGGTTTACAATGTTTGATTGGATTATAGCATTATATGTGCATACATGTCCAGGAATCCTTCATGTAAGATGATTGTTGAATAATACTTACACCGCCTTGTGGACTCTCATAGGATGAAAGACACACACGTGTAAAGTGTTAGCAAACATCACAGAAGTGAAAGAGACCCAAGCCATGGCCGGGCTTCTCACAGGAACTCACAGCAACCCTGCCTGGCCCTGTTCTACTCAGACCTGAGGGGAGCAAAGGAAGGCATCATGCCAAGACTACCAGAGCCAGCGCAGAGCCGGGGGGCCGGTGCCCAAGCGTGGGGCTTCTCTGTGAGAGTCGTGGAGCTGCAGGACCTGCAAAGAAACAGGCATGCAGCTCCGGTGCTGTGAGGCAGCAGCGCTGCTCGTGGCAGTTGGCATCTCTGTGACAGCTGCCTGCTGCCCCGGCTGTTCTTCCTTGAGGGCAGTGGGGCTGTCCCACAGCCCTAGCACTATCGCTTAGAGCAATGGAAATGGGAGGGAGGGTCAGGGAAAGATGAGGGTATTGCGGGAGGACTTGTTTTGCTTCAACGGTTTATTTTGTTTTATGTATTGGTCATGTATAATGCGCCGATACATCACATGGTGTTTCAAGGCGCTTACAGGCAGGGGGCAACCATGAGCGAGGTATGGGAGGGTGGCGAAATAGGGTGCATTAGCTCAATGGATGCCAATGGGCATCATAAACAAGTAATGCTACTTCCTCAATGTCTATCAGATGTCAGACTTAACCCTTCAGTCGAATACACCCCAACTGTCAATATTTACCCATCTAAATTCTATATAAAATACTGAGCATGCAATATTTGTGGAGGGAGCGCCCCTGGAGCAGAAGGAACGCTATTGGCGGACCTGCCAATTGCTACCTGGGGTTTGCGCTCTCACCGCACGTGCAGCAGCACACCTCCGGCGGAACCCCGCCCCCCCATCTGCTTAGGTTATGTCATCTCCCCGTCCATACATTAATAAGTAATGAACAGATTGCTTTACAGGAATTCTTCAGAATAAATATGCACATTTTTGTTAAATCATATGTGTAAATGTATACATTATTTTTGTTTGACAAGATAATAGCTAAATTAGTCTCCAGGCGGAGTACTGTTTATTTTTGAATATTAGATGGTATCATCTATGAGCCAAAACTATTGCATTGGAGTAGAGATAGGAGGGAGATGGGAGGTGAGGAGAGGCACAGAGCTAGAGAGTGTTGTCTGGCGTTCTACTCACTTACTGACCATCCATGACCATGTTAATCCCTACGGCCGTTCCCAGGCACTTCCACTCTTCCCCACCCAAAACACATACTCCTGTGATCTCTATGAGCTAGCTCTTCCATACAGTTAAATCAGCCTTTCTGCTGGGCAGAGCCTGCAGGTGTTATTTCTAAGCTGTTTTCTGAGAGTTAATGGCTTAATTGGTGCTACAAATGAACACCTATTGTAATACAAATGTCTTAACAGAGTACGCATTCAGCCGCCTCATGTATTTAAAAGGAACACATGTGAGCTTACATCTGTTGCTTGCGCTAAAGTCTTGCTAAAATCAAGCATTGTCAAAGAAACACATGTTGGCTTGTGTATATGGGTTAGACATGTTGTCTGTCCCAATTACTTACACCACATTCCAGCTGTTGGCATTTTATAGCCAGGTAGGACCTTTATGCAAATGCCACCCCTGGCCTACATAAAAGGAACCATTGTTTTCTTTGCTAGTGCTTGTTTTCTTTTGCCAGGGTGCACATTTGCCAACCAAATCCTTTTGCCAGCCTCTTTTCCCCATGGCCTGTCCGCATACACATCCCCATCCCATGTCGTCCATGTATTCAGCACAGCACAGGTCTGACCAATCTGTGTTGTCATGGAGTCCAGGGAGAGTAGACAGCTGGACATGCTTCTGTCACATTGACATAAAGCAGCAGAAAGAATTGGCTGTCACCCTTCGAGGGGAGATGGTGTGAGAATCATTATAGCAACATCATTGGTTAATGCGAGATTCTTCATACTTGGAGTGGTGGCAACCAGTGTCATTGTTACCCAACATTGCACCCATCAATAAATCGGCCTCCGATCGATGAAGAGCTGAGTCGGGTCAGCGAGAATTTGTACATGCGATGGACGGTTGCATGCACATCGCTAAAGTGGCCTTATATTACTAACAACATAACCCACCATAAAGTGTGGGTCATATTCCGGACACATTTCTGAAAACTTCTTGAAGACCAGTGCTTAGAACAGGGGTCTCCAGGGGTCTCCAGCCTGTGGCTCTCCGGATGTTTTGGACGTCAGCTCCCATGATTCTTCAGCATTGACTATGCTGGCTAGGTCTGATGGGATTTGTAGTTGTAAATATCCGGAGAACCATAGGTTTCAGACCTCTGGCTTAGTCCAATGACACGTCAGTCGGAATACCAAAGATGGCACCCACTGGAATCACACATCATTTGCTCTAGCCATACCTCTACAGGCATTTATGTATGAGTCAGAGGGCCTCATTACACGGACGGCGGTAGACCAAGGTGCTATTAGCACCTTGGTCCATGCCGGTAAAATACCGGCACCGCCTTGGTGGAAAGGGGAATTACCGCCCTATTCCAAGGTTGGTGGGGCAGTAATTCCCCCTTTCCCCATTCCCATTTTTGCACCATAAGGCATAATGGGAATGGGGAAGGTGCTAATTACGGCACCGCAAATTGCGGTACCGTAATTAGCTCCCTGGTCCCTTTGCGGGTTGGTTTTTAACGCCTGCAAAAAGCAGCCGTTAAATTCTCCAACCTCCAAAGGGACCTCGTAGTAAGGCGGTAATGGTTTACCGGTATCAGTAAAATACCGGTACCGGTAAACCCTTACCGCCTACCGTGTAAGGAGGCCCAGAGAGTCTTTACTTTTTGTTTGTGGGTTAGCCCCACCTTTGGCAGCAGGTGACTTCTTCAATTTACAGGGATTCCTTCTGAGTCGAAATTGTTTGGAAAAACCCAGATGTTTCTCACCCCTTTGTTATCAAAGGTTAGCCCAAAAGGGGAGGATTTTTACAATCACCTGTATGGACAATAATTGAACAGCACGCATTGAGGGATTAGTAGCATGACATTGCGGATCAAAAAACACCTAAACAATTAAACACAAAATCAGTGAATACACAGGTTCCCCACCTGTACCCGATCATAAGGAATGTCACGTTCAGTGCCGTCACAATGGTAAAAGTCAAGGCATCGAACCGAAAATCCTACCCTCACTCATTCACTGTCTGTTTGCGAAGTTTATTATTAGGCTATTATCATTATTAGGGTATTTAATGAGTGCAGACCTAGCTCCAGGAAGCAACAGGGCGCTTTACAATCATAGGGAGAAGTACACAGTGAGGGAAAAAGGAGCAGGGTGCTAACAGGGGAGGAGGAGGGAGGGCAATTGAAAGCAAGGGATCTACAAGCTACCGAGGTGGCGAGACAGTGAGGTGCACATCACTGAGTCTCAGGTAAGGTGGGGAGTGCAGGGTGTGTGGACCTAGTTGTTAGAGAGGAGCCATTCCGTGAAGAGGAAGGTATTGAGCTGTTTCCTCAAACTGTAGAAGTGACGGGGCAAAGTGGCATGGTGACGGAGTAGAGTTTTTAGAGTCTTGGAGCATAGACAGTGAAGGCCTGTCTTCTGGTTCCATCCTACCTGCACCGTCAAAATAGTAAAAAGTATACACTTTGTGAGATCCCTTGTAAGCTACCTACCACTCACCCCAACCCTCAGGACTGTCGAAAACAATCACTAATATCATGACTACACAAGGCGCGCGAATCTCAAACAAGGAAAACCGCACACATTAAACCCTTTTCCCATGACTCGACCACCATGGCCAGCAGACGTTCTGAGCACGTAAGTTATCATTAGAACACCATCAATGGCCTTTTAGATGGAGACCTGTGTAGAAGAAGGATGCAGTTGGATGAAATGAGATGTCAAAAGAAGGTTAAGCTTTAATGCATGTTCAAGTTAATTCAGACAGAAAGGAAATGTTTGTACTGATTTAAGAATGCTGGGCCATATGATCCTTACTGCTTGCTGTGAAGTTCCACTTTGGATTATCTGCATGCTTGCTGGAGTTCCACTTTGGATTATCCGCATGCTTGCTGGAGTTCCACTTTGGATTTTCCGCATGCTTGCTGGAGTTCCACTTTGGATTATCCGCATGCTTGCTGGCAAGGTGAAGTTCCACTTTGGATTATCCGCATGCTTGCTGGAGTTCCACTTTGGATTATCTGCATGCTTGCTGGCAAGGTGAAGTTCCACTTTGGATTGTGTGCATGCTTGCTCACAAGGTGAAGTTCCACTTTGGATTGTCCGCATGCCTGCTGGCAAGGTGAAGTTCCACTTTGGATTATCCGCATGCCTGCTAGCAAGGTGAAGTTCCACTTTGGATTGTCCGCATGCCTGCTGGCAAGGTGAAGTTCCACTTTGGATTGTCCGCATGCCTGCTGGCCAGGTGAAGTGCCACTTTGGATTATCCGCATGCTTGATGGCAAGGTGAAGTGCCACTTTGTATTGTCCGCATGCTTGCTGGCCAGGTGAAGTGCCACTTTGGATTGTCCGCATGCTTGCTGGCAAGGTGAAGTTCCACTTTGGATTGTCCGCATGCTTGCTGGCAAGGTGAAGTTCCACTTTGGATTGTCCGCATGTTTACTGTTGGCAAACCAAGCTTGTTCTAATGTCTTTGCACACTAATTGCCGGCTTTGTGCGAGGTAACCTGTCTTCAAACCAAAGATTGGTAAGAGTGTGCAAAGTTTAATTTTGCTGTGAGCGAACAACTGCTATACAATTATTCAGGCGGTGTGGGCATTGTTCCGGCAGAGTTCTGAGTTTGGGTGCTTTCATATAGGAGTGCTATTGTATTAATTTGATGGTGTGAAAAAATCATAAATTCCTTTGCTGTGATTATTGGTAGCCATGCATTGAAAAGGCTTGTAGGGGTGGCAGAGGAACACGCGAGTTCTGGATTGTATGAAGTGCCTTGTCGGTGTACGTTTCTAGAGTCCAATTTGCAGCTACCACTTTTAAATATCTATTCAACCAGCCCCACCTAAAATGGAGTCCTGAGTCTGATTTTTGTTAGTAAAGATTGGTGCCTTCTTCGACACGGATACCACTGGCAGAGGGCACCTCACGACGGCTGCAGATGGACATCTCAATAATGGCCCGGACCCACTGACTAAGGTAAAACAACTGACATAATGGGCATTTCACTAGGGTGGGCACCCATGGGGCGGGGTATCCCTTTGTCAACTGGAAGAGAGAGCTTTTAGTGGGAACAAAGAAACTGAGACACTGATTGTCTTGGGCGAGAAACGTTGTCTTGTCTCTGGTGATTAATGCACAGCTACTGCGCAGTCAATAAACTTTGTCGGGCCCGGTGGTGACTCAAAAACAGTGCCACAGGCTTCCCCAACAAGCTGTTCCTTGTCTAACGCTTGTGGGGGTGGGATCAGGTAGATCGGGGACGAGGGAGGTCCAGCCCATATCAATTAGGTCCGAAACTCACCCACGACTTGCCAGTTTCTGGATTAATGGCTCAATTTTACATATAGTGATCTCAGTAATCAGTTCCCCGGGGAAGGTATATTTTATCTTGACTGAATTGTTTATCTACAGGGAATCCTAGAAATCTGGAGATGGAAGGTGCACTAGAAGCTGTGGGATTGGTTCTTTGACTGGTACACGGATGCCACAACATGGCATTTCCGAGTCAAAGATGAGAGCTCTGAAAGACACCCAAGGGAAAATTCAAGTCGATATTTTACTGTCTGTCTTTTGACAGGGGGATCTTTCGATGTAGATTAAAAGACATACAACTGAACAGATATCCCTAATGTCAGCATTCCCCTTCTTCCTCACCCTTGGGGTCCTGATCCGCTGGATAAGACCTCCTCAGCCACTGTCACTGAGCTCTCCTCCTCGCCCTTTCTATCCCATTGGTTGACATATGTAAATGGCCAGTTGCCCAATACTTGCATCTATCAAGTTGCGTTAAGGCACGGCACAGTTATCACATACGTCACTGTGCCACGCATCCTCGTACCTGCATCTCCCTACCCACTTACTTTTCGGCGGCACACACAGAAGTGTGCTGCTGTCTCTCCTGTATCCCTGCAGAGTCAGTTCCTTCCCTCTAACGTGGGTCTCAACTGGCACAGCAGGGTCCTTTTTTCTTTCTTACTTTTCTCTTTATTGTCATCTGCTACCGTCTAATGGAAGCGAGAGACAACCCCGCAACCCCTGACCCCCATTACTCCGACTAACAGGAGCGAGGGACACCCACGCAACCCCTTCTCCCATTAGTCAGAGTAATGCGGGTCGTGATTGTACTATGGAGCAAAGGCGCCGTATTCGGTATAGGCAACATTTCTAAGTCGCAGAATTTGTACAATCGCGCAGGAGGCCTCTAACATGGATTCCTGTGGAATTCTCCAGCTTTGGCAGATTCCTGGGAATAATATACATTAGCGACAGGACACAATGTAAATGCTGCCGTTGATCCACTACTTTTTGGAAGGCAGCGCATATGGCTTGAGGAAATGTTACTGTTGTTCCATGCCCCACCCAGCTCGGTATGGTAAAACCTGAAAAATCCCTCTGGCAAATACATGTGTTAAATCATCCCTACTTCTTCTATGCTGTGTCTGGAAACGCGTTATAATGACTGATTCTTGTCTTGTTTTTCCTCTCCAGATTTTGCAGTTCTTTTGCAACCTTTTAGACATGTTTTTGCAAATGTTTTACCACTCCGAGGATTAGAAAAGGGAGAAAACTGCTGCAACATTGCAGGGTATTTCCTCTTAGCTCTTGTCAATTCCACATGTAATTCAACAACCACACAAGCAAAGCAATAGGACAGGAGAGGGTGACATTGCATAGAAATGTGTCAGTTTCTCTTCTGATGAGCAAACCGGAACCCAACGAGAAAGCGGACTAAGCACAAAACAAGAGAGAAGGCGTGATGAAGAAGACGACTGTCTGAATATTCCACCAGCTCAAAAGTGCACACACGTGGCATAGAGAAACGCTTTGCCCCAGACCACCAAAGAGTGCCATCTGTAAGGACCTCTTCTCTTAGTATCGCTTTGATGTGTGTATTTCTGTTAATACTGCAGTCTTTTAGAAGAGATCGGCCATGTGATATCGATGAACCCTACTTGAGACGCACTGTATTTTATTTAGAGCTAGACTTTGCTGTGCAGCCACAGAGTGAATTATCTATCACATGGCGAGAGGAGGCCTTCAATGGTTCTCTCCTGGCCCCAAAGAGGCCAATTGATACGAGAAGAGAGGGATGTTTCTTCAGAGTGAAACAGGATAGGGAATATTGCATCACTCACTTTCCTCAAATCAAATATCAATGATGCCACCTTTATTTATATATTGGTCAATATTCAAAACTATTTGGCCTCATTATAGCTCATCTTCATAAAAGCAATCTTACAGTATCCACTACAAATTGAAGCAAGGATAAGACATCCATCCTACGTTTTGGAGCCTGAAGTTTATTATTCCGGCAGGTATTATTGTGACCTAATCCAGGAGTCTTCTACCTTTGGCTTTAGAGATATTTTGCACTACAACTTTCCCCAGCACTGGCAAGCAGAGTCAATGGTGAGGGCTCATGGCAGTCATAGTCCAACAACATCTGGAGAGGCTCTGGTTGAGCCCCTCAATGTACCTTGCAATGTCCACTATTGGAGGATAAAAGGCTGGGCATTCTCTCCTCAGATGTAAGCTTTTGATCTGACATTAACCATTGGTGCTGTTATCACCCATTGATACACAATTTATCCAATTTAGGAGCATGAAAAGGTAGGCGATCCCTGAACAGATTGCAATCTGTGGCCTGTAGGTCAACAGCAAAATCCACGTTAGAGCTGTGCATTGCCCGGGAATCCCAGGCAAGCTTTAAACCTTACTCCTACAGGTAATAATAACCTGTATTCCTAAGCACAGTGCAGATATTCACAGCATCCTCTGTAGAGCTGTGCATGGCTCAGGGATCCCAGACGAGATTTAACCCTTACTCCTGCAGGTTAATAACTTGCAGCCCTTAGCTCAGTGCAGATAGTCACAGTATCACCTTAGAGTGGTGCATGCCCCAGGGATTCTTGACAATATTTAACCCTTACTCCTGCAGGTTAATAACTTGCAGCCCTTAGATCAGTGCAGATAGTCACAGTATCACCTTAGAGTGTTGCATGGCCCAGGTATCCCAGACAAGATTTAGACCTTACTCCTGCAGGTTAATAACTTGCATCCCTTAGCTCAGTGCAGATATTAACAGTATCCACTTCAGAGTGGAGCACGGGTCAGGGATCCCAGACAAGATTTAAACCTTACTCCTGCAGGTTAATAACTTGCATCCCTTAGCTCACCACAGATAGTCACAGTATCACCTTAGAGTGGTGCATGGCCCAGGACTCCCAGACAAGATTTAAACCTTACTCCTGCAGGTTAATAACTTGCATCCCTTAGCTCAGCGCAGACAGTCACAGTATAACAGTATCCACTTCAGAGTGGAGCACGGCCCAGGGATTCCAGACAAGTTTTAAACCTTACTCCTGCAGGTTAATAAGTTGCATCCCTTAGCTCAGCGCAGATAGTCACAGTATCACCTTAGAGTGGTGCATGGCTCAGGTATCCCAGACAAGATTTAGACCTTACTCCTGCAGGTTAATAACTTGCATCCCTTAGCTCAGCGCAGACAGTCACAGTATAACAGTATCCACTTCAGAGTGGAGCACGGGTCAGGGATCCCAGACAAGATTTAAACCTTACTCCTGCAGGTTAATAACTTGCATCCCTTAGCTCACCACAGATAGTCACAGTATCACCTTAGAGTGGTGCATGGCCCAGGACTCCCAGACAAGAATTAAACCGTACTCCTGCAGGTTAATAACTTGCATCCCTTAGCTCAGCGCAGTCACAGTATAACAGTATCCACGTCAGAGTGGAGCACGGCCCAGGGATCCCAGACAAGCTTTAAACCTTACTCCTACAGGTAATAAACCTGTATTCCTAAGCACAGTGCAGATATTCACAGCATCCTCTGTAGAGCTGTGCATGGCTCAGGGATCCCAGACGAGATTTAACCCTTACTCCTGCAGGTTAATAACTTGCAGCCCTTAGCTCAGTGCAGATAGTCACAGTATCACCTTAGAGTGGTGCATGCCCCAGGGATTCTAGACGAGATTTAACCCTTACTCCTGCAGGTTAATAACTTGCAGCCCTTAGCTCAGTGCAGATAGTCACAGTATCACCTTAGAGTGGTGCATGCCCCAGGGATTCTAGACTATATTTAACCCTTACTCCTGCAGGCTAATAACTTGCATCCCTTAGCTCAGCGCAGATAGTCACAGTATCACCTTAGAGTGGTGCATGCCCCAGGGATTCTAGACTATATTTAACCCTTACTCCTGCAGGCTAATAACTTGCATCCCTTAGCTCAGCGCAGATAGTCACAGTATCACCTTAGAGTGGTGCATGCCCCAGGGATTCTAGACTATATTTAACCCTTACTCCTGCAGGCTAATAACTTGCATCCCTTAGCTCAGCGCAGATAGTCACAGTATCACCTTAGAGTGGTGCATGCCCCAGGGATTCTAGACTATATTTAACCCTTACTCCTGCAGGCTAATAACTTGCATCCCTTAGCTCAGCGCAGATAGTCACAGTATCACCTTAGAGTGGTGCATGGCTCAGGGATCCCAGACAAGATTTAAACCGTGCAGCTTAAAACATTGATCTCTTCACTATATTGGAAAGTAACACGAGAACACTGACATTCATCTGGGAACGGTTAAAAAAAAGCTCAAACTTGTTTCTACTCAAACCCAATTTTCTAAAAAAAAAGTTAAAGCTTTATAAAATGTAACAATTACAAAGGCGATTTCAGAAATTATGTCATAACTAATGATCAATCACTCTTAATTCTCATCTGAGGTATAGCTCTTTCCTATATTGTGTAGGTTTCATGTTTTGAATGTTTGAATGTGAGGAGTTCATTTTCCTGACCTTTTGATGCTACCTTTTCTCTCCAGATCTTTTGGACTACAACTCCCATCAGCACTAGCCAGAATACGAATGGTGAGGGATCATGAGTCACTCTAGTGCAAAACATCTGGAGAGCCACAGATTGCTGACCCCTGGATTAGAGCAAAATCAAGGCAGCAAAACGGCATGGTTATCTCTTCCAGACATATCCTTCTGCCACAGGAGCTCGAAGTTCGTTCCCAGGCTCGGACTGGCCATTTTTTGGGGTCAAAGTGGGGCACTCTTTTGCCAATATGGGCCATTTTTTGGAGTTACTTCACCATGCAGCTAGTAGTTTTCACCAGTGTTACTGGATACATTTTCTTCAAAATGCACAATTTGCATCACATTTTTCTTTTTTTTTAAACTACTCAAATGGTCCGTCACAAAAAGAGTGAATTGTCCTTTGCAACGCTGTGCCATTTTTTCATTGGTGCCAGAGACAATTTTATGTTCCAGTCTGACACTGTTCGTTCCGAGTGCCATTGCAATGCCCATCACGCCACCCGTTGATTGGCTCTTTGTTGAGCTGCCTCCCACTCCCTCGACAGACTGAGCTGCAGAGCACAGCTGTCTTGGAGCTGCTCTGGCCTCCTGATCGCCTTTCATCTCGTGAAGTGCTTAGTCTATTGCATCTGGGCCTCCGCAGGTGACCTGCTGCGATATTGTGAAAGCTTTCATGTACGGCAGCATTAAATAAAGTGAACATGATGTGGGGAGGCAGAGATCCACCCCCACAAACACACATTGCTTCACCTTTCAGGACCATGGACTGCACACAGCCCTAACACAATTCGACCTCGCAAAGTGTCTGCAATATTTCCAAGCGATTTTTGTTTTGTTTTTGTTGCAGTAAGTGAGTGAAAGCCTTTTCAACACGTACATTACTAAAAAGTGAACATGGGCACAACATCTTTCAAATCCGGACGAATGAAAGCGATGAAAGGAGATGCTTGAGCTAAACTCAACTACAGCATAAGCTACATAGTATACATTAAGATCATGGATGCAGCAACAGTGATGTAATTAGTGTTGCCATATATGATTTTGTATGTGCTGTCACCAGTGATGTCATCAATGATATCGTTCGTAATGGCCGCTGTGTGCTCACACACAGTTCACATTTAAGCAAGGGTAACCAACATCACTATACATTCAGGATAATGATAGCAAGGCTACTGGGACCGCAAAATTAAAAGTGCGGCACGTGAGCAAAATGGGTTATAGCAAAAGCACAATAAATAAAGGGATTTTACGACCTTCAAACACATCAAGGTAAAGGTTAGCAAGATTATTGGGACTGTGAATATAATGTGTGATATGGTAGCATGTTTCCCTAAAAAAGAAAAAAAAAAGAAGGACCACAATTCCCAGACTGCCGCGTGGGTAAACGCGTTGACGTCATTGCGCCCGCATATGGCAGACATGCAGGAAGTGAAAGTGAATACTCCATCTGAGCCAAAGCGCAGTGACAGCACGCGGCACGCTTGGCAGGTGATTCCTTACAGGGCACCTGTTCATGTATAGAGGTAAGTAAATGGATTGAGATACTGCCTGAATTAGGAGCTGAGCAATTTATTTTATATTCCTATACAAACTGATGGTAGGGTTTTTTTTCTACAGTAGGGGGACATGGCTGAACACAGCAGAGGATAGCGTGTGGTGGCGATTCCTTACAGGACACCTATGTCCATATGTAAGTGAGCAGTGGATTTAATGTATTTTCAAACTAGACACTGAGTCTAATTGGACTGTGAATTAGAACTGACACTAGGTTTTCTCTACAGTATTACCATGAGAGGGACCTGACACACGTAGACAGTCATTCCCTACAGGACACTTCAAGTATCAAATCTGTAAGTAGGAATCCCAATAATCGGTAGCCTTATCTGTATTCCAGTTCTGAATTACCTGTGGATATCAATGTACAAATAGACTACACAAGTACCGATTTAGGTTATGCTCTGTCTCTCTGATATACAGGGTAACACCTCAACAATTGAATAGGTGAGTGCAGAATTAGGGCAGCGTCCACTTTGCCTACTCAAAATAACCATGGCACCCATGCAGCATGATGGCACAAGCAGGGTGCACTTTAACGCTCAGAGGTGTTGCTGGGGGTTTGGAGGCTGAGGAGACTGTAGCCCTGTGTCTTTTGGTTGTAGCCCCGGATAGAAGCTCAGTTGCTACAACCAAAAGGCGAGCCTGCTCTGAGTCCCGCCAGTCCCGACATTAGCGTAGCGCAGATCTTTTTCCAAGCCTAGAAACACCCATGTACAATTACTGAAAGGACATCACAACGGCAATAGTTACCGCACAATTCACCTTGGGGGAATGGTCCACGAGAAAGGCTAATTAATATGGCCCTTTTTGAAGAGACACAACAATAACAAATCACATATATAAGACGCACAACAAGGATACATTATATAGATGTATGGCACCGCTAATTCTACTAGTCTCAACCCTTGCATTAGGGTGACTAATTAAACAAACCTCAAATGGCAGCAACATGTACCAATAGTAATACTGTGAATATATTTTCTATATTCTCTATCCGGAATCTTGACTCTTTGGGGTATGTACATATTGCTTATATACACTTGAATACGCTGTGTCATGTATCATGTATTGTGCTATGATTGTATATACCTTTGATCACGTTTATATGCAATATGAATTTAATATGAATATTGCTATTTGTGTTTAAATTGTCTATCTATATGTGAGCATACAGCTTTGAAAAAGACATTGGGCCTCATTACAACTGAGGCGGTAAGGGGTTAATGGCGCTGGTAAAGGTGCCGGCGCCGTTAACCCCATACCGCCTCATTGCGCGGTTCACTCGCGGGATCCGCTCTGGACGTCAGGTCAGACCAGACGTCCTTTGCGGGTCCTGCGAGGGGACCAGCATGCTAACAACGGGCCCGTCATTAACAGGCCCGTTGTTAGCATGCTCCCCATTCCCATTGAGCCCTATGGGGGCTCAAATGGGAATAGGGATTGTCCGGGTCTGTGGTCCCTGAATGGGGAAATACCGGTCCATTTCGACTTTATTAAGGGCATGGCTGCCTCCAAACTCGTAATGAGGCCCATTGTGTAGAAACACATGTTGGCTGGTCTTTTGCATAAGAAAATAAACTAGACTTAACAAGTCCACATAAGACTCTGGGACTTTATACTCAAACTATAGTAAAACTTAATAATCTTTTGTCAAACACATTGTAGAGCTGCATTTACCAAGCACTACATGCTATGGGTGTTTCTTCTTGCTCACACACAGTGTTTGATGTTACAAAGTGAGATGCTGCTGCAGCATCAGTGATGTAATTAGTGATGCCATATATGAATTTGTCTGTGATGTGACAGGTGATGTCATCAATGATATCGTTTGTAATGGCATCTGTGTGCTCACACACAGTATTTGGTGTTACAAAGTGAGATCCTTGAGGCAGCAGGTAAGGTTTAAACAAGTTCCTGTATTCACTTTCTTCAAGTAACTTCAATTCAGGATAGGAACAGGATACGAGTCTGATAGGCTCCCACTGGCTCCCACCACCCAGGCCTACATGACTCCAACTGCCTGGGCTGGAACCACACTCATGCACAAACATTCCAGTCACTCACACAGCATTCTCACCATGACAGCATGCATTGCAAGTATGCAGGAAACACTATACAACACACCTCACTTTCTTCAACATTCACAATACAACACACCTCCCTTCCTTCAACATTCACAATACAACACACCTCCCTTCCTTCAACACTCACAATACAACACACCTCCCTTCCTTCAACATTCACAATACAACACACATCCCTTCCTTCACATTCACAACAGGACACACACACAACACATGTTGACACTGTACAAACCAATGAAGCACAGTTGACACACACACTTCCATCTGTTGAACAGTGAGATCTTCTCCTATCGGGCATGCATTGTCATGCCTCCCACACATGGCCAGGACACATTGCTGGGCCCGTCTTCATATCATTCAAATGATGAAATATACAGTTTCCTTGGCAACACGAACAAGCGCGGCGCTGATAAATAAAGCTCCGGCAATCGCCATCCTCACCGACACATTCTTTTACGTCATCATTAAGGTCGGCTACAGTGGAGGACGGAGCTACCACCAGCCAACCGTTCCAATGGTTGCAATTCCCTTACCTTGCGCGACTGGCTCATAGGTGAGGTGAGCTCTGATCCCTTAGTGCAGGCACCTGTGGCACACCTCCCAAACCATGTTTCTCCAGTTTGATAGGAGGCGTTAAACTCTGCACATGCTCGCCGCTCACTTGGAGGTAAATTAAACAAGTACCTCCTCTATCCATGCTGAATTGGTCCACCATGGGAGCCCTGTTTCTCCCTGCTGCTGACATTATGCACTGGGTACTTGTGCCTTTCTCTTGGTACTGTAGGTACCGCACAGCAAACTCCCTGTTCCTGCCAGCAATATCACTACCTGCACCTGTATTCCGGGTGCATCAGACAGCCCTCCCCTTCCTTTCCTCACCTTGCATCAGTGAATAGTCACTCCAGATAGTGAGTAGACAGAACATGACTGACTGTCTGAAAGAAAATGACAAGTAACTAGCCCTGCTTTAGCCATATTATAGCTGCTTCTACCACGTAGATGCCAGCCCTAGTATCCTGCTAACCATTTACTTGACTGTGTATACTCTTCCTCATTGTATACTCTTCTGTATATTGATTTGCTTACTATGTGTTAGTCTACATTGGACACTTTCTCTGCGTTGTACCTTGATTACTTTGTATTTAGTCTCTCATGTAATCTACACTGTATCTATTTCTATGTATCTTATGTACCTATGTAACTAAGGTGAACGTATCCTTTATATCTTGCGCCCTGATGCCCCAGAGTCTGGTGCGCACTATAAATAAAATAAACAAACAAATATACAAACACACAAACAAAGAAATGGCCTTAGTTCATCTTTTTCTCCACCTTTCGACAGGGAAAACACATTCAACAGGCCTCAGCTCACAGCCTGGCCTCTTTCCGCAGGTTCCCTTGCTGAGCCAGGTACCTGGGTGGTGAATACACCTTACAATCCGCCCTGGGCACATTTCTGTGTTTGTTTAGGTTTTGGACCCACTGCCTTAATGCTACTTCATCTGAAGACGGTTTTAACTTATTTTTTTATTTTACATAGATAGAAAACTCATGTGACCCTATATCAAATGTAGGGCTCTAAAATGTTTGATTCTTTTGCAAAGGCAAAATAGGAGCCAGCAATAATTGTACATCAACACAGCAAGGAAAGTATTAATGTAATCACCAGTAACTTGTGTGGGATGTTTTTACCCATGCATCCAAGCCCTACCATAAAACTGTGCAGTACTGGCATGGAAAACATCATGATGGCCAGAACTCCCCAGAGAGTGCACAGGGAAAACATGAAGAATAGGCTGCCACCCATTTTTGCCTATGTTGTGAGCACAGGAGGGCACTGCCTAAAACCACCATTGGGCTACACACACAGTAGCCTGAAACCATTGGGAATGGCAATGCTGATTGCCAAAAAGCAACTCAGAAATGTGGGAAATTCATTTTCTTAATCCCAAAAATGCTTGCAATACCGGTACTCACCACTAACAGAAAGCCGGCGTTTTAAAACCACCAGACTTTTGTGTAAAACTGAACAAATTAAACAAAACCAGGCCAAGGAAAGACTTGCTAAGAGGTGGATACAATGTAAAACTATATTCTGAAATGACCTGAAGGAAGTAATTATTTAATGTATATGTAAAAAGTGTAAGTTTGATTGAAACTGGGAACAAAAAGTGACATTTAGCTGAAACCTGGCTTAATGAAACTGGATTCTGCCTGACAACTACCCCCGACAGGAGAAACCTGCTCAGCCACTCTTCCCAGGCCTGGCTGCATCCTGCTGCCCCTGCCAAAAGGAGCTCGCACCTCCATGATTGAAATAAGGGAGGGGACCTGCAGACTGCAGGAGGTTGAACAAAGCCTTGTCCTGGACTCAGGCAAATGTTATATTGGGGGAGGCGTAAAGTGGCTTCCTCTTGGGAAAACTGGGAGGGGCAGTGCCTCTGCTAGCAGCTGAGCTTGGGGGAAGTGGATAAACCAGTTATTCCACCCTGTGATGTGGGAAGCCACACCCCTTTTTGACCAGGTCATAATTTTAAAAAGATAGATAACTCATAGTGCGGACTGGTCAAAATTATATAAATAATACCATTATTCTTGTGATTTTTCTGTGCACATTTTAAGAGGTGTTAGGACCCTGTGGTATGTTCCTGGGGATAGTAGCGGAAAAAAGGTTGTTACTCCAAATGTATGCATGTTAAAAAATCTGACACTTTATCATCTGAAACCCATCTCCCTGGTGCACATTTGTGTAAAATCTGGAAAGGTTTAGAGGTCGTTATCTGGATGAAAAGGGGAGAATTCTGTCATCAGTGGACACGACATCGTACAAAGACAGGGATCGGATGGTTTGGTGCTACAGAAAATATGTAAACTGGACCTATAATATGAGAAAAATGGTACATAGATAAATATGTATTTGGATCAGAAATAGATTTGTGTGCAATTTGACAAGGGGAGGTTCCTCTGACCATAAAACCTACAGCATCACTCTGACACTCCATTTCTTCCCCCCAATCAAGGGAGAGAGGAGGAACTGGCCAATGACAAGTAGAAAGGGGCAGGCTCAGTTATGCCAGGCACACATCCATTTTCAAAACACATAAAAAGAGACTGCTGGGACAGGTAGAGACATTCAATTCCATTTGCTGCAGAGCATGCTGACCGACGACTTCACATCCAGAGATCCAACACTTAGACTTCCAAGCTAAACATAGACTACAGAACTTTGAACCTAGAAGGCCCACTGCAAGCAAAAGTATTCTCAGCAGGCCTTCAGAATCCAGCAAACCTAACCAAACTATTCAACAGCCGGGCGAGCTGGTTGAATTCTTTGCCAAGAACTGTTGCCAGAACCGCAGGCCAGACCCAGACCACTGTGAGCAGAACCGGTGCCTGATTTACCCGCCGTATCCAGAGAGGCTAGACCAGCAGAGCAGAGCTGACCCAGACGCTGTGAGCAGAACCGCCCAGTCCAGTCCAGTTGACCAGATCCGTGACGAGGCCCATTCATTTCAAAATTAGGAGTGAGTATCCGCCAGAACTGTGCAGAACCCAATCTCTTAGTTAAAATAATCTAATCCAAATTATTTTAACCTAATTAGAACAGCCTCCTAGAAATCGTGTCATCTGTCATTTTTAAAGCAGCACAACTGTCACCTGTCAATTCTGCAGCTGCAAGCTGTCACCTGTCATTTTGAGTTTTACTTTAAATCCAAAAATCTACCGTTATTAAATCGTCTGTATCTCTGGAACCGTTTGGGATAGGAACGGAATTTAACTTTCATTTTAAAGCTGTGATTCTACTCCTTATACTTTTACCGCAATCGCGATTCACGCACTCGCAAAATTTACCGCGATTTGCGATTTGGCTCAATTTCTCCACTTGTCAAAATAGCAGCTCCATTCTTTCCTTTGTTAAAATCCGTTTGCAACCTGGTAATAACTCATAGAGCATTGCTAAAGTGAGCCTGAACTAATACCAACAAGCATCTCTCACTCACCCTGGATATCTAGAGGGAATTAAAAGCAATTTTAGCACCTTTTCACTGCCTTGCAAACCACATTAAAGTAATTTGCCTGTGTTTAAAACTCATCCCTGTTTTCTCTAAGCTTGCTGGGGGAACTGGAACTATGTATTGCAGTATAAAGTGTGATTTGTTGGGATTCTTGAAGACTGTGTGCTCTCCTTCCATTTCTTGTATTGCATAGGGGGGGAGTGAATTGTCAAAAGAAAAAGTGATCATATTACCTTTTGCTAAAATCATAAAAACTCCACAAAACTCCACAAAACTCTAACAGTAACCTTCAATCAAGTCTATATTACTTTGGAGGAAGTTCTGTTTAGTTTGGTCAAGCAACACTGTTATGAGAACTAGGACTCTGTAGTTCTCTGTAGTTCTCTGTAGTTATAGTCAAGTTGGAATCCCCATAAGAGGAGGACTTTTTTCAGATGCTTATAACTTTTCAACTGTTCGATAAAAGTGATTTTAGCTTCCAAATAAAACATACAGTTGGAAATTGACGAAAATGTGTTGCAGTTCTGTTCAGGGCTTACAGTGTTGCTCGGGTGGTGAGGGGCGCAATCTGTGTTTCCGTTGACAATTCTCATGGGCACATTTTTGAGCCGGAAGTAAAAACCGCTTCCAGGGTTTGCACCAAACTTGCTCGAGAACTTCGCATCTGGTCTCTCGCCTAAGGAATTGATTTTGCGATCTCGTAGCAGCAATACTTTAGGCACCGCCTTGTTTGTCCTACAATGAGGGCCTATTGGAATCATTACAGCGTTAGAGTGTGAACGCAATTGACATCTTTGTACAGCTGCCGTTCCATTCACTTCAATGCTGCTTTGATGCCTGTTCTGTATATGAACTTTGCTTCTTTTTGACCACATATATGACGCATTCTCTCTTTATGTCACCATACTAAAGTGCAATAATCCTAAAGTCATTTTCCTTTGAATATCATTCCAAATTCGTGGACATTATTTTTAATCCACTAATTGTTACACGACAATGAATGTTTCCAAAGGTTGGGCACTAACTGATTTAAGTAGATGGAGCAGCCCAACCCTCCCTTATATAGGTATGTATTTTGGGCACAACCCCCAAACAAAATGTGCGGGAACTAATCAGCACAATGCACAACACAAACACCGGAGTTGACATCAGAGGATGCAAAGTCCAGCAACACAATGCCAGACACTTGTGCCTAACAGGCTCATGCCATTTTACAATCCAGAAATGCATTTATAGTGTTATTTTGCATTCACAAATGTGGCACTACTAAAACTACAAGTACCACAATGCAAAGTGATGTGAGCTTCAAAGCCAGAACTAGCTGATACACTTAGACCCTGCAAAGAAACATTTGTAAACTTTCCTATGACCTTAAAGACTTAATGACAATGCAAAATTGCACCCTTGCTAGCGACTGCCTATAGTCCTTTTGTTATTCGTGTGACCGTGAATTTGCAGTTCAATAGAACAAATATATTTATGACATATCAGTCAAGCACACATTGTGTAAATGGAAGAACAAGCTTAGAAATGGATATTATTGTTATTCATTTTTGGATTCTTGTTGCTATCAGCCCATTGCACTGATTAATTGAATAGCCAAGTGGCTCGGATGGTTGATCTTCAATAACACATTTGATCAGGCTATTATGAATAAGATCCTAGCACATGAGCAGTATGGCTTTCCATATAGGAGTTGTAATTGTAATTAGTTATTTAAAACGCGGTTGGATCAAACCTGTGTTACTCCACGTCTTCTTTCTTCCAAGGCGAGCACGTTGCCCCTGAGCTATCCTATTGGAACAGTAGAGCAGGCACTTGACCGTAAGTTACTGCTCGATAAATGTATACTTGATTATAAGTCCCCAATAAACCATGGATTGATGGACTGACATAGCACTTCGGAACACTTGCTTTATGTAAAGGCGCTTTAGAAATAAGACTTACCATACCATCAGCACCTGACCATGTCAATCATACACGACTATCATAATTATAGTTGGTTATTTATAACATGCTTAATACCCAGAGGTTTCTAAGCGCGGACCACACAGATTGCACCTGGGCTGCTTCGCGTTGTCTTGCTGAGCTGGGGGTAAACACGACAGACTGGAGATTGGGCAGACTCTTAAATGCAGTGGTAATAGAGTTATCGCCGCATTTAAACGCTACCGCCCAACTCGTGATCAGTCTCTATGAGTTGGAGCATTACTCGAATAATTTCAGGGAAAATGGTCTTGCCCTCGTGTCTGTATTTTCCAGCTGAAATATTGATTGATTGATTGATTGTTTATTTATATTGCGTCTATACACAATGTGTTTCAAAGCGCTTCACGGAGGGAGGGAACATGGAAGAATACAGTTACATTCTTAAAGTCCTTGAAACAATAAAGAATGAGAAAAATAACCATCGTAATGGGCCTGGCGACATTTCAGATAGTGCAAGTGCATGGAACAGTTAAGGCAAAGAGGGAAGGGAAAAGAAGGAGAAACAAAACAAGCAGTAACATTACTATGCACTATGCCTGACGACAATTGATGTAGTGCATAGAGGAAGGGGAAAGGGGGGGGGATTGTATGACTTAAATATGACTTGTCTTTGTGATGCTACATGGGTTCATGATATGACACGCCTTTTTTTTGTTTTGTTGTTGTTGTCAAATCCTTAATGATTTAAGGTGGAAATATGTTTCACCTCTTTTAAGCCAGCGTAATTGTAGATCTGTTCTCGATGCTAACAAGTATTTGTTTCCTCTTTGCGGGAAGAGCACTATCGCTTATGCAGTATATTGTTTCATTGAAAAAGAGTTGCCTTAAAAAAGAATGTTTAAGGCATGTTAAATTGTATTTGATTGCTATTGTTGTAAAATGTTTTGCTTTTTAAGATGGAGATAATCATCGTAATAGCGTTTTTTGCATACCTACCAGTTTTTTGTTTTCTGGAGTGTAGGGAGGTATTGAGCAGTGAATAAGGGCCTGTGCTGAGTTTTGCTTTGGCAGGGACAGGTGTAAATAACACATGCAATTCCTAACACATCCGGACAGGTTGACGGGAACTACCTGCGACCCAGCATGAGACCACACTGGGGGTGCCTGTTTCCAATAACCCGGAATGGAATGAGACATGTGCCCTCAAATCTCGGTGGGCTTAAAAACAATAGGTTGATATATTCCGGTATTTGGGAATCAACCTCAGGAAAAACCCTGGATTGGGGCAATCAGGTTATTGTGCAAAAAAAAAAAGAAATGTCCCAGGTTAATGGAGCAGTCCTGCAGTTTAGCAAGAATTTAGCACATGTTTTTTCTTGTGTGTTCCATTGTAGTTTGAGACCAAGGAAATACACTGCTTTGGGAGTTGCCCGGAACAGGAGGATAAATACGAATCCCTTAGTTGTTTTTAGTTTTTTTTAATTATTTTTATTTGGTTTATTCAAACCTTTAAAATAACAACACATTGCAATCTTCCAGTCTCTCCTTTCAATTCCTAGTTTCCTTAATCAATCTGAAACATTTTAATTTCACACACACAACCCAAGTTCCTACTCCGTAACAGTTTTCTTAATTACGTAAACCCAGTTTCTCATTCTCCATGTCTAAATTACTTTTCAGCAATCGAAGGAAATTTACTAGAGCAAATAGAACTGCTCTGTTGTTCCCCTCAAACAGTGCCTTCCACCAATCCTCTGTATTCATGAATCCCTTACTTTAGAGGGTAACATGTTCTCCATAAAAAATAAAAAAAAGTCTGAGGCTGCTTTGCTGAAGTTGAAAAAGGGATAGAGTGCACTGAGAAGCAGCCTTGTTTCTGTACCAAATGATGAGAAAGGTGCTCGATTCCAAACAATCAGCCGAGAAGTGCTGATTAGAGGCTATTACAATCAGCAAAAGTGATTGTGGGAGCACGCGGGAGGACAGGGCCCTCCGATATTAGAGGACAACAGGCAGTGCGGGATAATGGGGGTCTTGGGAAGAGGGGGGGTGCACAATGGGAGCTGAGACATGAAGCAGGAATCCGGTGCGCACCTGGACTATAATTGGTGAATTCAAGGGCCAGGTGCTTGATGGAAGCAATTATGCTCTCTGGCGCTGATTTGTTTGTCCAGCATTACCACCGACAGCCCTTAGACCAGCTCTGGGGCATTACTCGGCTGTAATGCAAATCTCGCTTTACTTCTAAGCGCCTGTGAATGCGCTACGTGTCACTATTGTAAACACACACTTTAGCATCGGTAAATTAACGTGAAACACTTTGCTTTAAAGTGTTGTGATTGGCCTATACAAACAGTACACTCCCATATTTTGTGTCACAACAACATACAATAATATTACTTTTAAAGCTTGCATGAATGCCCTATTTAAGTCTACTAACTACACACCACCACTGCATGGAATGCTTGTCTTTATTTCACCCTGCGAGTGCTGCTCTGGCGCTCCCACGTGTGCCGATTTCTCAAGTTTCCCGTCGCCAAAGTTCTGTTTTTTTTTTTCCTTTGGAATCCGTGACGTGTTGTTCTTCTTACCCGTTTGGGAATAGGAAAACTACAAGTCCCAGAATTCCAAGCAAAAACAGGACTGGGTAGGATTCGCACGTATAGCCAGAGGAAACGTGAGAGCTCTGCATGTGTGCTGCAGGAAGCCCCAGCATCCACTCGTGGGTTCAAAGTGCTATGTTGTTTGTTTACTAAGCAGTGAGACAGGAACTGGAAAACACCTAATTCTGGGTGGCCTGGGGGCTTTTCATAGAAAGAATACAAATGAGTGACTGAACAGCATAAATCTTACATCACCACAGTTGCCATTGCACCCAGCCTTTTGACTTGCACCCAGGGATCTGACTTTCTCCCAGGTGTTTGACTTGCCCCCAGGCATCTGACTTGCACACAGGGATCTGACTTGCAACAAGGTGCCACTCCTCCCTCTGCCACCCCTCTGGCCCCTCTTCCACCTCTGACGGGTGTACCACACTCCTGCACCCCTCCTCGGCAGACCTTCAAAAGTGGCAACCTGCTCCACATAGCTACCCTCAACTCTCGCTCTGCCGTCAAACACTCCTCTGACATCTGCCACCTCCTTGAAGACCTCAATCTAGACGTCCTTGCTCTCAACGAGACGTGGTTCACTGCCAGCTACGTCACATGTTTTGGCACTGTCCTCCCTGAGGGTTACAAGATGTGCTCTAAGCACAGGCCTAACCAACCTTGGAGCAGAGGGGCCCTGATCTTTCCTGAGTGGGTCCCTGTTACTATCATACCCACCCAGGCCTACTCCTCTTTTGAATGCCTTGTCTGTTGGTTTGCTGTCTCTCCTGGCCTCTCTCTCACTCTGGCCACCGTTTACAGGTCCCCTGGCCATGGCCTCCTACTTCCTGTCATAACGGCATGACCTCACCTCTTCTCTCTTGACGTCCTCTTCCAAGCTTCTCCTCCTTACAGACTAAAGTATTCACCTGGACTCCTTTCATGGGGCCCCTGGATTCTTCCGCAACCTCTGTGTCTCTCTTTCCATTTCTTCCCTCCGGTCCGACGCACTCAGCCTGACGCACCTTGGATGCCCTCCTCTCTGCAGACATCCCCATATCCCTCTCATTACTCCTCTCTCCTGGTCTGATCATGCTCTTCTGTACTCTCACCTGGACCTACTGGGTCCCCCGGCTAAGCCCCTGCCCACACTGCCAAACCGCTTCTGTGTCATTCACACTCTTATGCGAGTGTCAGTTGCTGCTTTTGCCGCCACCTACACTACCTCTCCTGCCACTGACTCTCACTCTGACACAGCCCTTACTAAGCTTCAACTCTCCAGCTCCAAAACTCTAAACATCTTTGCAAGTGTCATGAGTATCTGAGGGAAACCTGCCTTCAAGTTAAATGCCTGGTATGACTGTGACCTGGTCGCTCTGAAATGCAAGTGCAAAGCAGCTGAGCGCAAGTGGCAGGCTTCGAGCACATCCTCTGAAAAACAGGCCTCTGCCTGCTACAAAGGCAATGCAGACTCTCCATCTGCTCGAAGAAGAGGGCCTATATCCAAGCTTGCATCTCTGCGGCCACTAAAAACACGGCTGAACTTTTAAAACTCTGCAAGGAACTCACCAACCCTAAAGTCTCCACTTCTCGTCTGCCTTCCCTGGCCCTCTGCACTTCCCTGACCTCTCACTTCATTTCTAAAACTCAGGACATCTTGTCCTTGCTCTCCTCTACTCCACACCCTTCTCCCTCACCTACTCTCAGGCCTCCCTTGGATTGTCAACATCTACCTGGCCCCTCCAGCTCATTTGATCTCCACCTTCTCTCCTAACTTCCAGTGTTATGCAGATGACACGCAGCTCTCCTTCAAGCTTCCCTCCTCCTCCTGTTCTCCCTCTTATTCCTGACCACATGTCTGCTATTCAGGCATGGTGCTCTGCTTACAATCTCTGCCTTAATGCCAGTAAGACAGAGATCCTTCTTATTGGGACCCATGCTCCCTGTTTCGCTCTCACACTCTGGCCGCCCTCCAGGGGCACCCTCCCATCACCCCCCTGTGAGGCAAAAAACCTTGGTATCATCTTTGATGCCTCTCTCTTCTTCTCGCCTCACATCACAGACCTTGCCAACTCTGCCCACTTTCAGCTGCACCTCCTCAGAGGTATTATCCCTCTCCTCACCGTCCCCAGAAACTCAATGTCTTCAGAGCTCTGGTCTTCTCCAGGCTGGACTACTGCAGAAGCCTCTTCCTCAGTCTGCCTAACTCCTGCCTTCACCCCTTTCCACTAATCCAGAACAGGACTGCAAGACTTATTCTTGGCCTCAAGCCCAGGGACTGCATCTCTCCAGCCCTAAAATCTCTCCACTGTCTCCCGCAAGGATCAAGTTCAAGACCCCATGCATCATCCACAAGACTTTCTTGGGTCTGGGACCCTACTACATCCAACGTTCTCTCCCTAAATACCTTCCTGGCTAGAGTATTTCGGTCTTCTAGCTCTCACTCTCTGCAGATAAGCCGTTTTTCCAAGCAGCGAGAGGGGGGGTAGATATCTCTCCACAGCAGGTGCCTCCATCTGGAATGGCCTCTCTGCCCCTCTCAGACTTGAGCTGGATCTCCTTAAGTTCCGCAAGGTTCACAAGACCTTCCATTTCTCTGCCACCTACCCTCTCCCCGTTCCCAGCTAATTGTCCTGTCTGTCTCTTGACTAGCTGATTGGTTCCTTCAGATTCTTACAGGGCACAAGGCCCCACACATCCAGTCTACACCTGGACTTGGTCTCCCCTGACCCCCATCCACCAGCACTTGCCCTTCCGGGCCCCCTTCCCCACACTAGCCTGGCTGGGCCTGCATCCTTGAGCCCTTACAGCCTCTTACCTCACACTTAGCTCATGGTCCTTCCTTCCCTGCACTCTCTGCAGTCCCCTCGCTCTGTCCACATGGCATCCCCTGGCACTCGCTTTTCTCACTGACCCTTCCACCCTGACTGGCACTTCCCCCCTCTCTCTCCCCTGCACTTCTTGTTAATGCACTTTCACGAACAGAATGTCACAAGGCCTAGTAGGACCATTTTTGCTTCCTCTCTGTCCCCCCTCTTGTCTTGTTGCGCCTCGAAAAACATTGTGTATAGATTCATTATAAATACTCTATAATTAAATATATAAAGGTGCCTGATGTGCACCCAGATGTTTGACTTGCACCCAGTCATCTGACTTGCACCCAGATGTCTGACTTGCATGCATGCATCTGACTTGCACCCAGGTGCCTGACTTGCACCCAGGTGTCTGTCTTGCACACAAGCATCTGACTTGGACACAGGTGTCTGACTTGCACCAAGCCGCCTGCCTGGGAAGCGGATGCATTCAGCTCATGTCTGAGCTGGTTTGTAGTGCACACTGATTGATACCGGTGAGGCAACCATGTCCAACCATTACTTCGATGTTTGTGAGACAGCTGTCATGACCACTGTGAGGGGGCACAAGTTGTGCCACAAGCAGGCTCCCACCAGAACCCCGAGGGCCTTAGAACCACTGCAAAAGGGCTCCTGGAGCCAGTCCTAGCACCTTTGCCACCAGGCTCATATGTAGGAAGGAAGGTCTGTTCAAACTAGGTCCCATATATGTTCATGGGCCTTTAAATCCATTATGGAAGCACCCACACAGTCTAGTTCTAAGAACCAAGCCATGCAGTCTAGTGTTTTGGGTGTGGCAGGCCTGGAACTACTTTCCCTGGTACTACTTTACCCGGGCTATATAAGCAGCACCCTGACTGCAGAACATGCTTTGCGTTATTCTGCAACCAGCAGCGTGACGCTCACCGTGTCCAGCTCCTGGTCTTCAGCATCTTCCTGTAATCCTGCAAGAACAAGAACAAGATTATTCTGTCTTACCTGAGAAAACACCATCCAGCACCCAGCATCTCAACTGGGCTGCAATCTGCGGAAACCGAGAGAAGAAGAAACATCACTCACCTGTGAGTACTAGCTTAAGGACTTCCGGCGAACCGCTACCACAGCCGCTGTTCGAACATTGCGACCTGCAATAACGAGAAAGGGAAAAATAATATTATAACGCGTGCTTCCAAAACATCGAACTCCATCAGTCTTACCTGAATTGCATCGCGCTACGCCACACTTCCATCCGGACTACCACAGCAACATCTACAAAGGAAAAGAGACATATTCAGGTTTTGCTTTCAATATTAAACAACCGCACAGCGCTGTACTTACCTTATCGGATTCCAGGGGGCCTGTTTTTCATCCACTCGCAGTACCACAGCGGCCTGGCAGGAGAAGAAGAAAACACAGGTTAGCTTTAAAAGACAATAAAGGCGCTGCGCTTCGTGCTTTCTCTTACCTAGAAACGTGCCTCGCCATCCGGCACGCCAGCATCAAGACCTTCGCACCTGAAAAGAAGGAGATAAAGACATTAATGAATTCCCACCATAAACAGAACAAAGACTTACAATTAACCCACCTAAATGCCTACCAGCAGATTCGGGGTCACGGCAGGCCTGGGCCCAAGGAAGGCGTACTGCACCAGTGAAGCAACTTGGGCAGCTCGCCAACAAATGTCAAGCGCCTCTGCACATGAAACACAGGACGGATAGCTCACCCTACAAATAACTAACCCAGTGGGAAGGGAATCGGTGAGATTCACCGATTAGAGACAGTTGTCACAAATCCCCCCTTCTGTAATTGCAGATTCATTATTCAGCACTGAGCAACTACACATCCAGGGTTCCAGATCTCAGAGCCTTCCAGACGCACCCATGGATCTCAAGTGAGTGTAACACAGCTAAATGTCTACTTTCCATTTACTTAATTGCAATATTTCTAGAAGTTGACTTCACAAAGCAATTCCATTTGAAGGTACATCACCACTACAACAAACCACCATAATCTTCATCATTGTCGTCATCATCACAACCACCACTACCATCATCATCATCATCATCACAACCACCACTACCATCATCATCATCATTATCATCATCACCACCATCGCCATCATCATACTCATCACCACCACCTCCATCACCATATCACCATCACCACCAGCATCAACATATTAAGGTTGATTAATACAAATACCAATAAACAGCCAATAAGAACAGAAACAGCCTGAGACTAGGCTGGTCCGAGTGAAGCAAGGCCCTCGGCAAGGGCTGTGGGCCATTACCAGCCATGTCTTCCCTGACACGTAGGTGATTGTCATTCGCACCCTGGGGTTTATCCGGGGGTGCAAATGTATGTTTTTAAAAAAATATTTTTTTACAGGAAATGGGCTGTGCGTGTATTGTGCAAGCCCAATTCCCCATTAAAAAATAAAAAGAAGATGGCCACTGCCATAGGAAAGGGGACTTAGTTCATTTTCCATTTCTATGGTAGCGGCAGAGGGGTGGGAGGAGCACCAAAACCAGACCGCAAAGCTCTGGTTCAGCTGGTAAGTGTGGTGGGAGTGAGGAGGGTGGAGAAAGAGTATGGTTTGTTTTTGGCATTTGAGAGGAAGGTGGGTATGTTGGGAGGCAACAGGGAGAGGCTATGGGTTGCCCACCCCCGCGTTCAAGATGGTGCCAGTCGGGGAATGGTCTTGGGTGACTGGAAACAGCAGGTGGTACACAGTGTGTTCTCGCCCGCTATTTCACCAATCAGATTGGTTGAGTGGCCTTCCCCCAGGTGCAAATAAATAATGAAAGTGTTAATTGATTTTCCTGCCTTATCTTTATTGCCCTTTCTGGGACCAGAGACAACATTCAGAAATGACATTTAGAAGAACTAAAAAGGCAGTTGCATGAATTGAAATCAGCCTCTCGTAACACAGGAACCAGGTACAACGTCCTGGGTACTACACACATTGGGCAGGAGTCTCGACTTGATCTCGACTGAATGAATAAAACAATTCCCCCAAGAAATTTTCTTTATGTTTTACCAGAGATGTATTCAACCCCAAACATTTAAAGTGGAGCCTAGTTATTGGTGTGTGATGATTATAATGTGGAGATCAGATTAAAGGTCGTTATACGCCAATATTAGGGATTCTACATTCATAAAATCAGTTGATGGCTTTTCTAATTCAGTTCCTTCCCTATTACCCTTCCTATAAAACATTAGTGTATCTGTTAACTTACAATTCAAGTGTTACAACTTCTGAGAGGAACGGGCTGGGCCTGTTAAATTAGGTAACTTCCCTTTACCCCATCAAATATCACTCTGCCAAATATCCTTAAAAATGTTGGGGGTCGGAGCGTCTTTGCTGGTTGAAATCGAATTTAAAAACGTATGAAAAGGGATTCATGTGAACACATCATCTACATCACGGGTCTTCAATCTTTGTGTCGCCAGATGTTACGCACTACAACTCTTATTAGCACTAGCCAGCATAGTCAACTGTAAGGGATCATGGGAGTTGTAGCCTAGAACATCTGAATAGCCAGAGATAACCGACCTCCGTTCTATAGCATCCTGATCCAATTCCTTGAGTAGTCTCATATGTATCCATGTATTTATCTATTCATTATTTACTTGTTAAGCGCTTATACAGTAAGTAAAATACGGTTTCAAAGCGCTCAAAGTCAACTCAAAACTGTCGACCTTTGAACCTGACACCCGAAGTCTTGAATGGAAAATGAAAGGGGACTTCATAAATATTTTTTTTAAAAATAATTTTCTTGTAGGGCTGTATATGGGGGTATTGGTGAGAGAGATAGTGAGGACATGGGCGAGCAGCTGCAGGCAAATGGGGGCTAGGGGCGAAAAAGGTTTTTGTTTTGTCATCACTGCTGAATGGAAATCTTTTCTTTTGTTTCAACAACCTTTTGTTATTGTCTAACCGCACCCATGCTAGAGGCACCAGCCAATCAGGAACATAGGCTTTATTGAACAGTGTTAGCCCAAATTCAATTGGCACCCATTCTACAGGCCAACAATACCAGGGGCTCAACCGGACACAATCAGTGCTGGGGACTTGGTAAAGGCCATGCATTCAGTAGAGTCGCCTAGCAAGTGGTTTAGTGATTAAATAATAGACGTTTCTTTTATTGGGCCTCATCACGAGTCTGGCGGCAACCCTTAAATGCAGCAGTAGCGCTATTACCGCCGCATTTAAGGGTCCGCCAGTTCATGGCCTTGGCGGATTTCCCCCCAGCTCTGAGCTGGGGGGAAATCCGTGGCAAATTTGTCAATTTTCGCGCTATTACCGCCAACGGGAAATCCGCCTGCGGTAATAGCGCAAATTTTCCCCATTGGGCCCAATGGGGAATGAGGAATTCCCGAATGGGCCCAATGGGGAAGGGGCACTAACCGTTCTGCCAAACCCGTGATCCGGCGCTAATAGCGCCCAACTCGTGATGAGGCCCTTGGGTGCTGGCGCACATTCCTGTGCTTTACATCATGGTGCTATAGTGCTGCACTGCCTGTTGGGACTGAGAAAGGGCCTCATTACGAGTACAGTGGTGTGGGAAAAAATTATCTCTGCACCATCATTCTACAAGTTTGGTGGCAAGTTGGAGGATTTTCCTCCAGGTGCTAAAGGCAAATCCTCCATCTTACTTCCAAAGACCGGCAAAATCGGTGGAACAACCGCTGCCGGTAATTTAGTTGAAATCCCTGTGGAGTCCATGTCACTACAAAAAAAATAAAAACACCATCACTTTTAATCCTGCAGTAAATCTGCAGGTCCAAGTGGCAGTGACGTTAATTCCATTTAGCGTTATTTCAGTGGATTTGCTACCAAACTTTATTTTTTTTATTTTTTTATTGAAATTGTTTTAGTTTAAAAGTCAACTTTTTCAAAACATCACACCTATGATTAGATTAAATCAATTTTAAATGTGTTAGTAACATACTTCTCAATGAATTAAAAAAAATACATTATACATTTTTTTTTTAAAACAATGTGACCAGTCTTAAAACCACAGTTAAATTAGTTAAATACAGAAATTCGACATACAAAATCATTAAGATAAATTATACATGATCATGAGCAGTTGTCAAGGTATCAGATTTATTTTCCAGATTTAATTCATTAAAAAAAAATGTACAGTAGCTATAATTAATGGATCCTTTGAAGTATTAAATATTTCGTTCCATAGGTCAACATCACTCTGTTCTTAAAATACTTTAAAAAAATGTTTTTTCCTTAATTCAATCAGGGAGGGACATTCCGATATCAGATGGTAGGTGGATTCCTTGTTCTTGGGTATTCTACAGAATCTACAAGTGGGGCTTAGAGTTGGATCTTTAGAGTATTGTGCAAGTTTAATTTTAGTTGGGAGAAGGTTTAACCTAAAGCGTAAAAAGATGTCTGCATAAGATCTATTAGGGAAGGTAAGAATATATTTCGGAATATAGTTCAATGCTTTAACCATGAAAGGACCTCCTTTGAAGGCTGAATAGTGGAGACACTTTTCTCCCGTATTGATCCAATCATGTCTAAGCAGCTTAAGCTTGGCTTTGTGTGGAAATTACACAAGTTCTTTGAGAGAAATATCTGCATCAGAGAGTAGTTTTTTGCAATGTTTAGACCAAGGTGATAGCGCATTATTGTTTACAGATTAATTCAGATTAACCAACCAACTCAGAGTACCCACTGTTAGAAGAGCATTGGCTTCCCACACATAGCACCATAAGCTCTGGAATGCCCTGCCCAACTCACTCAGAGCAGAACCATCGCTGTACTCCTTTCGCAAATCCCTCAAAACCAGACTATTCAACTAACATCCTCCCTCCTCCACCTACACTTACTCTCATACGTCTGCTACGAAATGTGTCCTGTAATGAAAATTGCTTTGTAACCATCTTCCTTCCATTGTAACCAGATTATGTCCTCATGTAACAGCGCCAGGATGCCCCCGGGCTGATGTGCACTTTAAATAAATTCGAATAAATAAATAAATGATCATATCTTTTACAGCAAGGAATACGTTTTTAGGAGAGTCTGTGGCAAGGAGCGCCTTTCGGTATAGTGATATCATGGACCAAGAAACCACAATGGATAGAGAGGACAAGCCTAGTTCATAACAAAGTATGGCTATTGGGCAGCTTAGTGGGATCGTCAATTTTTTTTCTCCAATATAGCCCCTCTAGGTGGTCCCAATTTACTCGCTTGCTACCAAACTACCGCCACACGTGTAATGAGGCTCAACGTCTTCTTGGGTTGCATTTGGTTACATTAAAGGAGCCTGAAATGTATTCAGCAACCTTACCTAGTTTGAGAATGCACCTTTGGGGAAATGCACCTTTTTGCACATCCCCACCTATTTCTATACACACTTTCACACAGTCTGTGCACGGCAATATTTGAGAATGTTCACATTGGCACACTTTGCAGACCAGGGACAACCCGAAAGTTGAAAGATGCCCATTGGCAAAATGCTCTATGCTAACACGCTCAAATGATGCTGCCATGGGCTAGTTTCCTACTGGCATCTTACTTATGAGCAAGGTCCATGGTTAGACAGGAAACATCTGGAGCCATAAGATCATTTCCTTACTTTGCACTTGAGTGTGTGCTTTTTTGCTTCTATCCCACTCATTCTGAAGGGGCGAGAGATTGACTCTGCGGAAGAGCAACACTGACACCACAACCTGCGGAAGATACGCACCTGAGCGATTCTTAATCACATTCTATCTACAGGCGGCAGATATGGACTGGGGAGTCAGAGCAAGCATGCAGGAATCTCCCCTGTTTTGGGCTGGCCATCACACATTCAGGCAGTAATGCCCACACTCCACCTTGGTGGAACATCTGTGATCAATAGTATTTTTAACTCAGATTTTCTGCTAATGCGAAGATCAGAAGTAGGCTGTATGCAGTCAAGAACCTTGCATTTTGTTCACTTAGTTTGGCTCTTGTTCAAAAGGGATTTCAATTAAATGTGTATTTATGATGGATTCATTTTAAGGAAGTTCAACTATAGTCGTAGGAAGCAGGAAGTGAATTTTGGACCTTCATTTGCTGTATGATCTTTCTTCGAACAAGTACACAGACAACTTAAACGAAACTAATTTTCGATGCTTCGAGGCCTGTACATTTCTTGAACTCAGAAAGCCTTGAGGTCACCCAGCGTCAAAGAAAGAGGTTCCTGCAAGGAAGGCCAGGCCACTGTCATCCTCCACAGAGCCCTATAAAATGACCCATTGCCCAAATGGGGTCTGGCGGGTCCAGCATGGAAGTGTGGTACGTTAATTATTTATATCCATTTCTAGTGCTCTTGCACCGGAAATAGGAGCACAAATTAAACCTATTCTTGGGCTACTGGGGGGTTGGGAGAGGGCAGGGGCGTTGCTAGGGGAGTGGGGGGGGGCTAAGGGGGCTATAGCCCCTGATCTTTTGGTTGTAGCCCCGGATAGAATCTCAGGAGCTACAGCCAAAAGACTAGCTAGCCCCCAGTCCCAACAGTTCTGACATCAGCTTAGCCCTGGGTCTTTTCCAGACCTAGCAACTCCCCTGGGAGAGGGTTAGGGTAGTGGTGGAGGTAGTCAATGGGAGGAGAGTTGGGACAAGGGTGTTGATTTGCACCCTCAAAATTGAACTTTTTCCGGTCACCGATATTTTGGATCAGTGTCCATCAACATTTTGCATTTCATTTTTTGGGAACATCAATCAAGCCTACTAGCAGGGCCGATGCAAGCACTAGACAAACTAGGCCACTGCCTAGAGTGCTGGCCACAAGGGGGCCCTAAAGAGCAGGGTGTTCCTCTGCTTTCATGAAGTACAAAAGAGATGTACACCAATCTGAGTTCATGTAGCTGCTTATTGTCCTCCTGTGATTAGGGGGTGTGCTGCTGCAAATCACAGTGCTCTGATTTCTAGGAATCCTACTGACATGTTTTTCAGCCGACAGTACATGGACTGGCTCAAATGAACACACAGAGGCCTAGCAGGAAGACACGTTGAGAAAACAACGTGATCGGAACCGGGCCACTCACACCAGATAATTCAAGAGTCGAGGTTGAGCCATCATGGAACATTTGGTGGCAGAGCATGGGTCAGACAAAGCACACCTCACAGACTGGAACAGGAGGGTGATGGGGCTTCATGCAAGTTCATCAACAGGGAGTCACAGTTCTTATCCCTATAATCTCAGAATACGTTGACGTGTGCTTAGGCAATGCTAGAAGGCCTAACTCTGAGCCCTGACCCAGCGATTCAGTAATTGCAGTGTTTCCTCTCAAGTGGAAGTAATGCACATTTATTATGCAACTTTTAACTTACTTCATGAACAGGACAGTTTATTTTGAGCACACAGACTATTTTAAAGCTGAGAATCGGTTGTATACTGGTGAAATAACAGCATCATGAACCATATCCTGGAATGTAACAAAGTTTCCTAAAGACAAGTTGGTTGACATTTTTGCAAACGCAGAGATTTCAAGAAAAACATGTTTTGGTGCAGGCAGAACATTCAGGGGCCATTATAATGACATGTGAGAAACTAATTGGCTTAATTGCCAAAATGTGTGTTTTCTTTTCTGTGTGTGAATAAAGTTTGCACTGATTGAGCCAGTACTGTATCTGTTTAGTGAGTTAGAGAAGCAGTGTGGCACACCTTTATGAAACAAAATGAATGATTGTACACAGAAAACTGAGTAATACCAGTGGGACTTTTTTTGGACACTTTGTGACAAATGGGACATTTTAAAGAACACTGTGCCGGTAAAATGGGTTGCACCTCCCAGTTGCACAGTGCACTAAAGCCCAGATTTAGAAATCCTGGTGGAAGTAGAGCGTTCACGTCATCTCCACTCCATCTCATGGCGGCCTGGCCGGGAGGCAGAGCCTCTTCCCCATTTTCATATTTGGCACTAATGGCAGCCCATTGGTGGTCAGCAGCCTGGCTAAAGAAGGTTCACCAGGTGGATTCCCCGAAACACCAAATGGTGCCTTGGGCAGTGTACTACCCGCTTGGAGATGGCGCAGGCTGGCTCAGTGCTATTCTCATCTTCATCGCTGGGATACCCATGGAATTCTCTCCACTCGCCTGTGAATGTAGTCAAGAAAAGGGTATTTCTCCCCCATCCCTGATACTTGGAAAGAGGATGGGAGGGGGGCGACCACCACTCAGAGCTAGCAGTGAGCATCAAACACCCTCTCACTTTCAGCGCCTCACGCAGGCTTTTCTGCCACTCCCTTTAGTGGAGGCTTAGTGGCTGCAGGTGGAGGCAAGACAGAGGCAGAGATGCGGCAAACAAAGCCAGTAGAAGTCCCACCTCCAAATTGGTGGTTAGCCGGTGGGGTTGGTAGAAGGAAGCAATACTCTCCTTACAACAACCTTTAAACAGATGCCTACTGTATGTAATTAAACTGGCTCACAATAGCCCAGAAAACTTTCACACAGGACCACACACAGGTGTGTGTGTGTGTGTGTGTGGACGGGGACAGGTGGGGAGTGTGGGAAGGGGATGTCTGAGGGTTATTCTTTTCAATTCTAATGACATCATAGATTTTTTATTATTCTGCCTACTTGTATTGCTAGTCCTTCCTGATCCAGGCGGGACACATGGGGCTGGTATCAGGGGTTGAGGGGGGCAAATGTCCTTTTGTCTATGGTGGCAAAAATCCTTGCACCAGCCCTGCCTACTTAATGGACAATAATGTCATCATGCATCGAATTACAATGGCATCTGAGGCTCATTCAGCGGCATCGCCCACTTCCTATACAAAACAAACAGGAGTACCAGGTGGAATGAACATATCTCTATTTACAAAGCACGGCTTATATTTCTTCTTAGTTTGAAAGCAATGAGAATTACAAATATATATATATAAACACACAGGTGTTTTGGTCTGACAGCCTTCAGTGTGAACGCTCGCACTTATACTGATAATATTTGCAATGAGTCCACATTTCTAATGGGCGATATTCCCTGTGGAGGTGGGCTGACCCTGGCAGTAACGGCCCGACACCCAAGACAAAGGCCTGAGCAAAGCAAGTCTCCCCTAATGAAGGTGGCGGTGCAGTTACCGACATGGTCGGATCACCCCGAGGGACATATCACCATTAGCACTCGTGTAGTTCCCTACACTGGTGCTAATGGTTTTTTGTTTTGTTTTTTTTTTTTAATCCCCAAAAAATTATAAACATAGCTTTGCCAAGCTGCCTGGCCCAGCACACGCAGTGCTGCTGAAGCATAAGTCTGTTTTCAGTGTTGATGACAGTGATGTCATCAACACGAAAACTGACTGCAGAGACAGCAGCACTGCGCGCCACTGTGTCTTGCCGGTCCACACAGGAAAGGGAATTTAAAACATAATTTAAACAACAAAAAAAAAAGACACCATTAGCACCCGTGTAGGCAACTACACGGGTGCTAAGGTGAGTGAGAAGGGGGACAGAGGAGCGGGGGACGGGTGCTGGCTGCAGTGGAGTCACTTTGCTGAAAATGTTGGGGGGGATATGACATCTGAAGAAAAGGTGCCCCAGCCAAATGAATGGGGACAAAATAGTGTGCCATGAAAGTTGGTGGGGAACAAGCACCCCTGCCCCCCAACCCGATAAAATTACGCCCATGGCTGGCTGCCCAGGCTGCTGGGAACGCAGGCTTGTACCACACAGTACAGCCTACGTCACGAGCCTCCTGATTGACCAGCACCCTCATACCAAGGTGGTAATGTACATGTAGAGGGAGAAATGGTTTTCAGTACACTGGGAAATTGGTGTTTAGTATGAGTGAGTTGGGTAGTCAGAAAGCCAGCCTGTGAGTGAGTGTGTAAGTGAGTGACTTGGTGAGAGCATGACTGAGTGTGTAAACACTTAAGTCTGTGTGTATGTGTGTGATTGGGTGTAGTGGCAGGAGTGAGTAAAGAGGTATGTGATTGTGATTGTGAGTGTGTGAGTGTGTGAGTGAGAATAAGTAAACACGAGAAATTGTGTACGGTCAAGAGTATGTGACTTATTCAGTGGGTGAGTGTGTAAGTATCTGGGTGAGTGACTTTGTGGGTGTCTGAGCCAGTGTGTGAGTGTGTGAGGTAGGGAATGAATCAATGTGCGATTGTGTGCATGTGAGTGAATTCATTTACATGGTGTCCACCTTTTGGAGCTAACTGTCCCCAGATGGTGCTATTGGAGTTGCGATACATTTACACAAAATATGCATGGTCAATACAACATGCTGAAACACACTGAGGATTGTCCATGGGCGCTTGCAAGAGCCTCAGCCACTATCAAATCACATCTGTGCTCACATCTGCGCTGAACTAATGTTGTGTAACCCTGGTTACAGAGCGCATCCTAGGATTCTAAAAATAATGAATATATGTTGTGAAATGTACTTTCCAATCGCTCCTCTAAATCTGCTTTGGTACCATATCGCAAATGTACCCTTGCATATTGCATTAACATCAAAACAACATTTTGCAAAAAAAGTCAAATTAATCTTTGCAAACAAAATAAAGCTGAAATCGACAGCAAGCATCATTCATTCAGAAGTATGCATTTTATTTTTAATGTCATGCATCGCGGGTCTGCAGACACATTAGCAGAGCGTGGGGATGCATCTTGGCCGGCACCTGATCCTTTTGCAGCCGTGGGTTGAATATAGAACGTTTACTGACAGCTTTACATGATTTTCTTCCATGGACAGTATAGCTCCCCCACCTCTTCTGCCTCGTCCCCCTGAAGGAGCCTACAGAAAATCAGCCTGCACAGCGGTGCTAATGAACGATAATTGAATTATGTGCACAGCTGTCAACAGGCACCAGGTCATCGACAGGACCTCTGTCCAGGTCTGGGCTGCCTTTAGTTATTCATTTTCTAACTATGGGCCTCATCACAGGTTTGGCTGTAACCCTTAAATCCAGCAGTAGCGCTGTTACAGCCGGATTTAAGGGTCTGCCAAATCAGGGCTTTGGCGGATTTCTCCCCAGCTCTGAGCTGTGGTCAAATCCGCCGAAAACTCGCGCTCATACCGCCAGCGGGAAATCCTAATAGCGCCGGTGGGTTTGGCGGTAGGGCAGATAGAGCCAGCGCTGTTAGCGCCGGAGTTACCGCCCAACTCCCGATGATGCCCTATAAGTGTGAACCGACAAGTCCCAAAATGCGAATCATTTTGGGGTAAAAAGCTAAGACCTGAGGCAGGTGCTCTTAAATGACATGAGGCCGGTTGGTATTTCTGTAAATTATTAAGAAAGGAGTAAGAAAAAGTGTATGTGTAACGTGTTGTTTTTATGTTGCATATACAAAGACGCATTGCTGTATGTATATTAATTAAATAAATAAACAAATAAATAAATAAATAAAACGTGTATTCAATGTACAGTCCCAGGTCTTTGCAGCACATTTGCGGTGATGAATTTGCCACGTGGGTCTCTCTTTCGAGGGAATGACCGTGTCACTGATGGTTTGGGCTGTCGATACCCTCCGTTATGATGAAATGGAAGACCACCCCTTCACCCCCCCGCATCACCTCCTCCCTACACTCCACAATGGAAGGGGGGGTCGTCCCTTCACTCCCTGTTGTTGTGTCTGCCGCTGCACCTTCACCTGCTTCACGGCTTGGAGCTGCAAGGAACTGTAACACATGATCAGCACTACCAACCAATCAGTTCTCAGCATGCACAATTTAACACTGCTTTGTGCTTACAGCTGAAAACGGACAAAATGACTTTTTCAGATACATACTGGTGTGCATTCTCATCAAAGGAACCTAATACTAAAGGGACATTAATGAATTGCACTGCCATTGCATAAGGGATCTTTTTAACATGCTACAATGTCCATTTTAAGGGTCACTTACAGAGCATATTGTAGCCTGGGCAAATGACAATATGAAAACCAGGAATAACCATTTCAATTATTTTTTTATATGAGATTATCATTCTGAGATGAACAGTTGGGTATACTTTTATTTATTTATTTATTTATTTATTTACTCGTATATAATTGTTTTAGCAATATTTACAAGAATCTTGCAGTGTTCCTTAGGAGCTAAGAAATTATAGACATAAAAGAATGAGGACCGAAGGTAAGGCCAAAAGTCGAGCGGAGCGAAACGCTGGTGGCAAGTTCGCGCCCAAAAGTCAGGAGAGAAGAAGAAGAAGAAGAATGTTGCTAGATTAATTTAATTGCCACCATCAAGGTCTTTGGCTACACCAGTGGATCTCTGTTCAGTTCGTTCATTTACTTTTTGGAAGGCAGCTTCCAGAATTTTAGCTGCGGCCAAGGTCCAGGAAGTCTTTTCACCTGACATTAGTCTATTCCACCAGGTGGCTTGTTCCTCTCCCTGTAAGCCTACCCAGCCGATACACAGGTTGTTGAGGAAGTCCGTCCGTATCTTCCTTAGCTTTGGGCACTCCATTAACAAGTGTCGTCATGTTTTCGGTTTGTTGGTTTCTCCACATAGTCTGCAGTCTTTCCGTGCAGTTTTTAGTCGGATTGCCTGAATTTCTCGTATCGGGAGGAGATTTAAACGTGCTCTCATGTAAAATGCTCTTAATCTTTTATCCGGAAACTTTGTGCAGTATGGTAGCGGTTTGTTCAGGCTATTGAAGGTCAGAGGGAGATGTTTTGCCAGTTTATTTCCGTGTGCTTTTTCCAGGGTGTTTATTCAGTCTTGGGCCTTCAATTTGTTTTTTACTCTTTCTGGGTTTGTTTGCAAGTCACTTCCGTGCATGCCACCTCCTCCAGTTTCTCTTTTAGCTTGTCCACCCAGCTGTTTAAGGCGGTCAGTTTACGACTTGATATTTCAGTTCTGATAATCTTATATATTGGTGGGGCCTCTGGTAGTAAAGTACTTCTTAAGATTTGCATTGCACTCAATGTTACTAATTGTTCTAGAGAGAGCAGGCCTAACTCTCGTCTAATAAGGTCCATTGAAACTGAATTTGGTAGACCTAGCAGGGATTTCCACAGATACCCTTCCAATTTCCGCCATGTGGTGTTCGGTATATTCAACATGGCACCCATCCCATAGGTGATGGTCGGGACTACTTTCCCTTTATAGAATTGGATAACCGGAATGATAGAAAATTTCTCGTATTTTCTATGCAGGGTTCTCATCTGTGCTGCCAGGTTTTTTGCTTTTTTCCAGAGAGTTCATTGCGTGGAATCCTCTTGGTTTGAGGCATCTATCAGGATTCCTAAATACTTATAGTCAGTAACCACCTCGATTTTTTCCTTATCCAGATACCATTTGTGATTTCTGTTTTTTTTGTAGCTCTCCTTCTTAATGTCAGAATTTTTGTTTTTTTCTTGTTTATTTGTAGATTGTTTTGTTCCATGTATGTCACCAAGTTGTTTAATTGGCGCTGTAGGCCTATCTCCGTCAGGTCCAGTAGAATAAGGTCGTCTGCATACAGTAGCCGTGAAATGGTTATGTTTCCTAGTTTAGGTGGAAAGGCCCTTACTGAGAGTTCTGTTTCCTTAAAGTCACCCAGGTATGCGATAAAAAGTGCCGGGGCTAACGGGCAGCCCTGCTTTACTCCGCGGTTGGCTGTAATTTCACGCGTCAGCGTACCTTGGGTATTGAGGCGAACTCTTATTCTGGTGTTCTCGTGAAGGGTCCTCCATGGGTCCAGTAGCTCTCCTGGGCATTCCCAACTTTCCAGTTTGCTCCATAGTCTTTCCCTGTCCACTCTGTCAAATGCTTGTGACAGGTCTATGAAAGCCATATGTACTGGCACCGCTCCTTGCTTTACCTTTGCTTTTATAATGTTCAACATAAAGATGTTTACTATGGTGCTTCCGTTCTTGAGGAAGCCCATTTGAAAGGGGTCGTTTGCCGGTGATGTCTTGGCCCAAGTTTGAAAATGCCTTAACAGCAGAGTTGCGAAGATTTTCCATATTATGTCCAAGAGTGCTATCGGGCGATAATTGCCTGGTTTTTCTCTGTAGCCTTGCTTGAAAATTGGTACAATCACCGCTTCTGTCCATGACATAGGGATTGCTTGTGCATCTCTGCCGTGCTCAAAGAGCGTACTGATGAAATCTGTCCACGCGTCAGCATTTTGTTTGATATCTATATTACTCAGGCCATCCGATGTGGTAATGTCCCCGCAAAAATGTCGCCATGCAAGAATGGTGCTGTTTTATTGCAGCAACATTATCATATGGAACCTGCGGTGAACACGCCCGCAAGCCCCACATTTTTTTAAAGGGGCCGGGGGACACCTCCTCAACCCCCGCTCCCATTTACCCCAAATATTATCCTCATAAATAATGTCACCTATGCCGTTTCCCATCGACACTATGGATGGCTACGTTCTTTATGAGGACAATATTACCTGAGGCCCTTTTTTACTGCAGCACTGAACTTCTAACAACAACCACCATCCCCAAAATTCCTCAGATTCAAAGAAATTGCAATTAATAATCAATTATTTTTACACATTTACAAACATTTGAAAGGATAAAATGTGTCATTGATATCTTACTGCTGGGTATAGTTGAGCGATATATTTCACTCTAAGGCCTTTACAAAACCTTGAAGATCCCCTGTGCTATGTCCTTATGAAGTGGATTCTACATAGACAACCACCAAACCTCCAACCAACACGTCTCTGCAATACAGATGAAACATCAAGGCATTTAATAAATCAGACTGCACAGTATATGATTGATGAAAAAAACAAATGTTATCATGGCACATATTTTGGTTGGCTCTGTAATTCACCCACTAAGTGGCATCTTCTACCAGCCTTCTGGCACACTCAACTCCTCCATGAACTTGACCACCTCATCTTCAAAGATATAGACCATTCAAGGGTTGCCTTTCCATCTAGTCAGCTCTCTCCTACTACTCACCGCCTCGCACGCTGCAATCCTGAGCCCTCCTCGACCTCTCTGTTCCTCGCCCACCCTTCTCTTTACTCCCCTTGCTTCCTTCCGATGGAACTCAATACATCCTGTGATCAAGGCCATATGTATGTCTCAGGCCTTCAAGGCTGCTCCCACCTCTCCTTTGCCACTGCACCTCCTTTGCCACTGCACCACTTACGGAGCATTTGCAGCATATCAATTAAGCAACTAATCTCTTCTGTATCACCTTTTTCCTCCTCCCTACACTTCCTGTTCATGATCATTGTCCTCTCCTTCATGCATCACCATGTGCTTGTACCTAAACCCTCCTCTAATGCTCTTTCCCCCTCCTCCTTCTTGGCCACTTCCTTGCTTCTTGATCTCCTTCTCACCCTCTTCTATTGCCTCCTTCAATAGTTTCATATCTCCTGTAGTCTTTTTTCTATGTCCATTGGGAAGGCTCAATGCACGGCTCATTGAAACCAGTTCTGCTACCTCCCAGCTACTAATGCCTCACCATTCCTCCACCTGTGCCAAGTTTGTTGTGTTTGACACTGCTAGACATCTCTCCTTTTATCAGCACATAGCAAGGAAGACACAAAAGGCCTAATACCAACTCTCTCCTCAGGCCCTTCATGCCAGAAAACAAATTCAGGTCTGCTGTCTGGATGCTCTTAGGCAACTACGCTGGCTCCCATGCAAAATGTCCTGCATGCTGCAACATGACTCATCAACAGACCAAAAGACTTACCTTGTGCCTGGAGACCCTGGACTGGGTCTTGCAGCAACCCAGAAGTCAAGGAACAGGTTTGGGCCCTGATTATCGCATCAAGCCACTTGTGACCTTTCCAGAACATCGCCTTCCTGTCTCAAACGTCTTGTTGCTGCGTGCCGTTGCTGCTTGGATGACCATGTGTTGGATCCAATCACCCATCTTAAGAATCCAACACTGAATCACTGCCTCAGGAAGCTCCTTGAAGTCAGGATGAATGCTGTTGAGATGCCACAGACACAAATAAAGTACTGTGAAAAGAAGAGGCCCTGTCCTCCTGATTTACTATTAGGACCATAGTGAATTTTGAGCCCCCAGCTCTGCCTTTTTCTTGAAGCATAGCCTTTGAACACTGACATGTGTGCAATTGCTTGCTTGATCATTCCAGCTACATTTTCTGAATTCTCTCCACAGGGATGTGGTTTTATTTTTGAATTTAGGTAGTTGTTGGTATTTTGTATTGTTTAATTAAAGTACACATATATATTCAATTAAAAAATGTTATTTGAAGTGCAGTTAAGGTGACTTAGCTCAGTGCAACAAAACCCTCAAAAATCAGCGTATCGGGAAACTCAGGACTGGCTTAACTCATCACGTTCCTGTTGATCTCCACATAATGCCATATCCCCCATAATGCCATTTTGTATAGCATTGTGAATTCCATTTATTCTAATATTTGTGTGCTCTTGGGTTTTGCAACGGTAACACGCCAGTCTTGAGTTTCTCATTGTTCTGAATTTCATGTGTTTTGGTGTGTTAAGTTTACTCACCTAAACGGCACATGAACTAAAGTTTTTTTGCTTGAATGTCAAGGTTTTTTTTAAACCATCATTTTTTTCATGCCCACTGTATATTTTTCAGTGCCACTGGCCATGGTCTTCGGCCATGGACAGTGGGCACGGCCTTTGCCTGTGCCAACTGTATTTTCTTCCGGCACCACTGGACATGGCTTTATATTTTTTAAAACACTAACTGGCCACTAACCATGCCCACTTTATTTTTTAATATCATTCCTTACTCACTAGCCATGCCCTTCGGTCATAGCCAGTGGTCATGGCTTTTATTTTTAACACGATGGCCTTTGGGCACACCTACTGTCTATTTTTTTTAACACTAACAGGCCACTGGCCTTTTACAAAACTACCAGGCCTTCAGCCGGTAAAAGATAGCAAGCCACTGGCCATGGTCTATGGCCATGGCCAGTGATTTTTCACCCCCTGAAGTCACTGTAGCTGTAAAAATATAAACATTGTTTTAAGATCTTTTTTTCTATAACTGCAGGTACATTGCAATGAACTACATATCCCCTTGGTTATACACTTGGTTATTTGTAGTCATTACACACGTGGTTATCAGGAAAAACAGTGGCAATAAAAGCTTCCCTGACGTCCCAAGCCCTCACCAAGTGCCCCCCCCCTCATGTGTGCCTGCCCCCCCACCTACTCAGGCCACTCCCATTCCCCCAGAAACACTTGTCATTTCTGTGATGCAGTTTCAGTTGAAATGTCGGGTAACCACGGTTAAACCCCAGGTCATACCTGAGGGTAATGTGAAAAATGTTTGAGCCTTGTGTTGCAAACTTGGTCACTAGCCCTCCTCCAACTCTCAAATTTCTCTTGGTGTCCTCTTGCCTCCCCCCACATCTAGCCTAATGGTATTTGAGTTTTTTTAACTGCAAATGGATTTTTTCTGCTATTTATTTTCCCTGTACCCTGGGGTATGATCTGGGTTATAACCGCAGCTATCACTCACATCAATAAAAATAAAAAATGGCTTCTGTTTCATTTGTAAACACACAGATACTCAATGTATGCGGTCAGATATAGGTATTTAAAGTACTGGACAAAATAACCCCAAACCACAAAAGGATCGTAAGTCAGTGGTTCAAACCTGGTCCACATCTGTCCAGAATGTTTCGGTTTAACCCAGCTCCTGGAGAAACTGGCCATCTCCCAGCTTAATCTCCATGCTGAATCTGTTGGTAGTCTTCATGACCATCAGTCTGGCTTCAGAGCTGCCAGAAGCACAGAAACTGCTCTCCTGAACATCCGTGAGGTCCTGCTCTCAAACCTTGACTCTAACACCCCTTGTGTTCTCATTTTGCTCAACCTCTCTTCTGCCTTTGACACTGTCAACCACACCATCCTGCTCAACCGTCTCTGTGATAACCTGGGCATCACTGGTCAGTTTCTGACGTGGCTGACCTCCTTCCTCTCCAATCGACCCTCCCAGGTCCAACCGGGTTCCTTCCTCTCTGACATCTTTTTCTCTACCTGCTTTGTCCCCCAGGGATCTAACCTCTCCCCCTGGCTGTTCAACCAGTACCTGGCACTTCTTGCTCACCACATCGCCGCTCTCTGTCCCACCTTTCAGTGCTATGAGGATGATACCCATTTCTTTTTCAGGCTACCCTCGGCCTCCTCTTCCCCTTCCCTCATATCCAACTGTCTTTCTGCTATCCAGGAATGGTGTGACGCCAACGACCTCTGCCTTAATGGCAGTAAGACTGAGATTCTACTTATCGGCACACCCACTCCCTCTATCCCTGCAGCTCTCTGGCCGGCCTCCCTTGGCCCTCTTCCTGCTCCTAACTGCAAGGCAAAAAACCTCGGGGTCATCTTCGACTCCACACTCTCTTTCTCTCCTCACATATCTGACGTCTCTAAGAAGTCACACTACCAGCTACACCTCCTCAGAGGTATCCTTCCTTTCCTCTCCTTCCCCCAGATGCTCACTGTCTCCAGAGCCCTGGTTCTCTCGAAGCTGGACTACTGTCATGATGCCTACCTCCAAGGAGCCAGGTCCGACCCAGCAACCCCAGAGGCAGGCATCATTCCCCCCAGGGAAGTTCCAGCGGGCCCAAGCTGGGGCCCTTTGGACGCAGTCCTGGCCCCTTAGGCGCCAGGCTCATGTTGGACCCCAGTCCTGGCGCCTTAGGCGCCAGGCTCATAAAGCTGGACATGTGTTCAAGTGTTTTTATGTGCACTTACCTGATGCAGACCAGCTGCTACATCCAGGCCCTCTTGAGGCCTGAATGGGACTACTTTACCTGTGGGACTACTTTCCACCCGGGTGTGGTCGGGGAAGGATACATACCTGATCGGTGGAAGGATGCATACCTGGAACTTCTTCCAAAGCTATTTAAACCCCACCCGAACAGCCACACGTGCTTCGCGTTGTTCTGCACCTAGCAGCTGGACGCTCACCGTGTCAGCTCCTGCTTCTGGACTTCAGCCACGCCTGTCAGCATCCTGGGACACCTGCAAAGGGTGATAAGAAGAGAATTGAGAGGAAGAAGGCCTTACCTGCTAAAACTGCATCACAGAGACATCTCACCGACGATCCTGAAAAGGAAGACATCATTTTTAAAAGCATTTCGCTCTGATCGCTGCAGCGCTGCATTTCACTCACCTTTCTTGGGCGCCTCCATCTTCAGCAGCGATCATCCGCACTTCCCAGAGCCTAGAGAGAAAAAGACAAGAACACAAGGTGAGAGAAGGAAGGGAATAGGAAAAGCTCAGTTTCCTTCTAAGACTTACCTGTTGGGTCATTCCCATTTCATTTCGGGTCTTGCTGCTTCCAGGCATTTTCCGGACCCCGGCCCCTATGGGGAAAAAAGACAAAGACATTAGATGAGCGAATGCAAAAACATTACCTGAGCGCTCATCTAGGACTTACCAGATCTTTACTGGAACTGCACTTTTCACTTCGGGTCGGCACCATATCTCCGGCATTCCGAACCCCGGCCCCTATGGGGAAAAGACATCAACATTAGCGCTTTGTTGCAAGAAGTCTCCAAAGGAATCTTCTTTCATCACCTGAAAAAGACAATGAACATTATTATTTAAAGCTTGAACTTTTGAACTTGCAACAGAACTTTTACAGCGCCTTACCAGTATAATCAAGCTTACCTGAACTCTCATCCAACCTCAATCCAGTGAAGTAACTGGGTTCAACGCGCCCCTGCGTCAGAAGCAGGATGGAGAGCTCGTCCTTTCAGACCCTAAGGTGAGACTTCACGGGGGATCGTGGAAGGGTATCGAGGAGGGTTGGAAGGAAGTGGGAGGCTCGAGCATTATTCCGCCAGATTGTAATACTCCCTTTTCACGTACAGGAGGATATTCCTGCGAGCCAGATTAGCCAGAGTAGAGGGGCCCATCCTATCCATCTTCAGAGCCCTGCGCTTCACCATTGAAGAGGCATCAGCACTCGAAACCAGGCCAGCGCCCCCGTGGGAATCAGGTGAGCGTGACAGAACGCGAAGCCTACCCACAATTTCCCACCCGGGCGCTATGGAGACTTCCGAGACTGACCAGCTGGCCCAGCTTTTGGGGGAATTACAGGCAGAGGTGCACTCAGCCCGCCAGGAGACTAACACTCTCAAAAGAGAACTGATCCTATCCAAGGAAAGAACAGATGACCTGGCCAAAAGGTTATTGCAGGCCCAGGCAGGGCACATTCCTTTACCGAATTCCGGTGGTACTTCCACATCAATGGGTTTGAATAACCCGGTACAAATCAATCTACCTGGACACATGCCTTTGGCCCCGCCTGAACGTTTTGCGGGGGATCCCAAGAAATATGCCGTCTTTATGAACCAATGTCGTTTACACTTTCTATGCAGACCCGGGGCCTTCCCTAACGACCAGACCAAGGTAGCCTTTATACTATCTTACCTCAGTGGCAGTGCTGCCGATTGGTCTATTCCTTTGGTAAATCAGGATGATCCCATTCTCCAGGATTTTCAGAGCTTCCAGGCCAGCATGGAAAGATTGTTTGCTCGTCACTCTCAAGGACAGGCCCTTGATAACGAACTGCTATCCTTACGACAAGGTAATCAGGATCTCCTGTCCTACATTGCCACCTTTAATAGACTGGTTGTGGAAACTGGATGGCCAGAAAATAAAAGGATCACATTGTTTCATCGAGGCCTGCGCGGAGAGCTTAAAGATGTTCTAGCTCAGATAGTAAATCCACCCCAGGTCTGCGCAGACTACATAGACTTTGTGGTTCAACTTGATCACAGACTTCAAAATAGAAAAGCAGATCGGTTCAAGTACGAAACTCGAGTACCAATCAAAACCCACGCTAACTCCAAGAGCGCCGATGTATCCGAACCTATGCAAAACGGCGGTGTTAAAGGACCATTAACGCAGAAGGAACGAGAGAGAAGGCGCAAATGCAACTTTGTCTGTATTGCGGGGCTTCCGGTCACATTCCTTGAAATTGTCCGGTTAAACCACCTAAGAAGGTGGTTGGAGCCACTGATAACGATTTATTGGCACCTGATTCGGGAAACGACCTAGCCCGACAAGCGTAGGGGTCCGCTTGCCGAGCTTGAAAAAAACCTCTTTGACCTCGCATTTTGTCATGCCAATGGTGCTCGTGGACCCAAAACAGCCTCAGCAGTTGCATGCTATAAAAGCATACATCGACAGTGGAGCTATTGGAAATTATGTAGACCGTGAATTGGCTTCCAGGATTAAGCTCCCTCTCCGCCCGAAAGTAACCCAAGATGTCATTACTACAGTAGATGGAACCGAAATAGCCTCAGGGCCTGTAACGCATTCCACTGTTGAATTGACACTGGTGGGTCAGGATGGACATCGGGAAGCAATCGTGTTTGATGTGATCAAGGCCCCACAATTTCAAGTAATTCTTGGAATTCCTTGGTTAGAAACACATAATCCAAGAATAGACTGGCGAGCAAAGAAGATAAGTTTTCCTGATTGTGAACCAACTTGTTATCCAAGAAATCCAGCTATGGGTTTAGCCTCAGCAACTTCCACCTCTGTACAGCTACCGTCAGAATACCAAGAATTCCAAGACGTTTTTCAGAAAGAACAGGCTATCACGTTACCTCCCCATCGATCTTATGATTGCCAAATCGATCTGGTACCCAATGCTCAACTACCTTGTAGTAGGATTTATGCTCTTACGGAACCTGAGAACCTGCATTTGCGTCAGTATTTAGATCAGTACCTAGCCAATGGTTTTATTCGCCCGTCCAAGTCGCCTGTCTCTTCAGCTTTGTTCTTCCTGCCGGAAAAAGAGGGCGACCTTACAACATGTATAGACTATCGCGCCCTAAACCAAATAACGATTAAGAATCGTTATCCTCTGCCCCTGATCCCTGAGCTTATCGACCAGGTGAAAGACGCTAGTGTGTACACCAAGTTAGATCTCCGAGGAGCTTATCACCTGGTGCGTATAAAAGAAGGCGACGAATGGAAGACTGCATTCCGCACCAAATTTGGGCTCTTCGAATATCAGGTGATGCCCTTCGGTTTGTGCAATGCACCTGCCGCCTTTCAGTAGTTTATGAATGATGTTTTTCGGGAACTTATTGATGTCTGTGTCATTGTTTATATTGACGACATCCTGGTGTACTCTTCTTCAGAAGCCAATCACAGAAAACATGTAAGGGCAGTTCTTGAGAAATTGCGCCAGCACAAACTATTTGCCAAGCTCGAAAAATGCGTTTTTCATACCACAGAAGTTGAGTTTCTCGGATTCATCCTGACACCTCAAGGAGTCCGAATGGACTCGCGAAAGGTGAACGCCATCCTCAAATGGCCATCTCCTAGCTCGGTGAAGGGAGTTCAGAGCATGCTTGGCTTTGCCAATTTCTATTGAAGATTTATCCCGGAATTTTCCCGAACAGTCCAACCCATCAAAGCTCTCCTAAAGAAAAATAAACGCTTCGAATGGACTCTTGAGGCCGAACAAGCCTTTCAGGACCTGAAAACCAAATTCACCTCTGCACCTGTATTGAGGCACCCACACCCAGATCTCCCTTACATTGTGGAAACCGATGCATCCAGTTCGGCCATGGGAGCTGTCCTGTCGCAAAGAGACCCAGAAACTAACCAACTACACCCTGTGGCCTTATGGTCCAGAAAATTCTCTCCTCCTGAAATCAACTACGCAATTACCGACAAAGAGTTACTGGCTATTAAATCTGCTTTCAAGGCTTGGCGTCACTACCTTCTTGGGGCAAGACACACCATCACCGTAATTACGGACCACAGAAATTTGCAGTATTTAAAGACGGCCAGAGCTCAATCTTCACGACAACTCCGATGGGATCTATTCTTTGCGGAATTTGATTTTGTAATTACCTATCGCCCTGGCTGCAAGAATGGTAAAGCAGACGCCTTATCCCGGATTGGCATGGAAGAACCCAATTCGAGTTTAGAACCTGTGCCAATCATAGCTGAACAAAGAATCTTAGGCTTAACTTCATTGCAAACTATTGAGGATATCCAAACGCAAGTAAAACAACTTCTAGACTCTTCAGCCTTACTGGAATGGAGTCAAAAGGGTCCTCATTACACCGTTAAGGATGATTTACCCTACTTCCAGGAGCGGTTGTTTCTGCCAAGTAAAGAATTGCAGGAACTTGTTATTGCCCATCATCATGAATCATTAATGGAAGGACACCCTGGTATCGCTAAAACGGAGGAAAAAATCAAACGCCACTTCTGGTGGCCTTCTTGGAGAAAAGACATAAAGTCTTTTGTGTTGTCTTGCGGAATTTGTGCCCAAAACAAGGGTCAAAAGAAAAGGCCAGCCGACCTACTTCAACCCTTGGATATTCCACCGGCACCATGGCACACCTTGTCAATGGACTTTATAACTGACCTGCCTCCTTGTGGTGGTTACAACACTATCCTTGTAATTGTGGATCTATTCTCCAAAATGGCCCACTTTATCCCTTTAAAAGGGTTGCCTTCAGCTTCCACTTTGGCCAAGGAATTTCTGGAAAATATAGTTCGCATACATGGTTTCCCTTCCATATTAGTCTTGGATCGTGGAAGTCAATTTATCTCCCATTTTTGGAAGAAGTGTTGTCAACTAGCACAAATAGATGTGCGGTTATCCACCAGCCACCACCCCCAGACCGACGGACAAACCGAGAGAACCAATCAGACTCTCGAGCAATATCTTCGGTGCATGTTACACCAATCCGAGTTGAATTGGAAAGACATCCTTTGGATCGCAGAATATGCATACAACAATTCAGTGCATTCTGGAACCGGACAAACTCCTTTTTATACTTTGTATGGTCACCATCCTCGGACCTCTGACCTAGATCCACCTCTGACCCTGGAAATGCCTGCAGTAAATCATCTGCATTCCACAATAACCCGAGCCTTCAAAGAAGCTGCAACTCATTTACAGCAAGCCAAGAAAAAGTATAAAGAAAACGCTGATTTGCACCGAAGTAAAACTCCTCCTTACCAAGTAGGAGACCAGGTATGGGTAGCAACTAAACATTTACCCCTCAAGGGCCCGCGAACCTTCAATCCCAGATTCATAGGACCTTATCCCATCAAAGCTATAATCAACCCAGTGGCCTTTAAACTGGATTTACCGTCCAACATGCGTATTCATCCAGTTTTTCATGCATCACTTTTGAAGCCAGTACAACCAGGAACCCGACTGTCCAAGCCTCCAGACCCAGTTCAAATTGAAGGGGAATTAGAATTCGAAGTTAAAGACATTTTAGACTCCAAGGTGTTAAAGTCGAAACTCTTCTATCTTGTTTACTGGAAGGGATATGGACCTCAGGAGAGATCGTGGGAGCCTAGTAACCATGTTCACGCACCTCGATTAATACAAAGGTTCCACCGGAGATTTCCGAACAAGCCAAAACCCCCGGAGGGAACAACCTTGGGAGGGGCCTTGAGGGGGGGTACTGTCATGATGCCTACCTCCAAGGAGCCAGGTACGACCCAGCAACCCCAGAGGCAGGCATCATTCCCCCCAGGGAAGTTCCAGCGGGCCCAAGCTGGGGCCCTTTGGATGCAGTCCTGGCGCCTTAGGCGCCAGGCTCATGTTGGACCCCAGTCCTGGCGCCTTAGGCCTTAAAGCTGGACATGTGTTCAAGTGTTTTTATGTGCACTTACCTGATGCAGACCATGCTGCTACATCCAGGCCCTCTTGAGGCCTGAATGGGACTACTTTCCACCCGGGTGTGGTCGGGTAAGGATACATACCTGATCGGTGGAAGGATGAATACCTGGAACTTCTTCCAAAGCTATTTAAACCCCACCCGAACAGCCACACGTGCTTCGCGTTGTTCTGCACCTAGCAGCTGGACGCTCACCGTGTCAGCTCCTGCTTCTGGACTTCAGCCACACCTGTCAGCATCCTGGGACACCTGCAAAGGGTGATAAGAAGAGAATTGGGGAGGAAGAAGGCCTTACCTGCTAAACCTACATCACAGAGACATCTCACCGACGATCCTGAAAAGGAAGACATCATTTTTAAAAGCATTTCGCTCCGATCGCTGCAGCGCTGCATTTCACTCACCTTTCTTGGGCGCCTCCATCTTCAGCAGCGATCATCCGGATTCGCAGCCACTTCCCAGAGCCTAGAGAGAAAAAGACAAGAACACAAGGTGAGAGAAGGAAGGGAATAGGAAAAGCTCAGTTTCCTTCTAAGACTTACCTGTTGGGTCATTCCCATTTCATTTCGGGTCTTGCTGCTTCCAGGCATTTTCTGGACCCCAGCCCCTATGGGGAAAAAAGACAAAGACATTAGATGAGCGAATGCAAAAACATTACCTGAGCGCTCATCTAGGACTTACCAGATCTTTACTGAACTGCACTTTTCACTTCGGGTCGGCACCATATCTCCGGCATTCCGAACCCCGGCCGCTATGGGGAAAAGACATCAACATTAGCGCTTTGTTGCAAGAAGTCTCCAAAGGAATCTTCTTTCATCACCTGAAAAAGACAATGAACATTATTATTTAAAGCTTGAACTTTTGAACTTGCAACAGAACTTTTACAGCGCCTTACCAGTATAATCAAGCTTACCTGAACTCCCATCCAACCTCAATCCAGTGAAGTAACTGGGTTCAACGCGCCCCTGCGTCAGAAGCAGGATGGAGAGCTCGTCCTTTCAGACCCTAAGGTGAGACTTCACGGGGGATCGTGGAAGGGTATCGAGGAGGGTTGGAAGGAAGTTCGAGGCTCGAGCATTATTCCGCCAGATTGTAATACTCCCTTTTCACGTACAGGAGGATATTCCTGCGAGCCAGATTAGCCAGAGTAGAGGGGCCCATCCTATCCATCTTCAGAGCCCTGCGCTTCACCATTGAAGAGGCATCAGCACTCGAAACCAGGCCAGCGCCCCCGTGGGAATCAGGTGAGCGTGACAACTACTGTAACAGCCTCTATCTAAATCTTCCTGCCTCTACTCTCCGCCCTTTGCAACTCATCCAGAACAGGAATGCAAGACTTGTCCTTGGCCTCAAGCCCAGGGATCGTATCTCTCCAGGACTGAAATCTCTACACTGGCTCCCAGTGGCTGCGAGGATTAAGTACAAAACCCTCTGCATTGTCCACAAGGCCTTCTGGGGCCTTGGACCAAAATACCTTCAACTCTCTCTTCCTAAATATCGTCCTTCTCGAGCTCTTCGCTCATCCACCTCCAACTACCTCAGGGTCAGCCGCTTCTCCAAGCAACGAGCTGGGGGTAGATCTCTCTCTGCAACAGGGACCTCCCTCTGGAACAGCCTTCCTGCCTCCCTGAAACTTGAGGAGAACCATCTCCGGTTCCGGAAGCACCTCAAAACCTTCCTCTTTGCATCCGCTTTCTCTCCCTCTCTCCCCTGCTAAAATCACTGAACCTGCACTGAATCTGCAACTGGCCACTCACCGATCTCGGTCCTTGGCCCAGCCAATCTTCCCTGCACTGCCTACCTGCACTACGGGACTGTCTCTGTATCCTACAGCCCCTTCTCCCGGCACTTACCTTGCACTTGCCACCAGCTGGCCCTATTATTTATCTTGTATTCTACTAACCATGTACTGCACCATCCTTGCACTTGCCACCAGCTGGCCATATTACTTATTTTGTATTCTACTAACCAGGTACTGCACTTCCCCTCTCCCCTTCCCCTTGCACGTTTCCCAGTCCCCCTACCCTTGCACTTGCACGATCTGAATGACACCTGGCCTAGTAGGATCATTGTCTGTTCTCCCCTTGTCCCCCCCATGCCTCGTCGCACCTTGAAACACTTGTGTGTAGGCGCATTACAAATGCCATATCATATCATATCATTTTGTGGTCGAGCAAAACTTTTTTTAAAGAATCTTCCTCACACTTTCCAGTCTTGGGGGCCCACGTGTACAAAATTGTCTGCAGAATTTCTGCCAAATCCGTCACAGAAGTCAAAGGCTTGTAGCAATTCATTTTTTCAATCTCCTATGTAACTCCGACTCACCTTAACTATCGGGCGGTGACCGCCACCCTATGATATATTGTTATATAACCTTGATTGGGCTTTCTTTGATTTTGGAGTCTTTGCACTACTGTCTTTTGGGTTGTAACTGTCATCAATTCACGCCCCTCCTGAGAGTATTTAACCTGTGCTCGGCCGTTGTTACCATAAAAGGCAAAGGAGGTATACCATTTGGGCTGTGTCTCTTTATGGTTAGGATCACTGCTGATTTAGTACTAGCGTGGGAGTCAGTAGGCGATTTAGCCAATACTCATCCATGAACAGTGTCTGTCAGACTTAAAGAAAAATACAAGACCGTGTCAGAAATGAATCTGACATTATTTGCGCATCACCCTGCACCTGTTGCCAACAGGGGCAGGAGACTGTGCCTCGTGTTTGCGCACTTGAAAGCGCATTCTATTTGTGAATCCAAGGTTCACTTTTAAATGCAAAGAAGCAGCCCCTGATTTGCACAAATGCACAAAAGGGTGACAAGGGGCATCTGAAGGTGTGCATCTTAGATTCAGAGATGCATTCAGATGGCCTTTCTGGACGGGGCGGCTCCTGATTTTAGCGCAAATGATGAGATGTGCAAGCATCACTTCTGTCTGGGCTCCTGCTGGACACCTAGAGGGATTTAGTGTCTTCAAGGCAGTGTATCTGTCTACCCTTCCTTATCCAGCCCCTTGCTTCTGATATGTTTTCCTTGCACATATTTTAATGGAAGGTTGATATTTGGCGTTCTCTATTATTTCAGCAATGTTTTGTTGCTCTTTATTTTGGTATGACAGACTTTGACATGGACCTGGACAGAGAAGTGCAAACACCATCACAGGAAAACACAGGAAACAAAAAAACAAGCATTGGCAATGCCACCAGTTTGGTCCTTTGTGTAGGCATAGGAAAAGGCACTTGCCAGGCACCGCCGTAATGGTATTAACTGGTCATCAATGGTAGCAGCTACAAAATGGTGCAACTACCTGGGCATTTAAAAGCAGTAGCTGGCAAATGATGAATACCTATACACAAGACAAAACTAGTGGCTTTGACAATGGTTGTTTTTCAACAGGACTTCAGTGAAGGACACATATTGTGCTTATAAATAGAGTGGCTGAAGGCAGACCAGGTTAGGACATTTTCATTACACCAGTAGCGGGTTTCCAACTCCAATTAAGTCATTAACCCTCAGAAGACTGATTTGAAAAAACACTGACAGGCACTTACAGTACAAAGTATGATGGTAAGGCTTGGTTAAAGCAAGCTCAAAGAAATCCCATGAGGCAGTATTTTGGGGGCGGGGCGGGGCAGGAACGGGGTGGGCAATGGCCATATGGATTAGCATGGCCATGGGCAGTCAACGGGTGGGCAAATAACCAAATAACACCTACAAGCTTTGTGTCGCTTCGCATTTGCCATTTCTCCCTACCTGCAGTCTAATGCAATATTTTTGGCTTGTAGGTGGCGCTTAAGTGCCACATAATAGCGCAAAACTAAAAACAAGCCTATGCCCTTGCAATGAAGACGCCACCGGCTTCTTGTAGGGGGTGCTGCTTTCATCCTCTCACGCTGCCGTACTCTAATAACTAGAATCAATAATGTTCTGTCTGCGGGGAATGCTCTTACAACGTCCCACTGCGAAGAAGAAGAAGAAATCGTGTAGGCCTCGCGTGCGCGGGCATCGGGGGAAAGTCAAGTGTGATGGCGATCAATACTAGGACCTGCGCGCCGGCGGTGGGAAACACATCTCTACTGGCCTTCGGTTAACGTTCTCAGGCGCCTCAGTGTGAACGTAGCCTTCCTCGTGCTTTGTTACTCGGCAGTATTGTGATCCGCATTATGGATTTTGATCACCTTTTTTTTTTAAAAACAATTATTTAATGATGTCAAATACAATAAAACGAGAAACAGTTATGAGTAGTTTAACAAAAAATGCTTTCCAATGCTCAATAATACATAGGGAAACATGTCACGGCCAATAAAATACATCAAAAACATCAATAACTCTCCCAGGCAATACACATTTCCTTTTTTAACACCTGATTTAGGATTCTTTTCATTATATAAGTGAGCAGCAGGGCGCCATCCTTGTAGCTCAATGGCTTTCTATGAAGCACTTCTCGTGTTTTCCAAAAGCTCCTTCCTTGATCATATTTAGGAAAGAGGCACTGAGTCTTCTTGTTTAAGTTATTACTCACTACTCAGTAACTCATTCTCCTGGACGTCCTCACGAGGATGGGAGATTCAGGAGTAACATTGGGCCGTCAAGTGGATTCAGTGGTGTCTCCAGGAATCAGATTTAGGGGGTGAGGTCACTGAAGGGGCCACAGGCAAAAGTAGGGGGGGGGCTATAAAAGAGCTACTAGTATGCTTTCCAAAACTGATGAAGGCCCCATACCTGGCATTCTTCCTCCAACCACCCAGAATCCAGGCCCAGTATCAGACATCATTATTCCCCCACCACCTAGAGCCCTACCCCCATACTTGGTATCCTGCCTCTCCACCTCCAGAGCCCAGGACCCATACCTGGTATCCTTCTACCCCCACCACCCAGGGCTCAAGCCCCATACCTGGCATCCTTCCTGCAAAAACACCCAGAACCCAAACCTATACCTGCCAGCCTGCCTCCCCACCACCAGAGCCCAGGACCCATACCTGGCATCCTTCTACCCCCGCCACCCAGAGCCCAAGCCCCATACCTGGCATCCTTCCTGCAAAACAACCCAGAAGCCAAACCCATACCAGACATCCTACCCCGCCAACACCAGAGCCAAAGCCCAATACCTGGCATCCTGCCTCCCCTACACCATATCCCAAGCCCCATTCCTGGCATCCTGACTTCCCCACCAGATCCAAGGCCCTGTACTTGCCATCCTGCCTCTCGACCAGCAGAGCCCAGGACCCATACCTGGCATTCTTCTTCCCACCACCCAGAATCCAGGCCCCATACCAGGCATGCTACCTTGCCACCACCAGAGCCCAAGAATCATACCTGGCATCCTGCTTCTTCAACAGCAAGAGGGCAGAAGGTAAGCCCCAAACCTAGCATCCTGCCTCCCTACCGCCAGAGCCCAGGCTCTATACCAGGCATCCTGCCTCCTCAACAGCCAGAGGCCAGAATGCAAGCCCTGTACCTGGCATCCTTCCCCACACCACCCAGAATACAGGCTCTGTACCTGGCATCATTCTACCCCCACCACCCAGAGCCCAGGCCCCACACCTGGCATCCTTACCCCAAACACCCAGAATCCAACCCCACACCTGGCATCCTGCCCTCTCAACAGCCACAGGCCAGAAGGCAAGGCCCATACCTGGCATCCAGCCTTCCTACCACCAGATCACTGGCCCCATACCTGGCATCCTGCCTCCTCTACAGTCAGATGCCAGAATGCAAGTACCATACCTCCCCACCACCAGAGCCCAGGCCCCATACCTGGCTTCCTGCCACACACCACCCAGAATCCAGGCCATGTACCTGGCACCCTGCCTCCCCTCCACCAAAAACTATGCACCATACCTGGCATCCTGCCTCCCTACAACCAGAGCCCAAGCCCCATACCTGGCATCCTGCCTCCCTACCACCAGAGCACAAGCCCCATACTTGACATCCTGCCTCTCCATCACCAGAGCCCAGGACCGATACCTGGCATCCTTCTACTCCCACCGCCCAGATCCGAGTCCCCATACCTGGCATCCTTCCCCAAAAACACACAGAACCCAAACCCTATACCAAGCATCCTACCTCGCCACCACTAGAGCCCAAGCTCCATACCTGGCATCCTGCCTCCTCAACAGCCGGAGACCAGAAGGCAAGCCCCAAACCGGGCATCCTGCCTCCCCCACCAGAGCCCAAGCCCCATACCTGTCATCCTGCTTCCCTACCACCAGATTCCATGCTCTATACCTGACATCATGCCTCCCCACCACCAGATCCCAAGCCCCATACCTTGCTTCCTGCCTCCCCACCACCAGATCCCAAGCCCCATACCTTGCATCCTGCCTCCCCACCAGAGCCCAAGCCCCATACCTGGCATCCTGTCTCTGCACCAGCAGAGCCCAAGCACCATACCTGCCATCCTCCGTCCCCAACACCCAGAGTCCAGGGCTCATACCTGGCATCCTGCATGCCCCACCAGAGCCCAAGCCCCATACCTGGCATTCTCCCTCCCTACTACCTGAGCCCACACCTTATACCTGGCATCCTGCCTCTGCACCAGCAGAGCCCAAGCCCCATACCTGCCATCCTCCGTCCCCAACACCCAGAGTCCAGGGCTCATACCTGGCATCCTGCATGCCCCACCAGAGCCCAAGCCCCATACCTGGCATTCTCCCTCCCTACTACCAGAGCCCACACCTTATACCTGGCATCCTGCCTCTGCACCAGCAGAGCCCAAGCCCCATACCTGCCATCCTCCGTCCCCAACACCCAGAGTCCAGGGCTCATACCTGGCATCCTGCATGCCCCACCAGAGCCCAAGCCCCATACCTGGCATTCTCCCTCCCTACTACCAGAGCCCACACCTTATACCTGGCATCCTGCCTCTGCACCAGCAGAGCCCAAGCCCCATACCTGGCATCCTCCCTCCCCAACATCCAGAGTCCAGGGCTCATACCTGGCATCCTGCATGCCCCACCAGAGCCCAAGCCCCATACCTGGCATCCTGCCTCCCCACCACCAGAGCCCATGCCCCATATCTGGTATCCTGCCTCTCCCCACTGAAGCCCAGGCCCCATACCTGGCATCCGGCCTCCCCACCAGAGCCCAAGCTCCATACCTGGCATCCTGCCTCCCTACCACCAGAGCCCACACCTCATACCTGGCATCCTGCCTCTGCACCAGCAGAGCCCAAGCCTCATACCTGGCATCCTCCCTTCCCAACACTCAGAGTCCAGGGCTCATACCTGGCATCCTGCATGCCCCACCAGAGCCCACGCCCCATATCTGGAATCCTGCCTCTCCCCACTGAAGCCCAGGCCCCATACCTGGCATGCTGCCTCTGCACCAGCACAGCACAGGCCCCATACCTTGCATCCTACTGCCACAACACCCAGAGCCCATACCTGGCATCCTGCCTCCTCAACACCCAGAGCCCATACCTGACATCCTGCCTCCTCAACACCCAGAGCCCATACCTGGCATCCTGCCTCCTCAACACCCAGAGCCCATACCTGGCATCCTGCCTCCTCAACACCTACAGCCCATACCTGGCATCCTGCCTCCTCAACACCCAGAGCCCATACCTGACATCCTGCCTCCGTACCACCAGAGCCCAGGCTCTATACTTGGCACCCTACCTCCCCACCACTATAGTCTAAGCCCCATACCTGGCATTGTGCCTCCCCAACGCCCAGAATCAAAGCCCCATCCTGCCCCCCTACTGCCAGTGCCCATGCTCTATGCCACACATAATTCTCCCCCCAGCACCCAGAGCCCAGTCCCCAAACCTGCCATCCTGCCTACCCATCACAAGAACCCAAAACCCATACCTGCATCTTTCCTCCCCACCACCAGAGCCCAAGCTCCATACTTTCCGTCCTTCCACCCCAGCAGCCAGAACCCAAGCCCCATACCAGACAACGTACCTTCCAACCACCATAGCCCCATACCTGGCATTGTGTCTCCTCAAAAGCCAGAGTACAGAACGCACGTCCTATACCTGTCATCCTGCCTCCCACCACCAGAGCCCATGCCCCATACCTGGGTTCCTGCCTCCTCAACAGCCAGAGCCCAGAATGCAAGCCCCAAACCTGGCATCCGTCTTCCACAACACCCAGATCCCAAGCCCCCTACCAGGCATCCTGCCTCACCACCACCAGAGCCCAAGCCAAAAATTATTTTTTCTATTGATATATGCAAATAAATATGACCAACTGTAATATTTCCAAAGTAAAAAAAGTTGCTCCTGTTTTTTTTCCAGCTGGTCTGTTGAGCAACAGATGGTAACGGTAACTACGTGAAAATCATTCCACACCCCCCCCTCCCTAACAAACAACACATCTTCACATAGAACTTCCTACTGAATCAACATGGATTACACAATGGAGCCCATACCACCAAAGACATTCCCTAAATAGGCCACTAGCCTACCACAGATATGCCAACACAGCGAGCCAGACTCCTTAAAGGGATGGTCTAGTAAAAAATGTTATTTAAAAAATAGATAGGTCACATAAAAAAAAATATACTAGCATCCTCCGTTTTAAAACTTCCTATGTAAAATTTTGAGCTATTCAAGCTCAAAATTCGAAAAAGCAAGCACAGGGGCGCCGCCATTTTGTGAAATGGAGGCCCTCCTGTGCTGGCTTTTGCTTTTGCGGCACTAATGAAGGAAAAGCCAACCAGCTGTAGTAAACAAAGTCTACCGCTGGGTGGCTTTCCCTTCATTAGTGCCGGGACTCGGAGGACGCGGACCGGAGACCAGAGCAGGAAAGCTGCAGCTGAATCTCGGTAAGTGCTATTTATTTTTTTTACAAAAAATAAGCACTAGCTGCGTTTTTTTTTCTAAGTTTTCCGGGCTGGAGGCGCCCGGAAAACTTAGAAATAAAACCGCAGCTTTAAAAACGTTGTATTTATGTTTGCGGTCGCTTTTAAAGCGACCGCAAACATAAATACAACGTTATTGTGTTGGAAAACGCTGCAGTTTTTCGTTCCAAGTTTCTCAGGCTCCTCCGGCTCGGAGGAGCCTGAGAAACTTGGAAAGAAAAACCGCAGCGTTTTCCAACACAACCCAGGGGAGCACCGGAGACCCAAAGTGAAAGCCACAGCAGGCAGAAACACACGCGGTTATGTTTACATGCCGCGAAGTGTTTCTACCTGCACTTGATTTCCCATTTGGGGCTCTCGGGCTCCCCGTGGGGAGCCCGAGAGCCCCAAATGGAAAAGCAGATTCAGGCAGACACAACGCGGTTGTTTTCCGCAATGCCGCGTTGTGTCTGCCTGAATCTGCTTTTCCATTTGGGGCTCTCGGGCTCCCCTGAGCCCGAGAGCCCCAAATGGTAAAGCAGATTCAGGCAGACACAACGCGGTTGTGTTGGAAAACGCTGCGGTTTTAAAACCGCAGCGTTTTCCAACACAATAACGTTGTATTTATGTTTGCAGTCGCTTCAAAAGCGACCGCAAACATAAATACGTTTTTAAAGCTGCGGTTTTATTTATAAGTTTTCCGGGCTCCTCCAGCCCGGAAAACTTAGAAAAAAAACGCAGCTAGTGCTTATTTTTTGTAAAATAAATAAATAGCACTTACCGAGATTCAGCTGCAGCTTTCCTGCTCTGGTCTCCGGTCCGCGTCCTCCGAGTCCCGGCACTAATGAAGGGAAAGCCACCCAGCGGTAGACTTTGTTTACTACAGCTGGCTGGCTTTTCCTTCATTAGTGCCGCAAAAGCAAAAGCCAGCACAGGAGGGCCTCCATTTCACAAAATGGCGGCGCCCCTGTGCTTGCTTTTTCGAATTTTGAGCTTGAATAGCTCAACATTTTACATAGGACGTTTTAAAACGGAGGATGCTAGTATATTTTTTTTTATGTGACCTATCTATTTTTTAAATACAAATTTTTACTAGACCATCCCTTTAAACACCACGACAGACACCGTAATCAGATAAGCAATTTACCAATGTAGAGGGCACATTAACCACTGCTATATATAAAGCTTGCACGCTGCAGAGAAACCACATCTTTCAGATTGTGCAGCACATTGCCACAAAGCAACCTTGCCCTGCTCCTGCATTAGTCTCCTACGCCACCTCTCAAAGATCCTGAAAACCCGAGAAACCGTGAACATGGCTGACTGCGTGCTATACAAGACTCAATGACATACCATAACAGGGCACAGCAGAACGTTTCACTCATTCTGCTGTGGGGCCAAACTATGGACGGGCCACACCATTTTGGTGACTGGTAGCAACAGAGGAGGACATTAGTGTTGGCTTTGCTGAGTACAATCCTCTATACATGAAGCAATTAACGTATTTACCCAAGTGGATTCTGGGTGCAAATTGGAAGTGAAGGACGTTCATGGCGCGGTCAATGTGGATGTGCTTCTTACATGTAAGAGAAACTTCAAAGGCCCAAGAAAAGCATTTTTTGCACATGAATGGATGTGGGTGGCTGCTCTTTTTCTGGCACTTGGCCCGCAACCCGAACAACCCGGCTCAGGGGGAACTACTATACCAAAAAATGCAAACCCTGGTCGCATTCCTATTTCAATGCAGGGGTGCATGCATTGACATGCCACTAACTCTGTAGATGGGGTACATGCCTTTGATTTACCAGGGCAGATGCCACCCTCAGTCAGACTGCAGGTTATTTCTGACTAGTGACCAAGGCAGACACTTGCAGATCAGGAACATATGCTGTCTTTCTGATGCAAACCTTTACAGCTTAGAACGTGAAGACATACTCGTGCGCGCTTACTCGAACAGCAGTCCGGTTGGGCTTGTTCCATGAATGCATGCAGGGGTTTCCACCTCATTTTTTGGAACACAACTTCCATCATTTCTCGCCTGCAGAGTCCATGGTGAGGGATGGAAGATGTAGTCTAAAACATCTACCAAGCCACAGGTTGCATACCCTATACAAAGTCCTTCACACCCCCATCACCGAACCCCTGTGTTCTCAAGGCCATGGTGTGGTTCTTATCCTACTGCCAGCTCCTTCCAGTGTTCATGCTGGGCTCGGTGTCCATGTGCATGCAATGTAATCCTAGCAGTGCCTTTATATCACTAATATGATACACTCTAATGTACACATGTACTGCTTTTCAAAACTCAAAAAAAAATATATATATATATATATACATACACACACACACATATATATATATATATATATATATATATATATATATATATATATTAGCTGTGCTTGGTGTATCGTAAGCTGATTTTCTACTCTCTCTTCACCCTCATTCTTCGTCCCGCTCACCCTCTATGTGCGCTCTCTTTCTCTATGTGTCCCTCTCCGCCTCTGTCTCTTTCTATGTGGGTGAGCGCCGTGTTGTCAGGTGCATGTTTGATGGGGCCACCCCAGCAATCGCTGATAGCTGCACTACCAGATGGAAAGGGAACAGATATATGGTGGGGAGGGGCATGTGGTATTTCAGCCATTGTAACAAAAAGGACATTATTTAACTATGCTTATATGGTAAACAGGATTTTTTTTTAAAGTTACAATGTTAATTTCAAATAACTTGTAGTATACATTTTGCTCATAACAATATTTCACTTGTCTTATTGAGCACAATAAAGTATCAAAATGTTGAATAGCCATTTGAATTCATTTGTAGTGTAATGTTATCATTCAATGAGTGACATATAATACAATCTGAGTGTACTCTTTCTAAATAGCCCTATGAGAAAAGAGGTAGTGGACAAATAGAACCAATGAGGGTTCCCGGCTGCTTTGCATAAAACTGAAGAATATTTTTGGGCCATAAGAATGGTGAAAGATTGAACCACAATGCTGTATACTGGGATATGGCGCCCCAATGTGTTCTGTGAATGAGAACAATAATAGATTCACAGACACATGACTGCATTTTGGGAATTGGAGTCCCAAGAATTCTGTAAATGTGAAAGATGGGTATAAGGATCCACCAACACATTGATGGAATTGACAGCAAACCCCCAAAGTGTTCTGCGAATGAGAGAATGATTGGGGTCAAGAATACAACAGTGCATTCTGGACATTGAAAACAAAGTCCTAACGTGTACTGTAAATGAGAAGGGAGTCAAAATGACGCTATGTTGTGTCAAATGAGAAAAAGTTCCATCGACAACTGGGAGTGATTGAATGAGAAAGAGAGTCTATATAACACAACAGCATTGCATTCTGGCAAATGTGGTAAAGTTCCAAAGAAAACTAGAATGAATGATTGATAAAAAGATTCTATACAACAATTCCGCCTGGTCTTGGCCAGGAGCAAAATCAATGCGGATTCCATACAAATCCATTCATTTTGTGTGTCTCCATGAAAATCTCATGCAGGTGTACAACAAGAGACGGAGGAGGACTGCACGGCAGAGATACTCCACTCCGTGCTCCTCCCCCGACTCGTCATTGCTCCAAAATGGGGCGGCACGTAAAATAGAGGCATGAAGATATTAAGCCTCACTTGCATGCCTCCGGTTGATGCACCACCCACATGTTCGTTGAAACGGCCATGCCGTTAGAAGGGTGTTCAATGCCTTGTGTGCCCTGAAATATTTTGGGGGTCATTCCGAGTAGGGCGGTAAGGGTTAACGGTCACCGGTAACGAGACCAGTGCCGTTAAACCCTTACCGCCCTATTCCGAGTTCCCTTTGCGGGTTGGTACTTAACGCCTGCTTTTTGCAGGCGTTAAAAAACCAACCCTCAAAGGGACCTAGGAGCTAATTACGGCACCGTTATTTACGGTGCCGTAATTAGCGCCTTCCCCAATCCCATTGAGCCCTATGGGGCAAAAATGGGAATGGGGAAGGGCCCATGGTGAATGGGGAATTACCGCCCCCGCCAACCTTGGAATGGGGCGGTAATTCCGCCATTCACCATGGCGGAATCGGAAAATAACGTCGTCAAACAAGGCGCTAATAGCGCCTTGGTTAACGCCAGGGTCGGAATGAGGCCCTTTGTCTTTGTAACGGATGTGTCATGATAGTAGGACACCGCTTATTTTACTGCATGCAGCACATGGACCTCAAACTGTTTACAACAAAAAATGAAATTAGGCGCCATGCATGCACGAGCAGTGAAACGATGCTCCCAATTTGGGAAAGCAAATACGTCATTTAGTGAAAGATTTACACGGGCATGCATTTTTAAGGGTCTCCACTTATTGAGAGGAAGGAAGATCCCAAAACACTGGTTCGATCAAATATAGGCTAATTTTAAACAAACTAATCATCCAATGACCAATACTTTACCGTGCTCAATCAATACCCTTTCCTGCTCAATCTTTGGCGACTCCTATACCCGCAGACGCAGCATGGATTTTTAGAACCATTTTTGAAGCTGCTAATGTTCTGAGCTTTTGCATTAAAATGAACTGTCAATAGGGTCATTTATGAAGCTCTGAGATCATGTACAGAGGGGCCATTATTGCACACACAGTGTAGCAGGCTGTCAAAAGTAATGCTCAATCAGGGTCAATCTCTGTAAGTAACGGAACCTCCAAAGATTGTACACCAAGCTCTCAATACACACATGACACAAACCCACAATGTGGAACATTAGTGCTTCCCTGCACTGAACACTGTTTGGGCCACATGCAGAGGTTGGTGGATTGCATAAAAACACCTCAGACAAGAAATGACCACAAGGTTTACTGCACATCAGTGAAGATCGGATCAAAGCCGGTTCAATAAAGCAATAGAACTCGAGGAGGTGAGCCATTACCGGCCGGGTAATGCCCCCGGAGCGATAGTTACAAGCCTGAGCGAAGCAAGGTCTTTAACGTAGCACATACAATAAAATGTGAATGTCAGGCATAGTGCCTTTGGAATAAACCTACGTGTAGGAACTCTGGGAATGAAAAGTGCTGGTACAGTATGCAAACTCCCAAACATCTGCCAGGCGAGCCTCGCTTTAACCGGCTATCGAAACACTGCGCGTCTCAGCGTGCTCAAAGCATGAATGTTGTCTTTGCGTGCTTTGGAGGAATAACACATGCTTTCCGCGTCCAACATCATATCTGAAGCACCCTCCGCATGCCTCCAGTCTCCATTCAGCCAATTTAATTTACCTCCCTGTGCCTCATTCTCCCATCTGCAATTAGGCAATAATAACAGTAATATACACTAAGTGGTTGGGGGCGGGAACCCAATTTTGGTATTCCCCTTATGCAGTGATTTTTACATCGTAAGCAATGTGGGAAGCATGTTAGACTGAAATATTTTAGTACTGTGCCCCCTGCACTAAAAAGTGCAATTATCACACGCGCCCTGGGGCATTATTACTGATAATGAATACTATTAGCGTAATCGGTTTTAATCTTTAGATATTGTTTGTCGACATCCGCAGAGATTTCCGCATAAAACAGCGAGGGTTTTAGTAACAGTAGAAGAAATAAACGCAATTAGCTTTTTTATTAGTCACATTTGTTAAGACTTTGGCCCAAACTAAACGTTAAAATCACTAGAGTTTAATGCTATGCATGTCCTGCACTATTTCAACTTTCTAGTTTTGCTGTCTCTTCTCAAATACGTGAAAATCTATGTAATCGTTTTTTTAGTTTTGGCTTCCTGTTCCGTCTGAGAAACAATGGCCGACAAAATAATGTAGTAGCAGATAGATAACTGTGATGGTCTATATACAAAGTACCAAAAGAATGATTCTTCTTCTGTCTCCAGCATAAACATTAGACTACACATCAGTCTATAATATGGAGAGGAACGTGGAGTCTATCCTCTCTTTCATTGATGGTTGGTGGGTGGGATTGCCTAAAGATCATAGAAGTAGATGACAGACTACAAGTCAGTCTCTGAACAAGACTTAAACTCAGAGGTCGAAGTGGGCGGGAGCGGTTGGGAGCGGTGCTCCTATACTTATTATTTTTAAGTTTCACTGTTCCTATATTTTCATTAGAAAAAGAAACCGTTCTGGAATGCTTTAGTTTTAAAATAAAAGTATAGCAAGAAGTTGATGTTTGCTCTTCAGTGCACTGCACTGAACATTCCCTTAAATAGAAGGTGTGTTTGTTTCTGGTTTGGATTGTGTGTGGGAGGGGGTGCAGTCATGGTGTTTGTGGGGAGTGGGGGCAGGCCAGCAGGGAGCATAGTTCCACCACTTGTTTTCGTACACTTCGACCACTGCTTAAACTAGACTGCAGGGGTGTTGCTAGGTCTGGAAAAGGTCTGGGCTACGCTAATGTCAGAACTGTTGGGACTCTGGCTAGCTAGTCTTTTGAATGTAGCCCCTGAGCTTCTATCCAGGCCTACAACCAAAAGACCCGGGGCTATAGCTCGTCCAGTCACCTCTCCACCAGTGACGCCTCTGCTAGAGTCAATCGAGATTCAGGCAGCGTGGCCCGTCATTGTAAAGGACAATAGTGAGTAGTTCACAGTAGCCTGGCCAATCTCAGCCTAGATTGAACATGCTTCTCTGATTGGCCAGGTTTTCCTGTCTAATCAAAATGCTTCTGCCATGGCTGCATGTCAATCAAGAGATAAAAAGGCCTCCCAGAGAAAGCAGAAGGCAGTAGAGTGAGGCGAGGGTCTCTCCTGCTCCCTGCGGCCAGTTGTCCTGCTGTTTGGGGAGGCGCCACACTACTGGCGGAAGTGAGGCACAGCATTCCTGTTGTTCCCATAGATCCCATAGCTCACCTGCCACCTTTGCCACTCCATCAGTTCTGGGAAGTAGGAGATGTAGGAAAGGGAGGCTTCAATCCGCTGCCGCCATCATACCCTGTGTCTGGACACCAAAGAAGACCACAGTCTACCTGGTGTCTCTAGTTCAGCACTGGTTGGTGCCTTTCCACCTTCTAGAAGCACATGAACCAAGGAGGAAGATGGCAGGAGTGGCCGGCCGGGAGATGGAATGTTGTGCTACTCAGCGAACTGCCTATACTTGTGTGCACCTGGGCAAATGATTGCTCTGTTAGCTATTGGAGTCACTGGGGAAATTGTGCCAATTGCAAGAAAATGGTTTAAGTACCCTAACATATGTTGACACAAATTGACATGTTTTCAATATTTGGGTAAGTGATGGCAACATATGGCAAATGACGCACATATATTGGCATTTCATATTTCCCCAAGCTCTCAATCTTCATCTTTATTTATTTATTTATTTGCATTTGTGAAGCGCACTTGCAGTCCGGAGGCATCGAGGCGCTGTTACAAGAATTTGTAAGAAGTTTTGATTCACATGTTAATGGGGAAACCATAGTTCTCTTAGTTGCAAATACAGACTCAATGAGGTACAAGTATGATCAGTGTTACAGGCATACGTAAGATAACAGTAAGGCAGTTATACAGGGATGTGCACATATATATATTTACCTTTCATCCTGGCTGAATCTCTCATGCGGCTGCCGGAGCAGCTGCATCTTTCTTCCCCCCCTGCATTCTACGTGCTGCCTGCTCGTACGTGTCGGACTCTGGTGCTAAGGTAAGCCCCACTCTATTGGGCTCCCACGAGAGGCACGCATCGGCGCATCAACATGGATGAACATTTTAATATCTTTGCTTGTTTAGCACATCATCCGCATGAATGTACTGACATTTTGGAGCCTCAATACCGCTCCGTTGTGTGCCACCTTGCATTGCACCATGCCTTTTTGTTTGTAAAATCGCCATTCAAAGACGGCCGTTTCACTGTGCCTGCACCGGAGTGCTGAGCACACTGCTGCTGGGGGTACGGGATTGGCTATGGGCGCCTACATCTTGCCCAATGGGAAGGCCGGCAGGCTTGGCCGGCCCTCCTCACAAGGCCCACTCCTTGCCCTCTCCTGGTGCACTTTCCTCCATCCTGGCTGAATCTCTCATGCGGCTGCCGGAGCGGCTGCATCTTTCTTCCCCCCCTGCATTCTACGTGCTGCCTGCTCGCACTTGTCGGACTCTGGTGCTTAGGTAAGCCCCACTCTATTGGGCTCCCACGAGAGGCGCGCATCAGCGCATCAACATGGATGAACATTTTAATATCTTTGCTTGTTTAGCACATCATCCGCATGAATGTACTGACATTTTGGAGCCTCAATACCGCTCCGTTGTGTGCCACCTTGCATTGCACCATGCCTTTTCGTTTGTAAAATCGCCATTCAAAGATGGCCGTTTCACTGTGCCTGCACCGGAGTGCTGAGCACACTTCTGCTGGGGGTACGGGATTGGCTATGGGCGCCTACATCTTGCCCAATGGGAAGGCCGTCAGGCTTGGCCGGCCCTCCTCACAAGGCCCACTCATGGCCCTCTCTTGGTGCACTTTCCTCCATCCTGGCTGAATCTCTCATGCGGCTGCCGGAGCGGCTGCATCTTTCTTCCCCCCCTGCATTCTACGTGCTGCCTGCTCACACGTGTCGGACTCTGGTGCTAAGGTAAGCCCCACTCTATTGGGCTCCCACGAGAGGCGCGCATCGGCGCATCAACATGGATGAACATTTTAATATCTTTGCTTGTTTAGCACATCATCCGCATGAATGTACTGACATTTTGGAGCCTCAATACCGCTCCGTTGTGTGCCACCTTGCATTGCACCATGCCTTTTCGTTTGTAAAATCGCCATTCAAAGATGGCCGTTTCACTGTGCCTGCACCGGAGTGCTGAGCACACTGCTGCTGGGGGTACGGGATTGGCTATGGGCACCTACATCTTGCCCAATGGGAAGGCCGGCAGGCTTGGCCGGCCCTCCTCACAAGGCCCACTCCTGGCCCTCTCTTGGTGCACTTTCCTGCATCCTGGCTGAATCTCTCATGCGGCTGCCGGAGCAGCTGCATCTTTCTTCCCCCCCTGCATTCTACGTGCTGCCTGCTCGCACGTGTCGGACTCTGGTGCTAAGGTAAGCCCCACTCTATTGGGCTCCCACGAGAGGCGCGCATCAACATGGATGAACATTTTAATATCTTTGCTTGTTTAGCACATCATCCGCATGAATGTAGTGACATTTTGGAGCCTCAATACCGCTCCGTTGTGTGCCACCTTGCATTGCACCATGCCTTTTCGTTTGTAAAATCGCCATTCAAAGATGGCCGTTTCACTGTGCCTGCACCGGAGTGCTGAGCACACTGCTGCTGGGGGTACGGGATTGGCTATGGGTGCCTACATCTTGCCCAATGGGAAGGCCGGCAGGCTTGGCCGGCCCTCCTCACAAGGCCCACTCCTGGCCCTCTCTTGGTGCACTTTCCTGCATCCTGGCTGAATCTCTCATGCGGCTGCCGGAGCAGCTGCATCTTTCTTCCCCCCCCTGCATTCTACGTGCTGCCTGCTCGCACGTGTCAGACTCTGGTGCTAAGGTAAACCCCACACTATTGGGCTCCCACGAGAGGCGCGCATCGGCGCATCAACATGGATGAACATTTTAATATCTTTGCTTGTTTAGCACATCATCCGCATGAATGTACTGACATTTTGGAGCCTCAATACCGCTCCGTTGTGTGCCACCATGCATTGCACCATGACTTTTCGTTTGAAAAATCGCCATTCAAAGATGGCCGTTTCACTGTGCCTGCACCGGAGTGCTGAGCACACTGCTGCTGGGGGTATGGGATTGTCTTTGGGCGCCTACATCTTGCCCAATGGGAAGGCCGGCAGGCTTGGCCGGCCCTCCTCACAAGGCCCACTCCTGGCCCTGTCTACCGCTGTCCACCACGGTACGCCGGATCGCCGGCCCCTCCGTGCGTGAGTGTCTGTGTGCCCCCCTGCCCCCCGTGAGTATCTATGTGCCCCCCTGCCCCCCGTGACTATCTGTGTGCCCCCCTGCCCCCGTGAGTATCTGTGTGCCCCACTGCCCCCGTGACTATCTGTGTGCCCCATTGCCCCCGTGAGTATCTGTGTGCCCCCCCTGCCCCCCGTGACTATCTGTGTGCCCCCTGCCCCCCGTGAGTATCTGTGTGCCCCCCCTGCCCCCCGTGACTATCGGTGTGCCCCCCTGCCCCCTGTGACTTTCTGTGTGCCCCCCTGCCCCCTATGAGTATCTGTGTGGCCCCCCTGCCCCCCGTGAGTATCTGTGTGCCCCCCTGCCCCCACTGCCCCCCGTGAGTATCTGTGTGCCCTCCTGCCCCCCGTGACTATCTGTTGTGCCCCCCTGCCCCCCGTGAGTATCTATGTGCCCCCCCTGCCCCCCCTGCCCCCTGTGAGTATCTGTGTGTCCCCCCTGCCCCCACTGCCCCATGAGTATCTGTGTGCCCCCCCTGCCCCCCGTGAGTATCTTTGTGCCCCTCCTGCCCCCCCTGCCCCCGTGAATATCTGTGTGCCCCCCTGCCCCCGTGAGTATCTGTGTGCCCCCTCTGCACCCCGTGACTATCTGTGTGTCCTCCTGCCCCCCGTGAGTATCTATGTGCCCCCCTACCCCCGTGACTATCTGTGTGCCCCCCCTGCCCCCGTGACTATCTGTGTGCCCCCCTGCCCCCCGTGACTATCTGTGTGCCCCCTGCCCCCCGTGAGTATCTATGTGCCCCCCTACCCCCGTGACTATCTGTGTGCCCCCCCTGCCCCCGTGACTATCTGTGTGCCCCCCTGCCCCCCGTGACTATCTGTGTGCCCCCTGCCCCCCGTGAGTATCTATGTGCCCCCCCTGCCCCCGTGAGAGTCTGTGTGCCCCCCCTGCCCCTGTGAGTATCTGTGTGCCCCCCCTGCCCCCCCTGCCCCACGTGAGTATCTGTGTGCCACCCTGCCCCCCCTGCCCTCTGTGAGTATCTGTGTGCCCCCCTGCCCCCCATGAGTATCTGTGTGCCCCCCTGCCCCCCGTGACTATCTGTTGTGCCCCCCCTGCCCCCCTGTTAGTATCTGTGTGCGCCCCTGCCCCCCCGCCCCCTGTGAGTATCTGTGTGCCCCCCCTGCCCCCACTGCCCCCATGAGTATCTGTGTGCCCCCCTGCCCCCAGTGAGTATCTGTGTGCCCCCCTCCTGCCCCCGTGAGTATTTGTGTCCCCCCTGCCCCCCTGTGAGTATCTATGTGCCCCTCCTGCCCCCCCTGCCCCCGTGACTATCTGTGTGCCCCCCTGCCCCCTGTGACTATCTGTCTGCCCCCCCTGCCCCCCCTGCCCCCAGTGAGTATCTGTGTGCCCCCCTGCCCCCCCGCCCCCCTGTGAGTATCTGTGTGCCCCCCTACCCCCCGTGAGTATCTGTGTGCCCCCTCCTGCCCCCCTGTGAGTATCTGTGTGCCCCCCTCCTGCCCCCTGTGAGTATTTGTGTCCCCCCTGCCCCCCGTGAGTATCTGTGTGTCCCCCCTACCCCCCCCACCCCCCGTGAGTATCTGTGTGCCCCCCTGCCCCCGTGACTATCTGTGTGCCCCCCTGCCCCCCGTGAGTATCTGTGTGCCCCCCTCCCCCCCTTGCCCCCTGTGAGTATCTGTGTGCCCCCCCTCTGCCCCCCCTGCCCCCGGTGAGTATCTGTGTGCCCCCCCTGCCCCCCGTGAGTGTCTGTTTGCCCCCCCTGAGATTCTGTTTGCCCCCCCGTGAGTATCTGTGTGCACTCACCCTGCTTGCCCCCCCTCTTGCTCTGCGCTCCACCCCCCCTCCTCATTTCCATCCTCTTCAACTTCCCTCCTACTCCCCCCTCCTTTTCTCCCCCCTCTTAGACTTCCGCCTCCTAGCACTTACTCCTATCATCTGTTCTGTGACTCTTGATAGCAGCTTGTCTGTCCCCCCCTTTTGTTCTCCCCCTCCCCCCTCCCCTACTTTTCAATTTGTCACTGACTTTTTACTCAGTAGCGTGTCTTGTTCTCCTTCCCCCCTCCGTCCACTTGCCCCCCTCCCACCCCACCTCTTGTTACCACCTGCACTGCGTAAATTGTCATCAGACTTAGTAATGTTACTGCTTGCTCTGTTTTCCTTCCTTTCCATCACCTCTTGCCTTACTTGTTCTATGCACTTGCACTATCAGAAATGTCGACAGGCCTATTATGATAGTTATTTTCACATTCTGTATTGTTTCAAGGACTTTTGCTGAATGTAACTGTATTTTTCCTATGTCCCCTCCCTCCTTGAAGCGCTTTGAAACACATTGTGTATAGGCGCTATATAAATAAACTATCATATCATATCATACAAAGAGCTTAGTTTTAATGGCTTTGCGGAATGCTTGATGGGACTCGATCATTCTTAGATGAGTAGGGAGTTCCAATGGGTAGCGGCCAGTGTAGGAAAACTGGAGCCCCCCGCGTGGGCTTTCCTGGTTTTTGGTGTTGGAATCTTGTTGGAGTAGCCCACCCTCAGGGGTCTTGTGGCGGTGTGCTTGGTGATTCTCTGGGACAAGTACGGAGGTGCAAGCTCATGGAGGCATTTGTGAGTGAGGGTAAGAGTTTTAAAGACAATTCTTTCTTTTACTGGGAGCCAGTAGGCCTGCATTCTCACTTCGGAGATATGGGCGGTCATTACAACCTTGGTGCTAAGTGCACCAACTTTACCACCATGGTGTAAACTATGTATGGATTTACCGCCCCATTCCAAGGTGAGTGGGGCGGTAAATCCCCACTTCCCATTTCCCCTTCCCCATTCCCATTTTTGCCCCATAGGGCATAATGGGAGTGGGGAAGGCGCTAATTACGCCGCCGTAAATTACGGCGGCGTAATTAGCACCATGGCGGGTTAGCGCCATGGACTTTAACGCCTGCCAAAAGCAGGCGTTAAAGTGGGAATCCGGCGTTAAAGGTTAACGCCGTCGTTAACCCTTAACGCCGGGGTTGTAATGACCTCCATGGTCTTTTCTTGATGTACCTGTGGCTGCCCTGAGGGCGTTGTTTTGAACCAACTGGAGTTTGGCAAGATTTTTTTGAGACGTTCCTACGAGGAGGGCATTGCAGTAATCCAACCTTGAACCAATAATCGCCCTGGCAATCGTAAGGCAGTTCTGGCGGGATATGAAGGGTCTGGTTGCGTTAAGCACTTTTGAGTAGTAGGCTGAAGAGGAGGCGATTGCATTAACCTGTCTATCCATGGTCAGATCCGAGTCCAAGTAAACTCCAAGTGTTTTGACATAGTTCGAGACCTTGATAGGAATATTATCAATGGTGAAGGATGTATACTGCTTGTCGAGGTTGCCTTGAGTAGTGGGAGACCCTATAAGCAGAAGCTCTGTTTTTTCACTGTTAAGGCAGAGCCAGTTGTCTGCCATCCAGGATTGGATAGTGGAGTAAATGGTGGTGAGTGTGTTCATATCCACATCAAAGTCACCCGTAAGTGGGATGAGCACCTGCGTGTCATCCGCATAGTTGGTATATGAGATGCACAGGGAGTCAAGGATGCTGAACAGCGGCCTGGTGAAGAGGTTGTAAAGCTTGGGGGCGATACAAGAGCCCTGTGGGAAACCACATTTGATGAGGTTGGGGGTGGCACAGGCGGAGTCAGAGAAGACTTTCATAGCCCTCTCTTTGAGAGAGGAGGTGATCCACTCACATGCTTTCTGGGAGAAATTGGCCTCAGTTGCTAGGTGGCGGCACAGAGTGTTGTGGTCAACCAGGACGAAGGCTGCGGGTTAGGAGTAGCGCTGGTTTGCCTGCATCTCTGAGATCGTCCATCTGGTTCTTTAGGTCTAGGAGAGCCGTCTCGGTGCCATGGCGTGGGAGGAAGCCAGATTGCTGCAGGCCGAGGAGACGGTTCTCTTGCAGAAATTCTTGGACTTGTAGGTAGGCTGCTTTGTCCAGGATTTTTAGTAAAAATGGAACAGTGGTGATGGGCCTATAGTTCCCGTTGGGTCGAGGGGTGGTTTCTTCAAGAGTGGGCGCACCCAAGCTTCTTTAAGTCCAGTTGGAACATGGCCAGATTGGAAGAAAGCGTTAATGAATGCAGTTAGGATGGGTGCTAGGATATGTGCCGAATCTTTGATGAGTTGGGCAGGACAGGCGTCTCCTTTGCAGTTAGATGGTTTGATAAATTTGAGCAGGGTGATGACTTCCACCTCTGTCATATCTTTAATGTGAAAAGGAGGGGAGGAGTTGGTCGTGGTGGGCTTAGGTCTTTCACTGTGCAGGTTGGCTATGAGATGGCATAGGGCTTTTTGATGGCAATGGATTTTGGTTTGAAGAGAGTTGAGCTTATCTTGCATGGCAGCCTGAATACTATTGCACCAGTTCTCGTCCTTAAGAAGAGTGGGAGGAGGGGTTGAGAGTTTTTCTAGTTCCCTAAATATGGCGAATATTTCTTTGGACCCTGATTTGGCGTCATTGATTCTGGAATTGAAGGATGCAGCTTTAGCTCGGGTGATGTTCGCTTTATAGGATACGGAAATGGCTTTAAAGGCACTTCTAGTGGCTTCAGTTGGGTTGGCTTTCCATGCGGATAATGCTATCCATTTCTGGGATCGTTGGTCAAGAGTTAGAGTGTTTCGTTTTTTTTAGCTTTTTTTAAGGGTGAGAGGAGCAATGGTGTCGACCGCTTGGGTGACAATTTCTTTGAAGGTGTTGGCTAAGGTTTCTGGGTTATTGGAGAATGGCGTTTGCAGGTCAGGCTTTTGAAGGAACGGTGATAGGTTTTTGGCCATCAATTTACGTGAGCTCCTTGCGAAGGTTGCTGGACAGGGGGTGATGGGCCTAGAGAGCCCTTTTTTCGTATTAAGGTTGAATTGAATGTAGTGGTGGTCAGACGATGGGATGGGATTGTTGGCGATGATTTGGATGGAACAGTTATGCTGGCTGATCCAGTCAAGAGTACGTCCTTTGGCATGAGTTGGTTCAAAGATAGATTGCGCGAAGCCCAGAGTGGAAAGGGCTTTCTTGAGGGATTTGGCGTGAGAATCCTTAGGGTCATTGAGCCCTAGGTTTAGATCGCCCATGAGTATGACTTGGGACGTCTTTTTAATGTTGTCAGATAGTGATAAAATGAGGGAGTCCTGAAAATCAGAGATGGGACCAGGAGGCCTGTAGACAACATGCATAGTGATGGTGCAGTTGTGGGAGACATTGATTTTTAGTGACAAGTAGTCACAGTTGTGATCAGGATGCCCTTCTGCCTCTCTGATATCAAAGGTATCCCGGGCAATGAGGGCCACACCTCCACCTCTTTGCATGGCACAGCCTTTTCTGTAAATAGTGTACCCTGAAGGTATGGCGAGGGATAGTGAGGGGCAGGAAATATCATTAAGCCAAGTTTCTGTAATTGTTAGGAGGTCGAGGTTGTCCTTGATGATGCAGTCATTTATGTCAAGGGCATGGGCAGGTATTGAGTGTGCGTTGACCAGAGCACACTTAAAGGTGTTGGCCATAGATGGTGCGGATGTGGATAACCTTACGGGCATAACGGAACTACTATCCTCAGAGTGCTCAGGCATAGCAATTAGGACAACATCTACATCATGCGTGGGGGCCAGCTGGGGCTCAGAGATGGCAGGCAATACAGTAACAGCATAAGGCGTGAGGGCCACCTGGGGCTCAGAGATGGCAGGCAATACAGTAGCAACATCATGCGTGGGGGCCACCTGGGGCTCAGAGATGGCAGGCAATACAGTAACAGCATAAGGCGTGAAGGCCACCTGGGGCTCAGACATGGCAGGCAATACAGTAACAGCATAAGGCGTGAGGGCCACGTGGGGCTCAGACATGGCAGGCAATACAGTTGCAACATCATGCGTGGGGGCCACCTGTTACCCACCCAACTGAGAAAACCCTCCCACCATCTTGCCAACTTCTTTTGGCATTTCTGTTCTCCGAGTTGGGACATTCCTCTCGCTTTGAGCATTATTACCCCATTTGCTCCTGTAATCCCTCTCACCATCTTCCTCAACCCTGGATCACCCAGGGATCGAAGAGCTAAGGATCATCAGAAGCCTTAACCTACATTCCTGGCTCAAAAGCCATTCTCAAGCACTGGCTGCATCCAACATGTAATCGCTTCTTGCTCTCTTTACTGCCTGGAACTCAGCCAAGTCCAACTATTTCATTAATATCACTTCCCTTTTCCAATCTAATACTGAGAAGCGATCTGTGACTCTCTATTACATGCTTGATTGTTTTAACACTGCTCTTTCACCTCCTTGCTCTGATGGTTTTGCTGGCTACTTTCCTTTAAAATGTCTGTGAAATGGGTCACTGTATCTGCTGTCCTCACGGCCCTCTCAACGGTCCCATGTAATGGGACAGATGAATACACAGGTAATACCCACTGCCCATACTCAGATGAATATACAAGTACTGATTCAAATCCCTGCCCCTCGTCAGTAACGTCCAGGTGAGACACGTTGCCAACTGAGAAAGCCCTCCCACCACAAGAGCATGGGGATGGAAGAAGAGACCAACTAAAACCACTAAGTCACTGTTATGAATACGATAGCTGAGTTGACTAGTAGAGTGACAGATCATTTTACTACGTATATAGAGAGTAACTAGATGATTATACATATACACGCAGTATACATAGTAGAAGTGCATGTATTAGACAAGAAGAACATATGCACTCCATATGAAGAATACATACAATAGGTAATATATGGATTTAGAGAATAGAATACTAATATAGCATACATAAGACATGAAGAACATTAACATGACCAATGTATAAAATGAATATATGAACGACATGCGAATATAGCTCGCTAACATGGAAGCAAGAATGTAAATGGGTAGCCATCTTCCCAAAGATGGAAGTTGCAGCATGTCTGATAATGAGCACAGGGCTCCAGACCTTGGACAACTCAAAAAAGCTGAACCCATAGAAACACATATTTGTACAGAACTCAGACAGTGGCTGGCAATAGAGCCAATGTCAGGAACAAGGAAGGGAGTTGTGGATGAGTGGAACACGGATATCAGATAACAGTTCCCAGAAAGAGCCATGGTAGACTCCCCAATTAATCAAGTTAATAAGAGCACAAAAACAACTGTTGATGTCCAGGTGCACAAGATCAGCACGCCAAAAACCTTCATAGAAAGTAAACAACCAGCGCCATGAGTGGTCACAAAGAACACAGCATGCACGTTAGGATGAGCAAAAACCTTAATAAATTGAAGGACATTCATTTTCAAACACAATATCCTAACACGGGACCCAGATATGAAAATCACTGCCAATTCATTATGTGCCAAATGTAGATAGAGCAGGTGCAGAACTCGTTTAATATGAACACCAACACAGGGGGCGCTGTTGCGCACGTCGAAGATGGCCGCCTAGGTGGAGAGCTCCGGCTCGAGTGAAATCCTGTTACCCCGAATATCCTGCCAGTCAGCAGCTGTTCGATAAAAATGTATAAAAGACTCTGGCGGAGGACCCGGGGAAGAGCCCCTGAGAAAACGGAGCTCGCTGACACCGGGATTGTGAAGATATGGGCTGGTGAAGTTGCGGCGTCTACGGAGCTGCGACGCGACCGCTGTAAGGCTCCACGCCACTCCTGCGCGAGCCCGGAGGGGGAGGTGCGGCCCACCAACATACAGGTGCTGCTTGGGGAGGGCAGCGCTCCGGGTCACTCTCCTTTGCCAAACGAGAGCTTGAGGTGGCTCCCTTCGCATCGGGCCTGAGAGGACTCCCGCTGAGTGCCTGGAGACGGCTGTGACTGCGGCACGTGCCCCGGACCCCCCTGCCATGGCCGAAGCCCAGCGGAGGCACGCTGGTGAAGTAAGTGGGCCGCTGGGGGAGGCGGGGTGGGCCCTGTGACATCGGGCGGCCAACGTTGAAGGGAGGCACGGTGGGAGGCGAGACGCCCTGTAATAAGGCGGCCGCCGCTGCGGGCTGTGGAGGGTGAGAGGGCCCTGCCTGGGTCGCCTGAGAACGGGGAGCAAACACAACAACGAGACCAGGGCCTCCCTACGATAGTGGCAGTTCGGAGGAGAGGCAAGGTGCGCGGCTGGCTGCAGGGTGCAATATTTGCTTAACTCACCCAATACCCGCTTGCCAATGGAGGGTACTGTACTGCAACAATCCTTGTGACAGGGAAGCACACTGCAGATAAATCAGCACTGGATCCCTAAGGTGCACTGTGGCACGGCCCGATTACTGCAAATTGACACAAATTGCTGGAGCCAGCTTCCACACCCGCCGAATTCCTTCAGAGGTCACTAGAAATTCAGGCATATAAGTGCCGAGAGCTGGGGGCACGATTGGTGGGGAGACATTGAGGATAGGCTGGCAACCGTGAAGAGACACAACTCCAAGATCACAGGGAAACGTGGTTAGACGAGGTGACAGGCCGGAACGATCACCTGGCCGCCACAACACTATGGGCTGCAGGGAATCACGTAGTGATCATATTGATGTCATACCCTGTGGCCAATACCTGTGTATACGCAGGAGCTGTGGGAGTTCCGCAATTAGGCCTCTGAAGTGCAGAACTTTCACCAGTGCAACAAAGGCCCAGTTTCCCGTCTGCGCTACGGCGCACCCTGGCCAAGGAAACGGGGCAGGAGCTGCATCACCAACCTCCATTGTAGCCACTGTGGGCAGCAACTGGTCGCAGGGACAGCGGTTCCATTCACGTGGGAGAGCACAATCCTCTCTGCAGGTGGTCACTTTGCCTAATGGGCCGCACTGACAAGAAGGCCACAGGGGGAAGAAAGACCGGCCCAATGGACTCCTTCACCAGCTCCCAGCCGCAGACAACAGCAGGAGGGGCAACACAAACACCCGAAAGCCGAGACACAGATCCCCTGGATCGCCTGGCAACTATTGTGCAAAATGGGCTCCTGGCCGTCAACGTAAAGCTGGATGACATAGTGGCGACGACTGGATCCTTGAAAGCGCGAGTGGAAAATGAAAGCGCACGCATCTCAGAAGCAGAAAACAGGATAAGTTCAAATGAAGATGTGCTCTCACAACATGGCCGTGATATAGCCCTACTCCAGACGGAGCTACGCAAGATTCAGAGCATGTGCGAGGATCTCGAATCCAGATCCCGCAGGAATAATATCCGCATTGTTGGGGTGGCGGAGACGTTTGGCAAAGGCTCCATGGAGAGACGGGTGGAAGAACTGCTGAAATCCGTACTGGGGGAAGAATCCCTTTCAAACCATTTCCTCGTTGAAAGAGCTCACCGCACCCTTGCACCACCCCCCAAGCCGGGCGCTCCACCCCGTACCATTATTGCACGTCTCCTGAATTATAGGCACAGAGACACGATACTCTGACTGGCCAGAGAAAAAGGAACGCTACACCATGAAGAAAACAGGATCCATATATATCCAGACTTCTCTGCGAACATACAAACACAGCGCACATCCTATGAGATGGTCAAGAAACAGTTATGACTCCGCAATATACCTTATGCTTTAATTTTCCCTGCGAAAATGAGAATCCAGCATGGAGGCAGGGCCCATTTTTTCAAAAACCCTACAGAGGCAATGGCATTTGTGGAGGCCTCCATTCCACTGCCCCCCAGGGATCGCAGAAGGGACCCAAATGCAAGACCCAATCCGGGTGAAGGCAGAGGAGATCCGATACAGGGATGAACTGTGCCTCCTTTGCAGTAGTAACATGCTTTTCTTTTAGTAAAGTCAACATAGCTGAACTGGACCAAGATCTGATGTTATCGAGCCGTAGAGTCTCCCATGTGGGCGACCAGATGGCCGGTCACTGGATGGCAACGAAGCACCCTCAGCAATGTTCCAAGCAGTTATCTGGGTATATCGTCAAGTTGGGGCAGATGATGTGGGTGGAGGGTGGGACAGGGCAAATGGGGAAGTTTTTATGTTGTGATAACCAACCGGACGAGTTTAAGTCTGGGAGGAGAGTTTGCACTGTTGAAGGTTGTTGGTTTATTGAAATAAGGTCTTGCAGGTACTGGTGCTACTCAAACTCCGGTTACTCGCGCATTCATGGTTGTTATAGTACAATACAATGTGTATGTATAGACAATGGGTGACGGGTTAAAGATAAAGCTAATGTCATGGAATGCCTGAGGCCTAAATAATCCAATGAAGGCCAGGAAGGTCAGTAATTATGTCACCAGGCATGGGCCCCACATTTTAATGCTGCAAGAAATGCATGCACAGGGCTCGGTCAACTAGAAAATACTGGCAAAATGGGGCAAACAGCACTACTATACGAACTATTCATCGCAGTCCAGAGGGGTATGCACTCTTATTCACAAATCACTGGGCTTTATCGCCAAGGGTAACCTTGCGGACCCGATGGGCAGATATGTGTTGTCTGGGGGGAAATGGCGGGGGAACACATGACCCTGGTGAACACCTATGGACCCAATCTCGATGACCCCGACTTCTACTTACACATACTTGAGATCCTTATTGAACACGAAGCGGCAACTGTACTATGGGGAGGGGACTTCAATTAGACTCTGGATAGATCCGCCAAGGCAATCAGGCCGCCTTTCAGGACGGCACTAGCTTTGAAGCAGATTATCCAGCAACTGTCTTTGCTGGATGCCTGGAGAGTTCTGCACCCAACAAGCAAGCGGTACACATTTTATTCTTCCGTACATGACAGCGAGTCACGTATAGACTATTGGTTTGTCTACTCAAATACAACACACGCCCTACAGAATTGCGAAATCCTCCCCCGCACATTATCTGATCATTCCCCGGTGACACTGGAAATTACTCTGGGAGATGCCCCTACGCCGACCAGGAGATAGAGAATGCCTAGAGATATACTAAAAGACCCGGATGTTGCTGAAACCCTACATACAGAAATTGCCAATTTCTTTGCAGACAACATTGGGCTGTTGACCACATCTCGTCAGTTCGGGAAGCATTTAAAGTCTGGGCGAGAGGGGCCTTGATATCTAAAACCACGCGCCTTCTAAGGGAAGTACGCTGGGACCTGGAGAGGGTGGAGAGGGAACTGAACGTACTAGTAGAAGTTTACGGCCGGACGCACGGTGGAGACACCCTGGCTGAAATACACAAGTCTCTTTGGGGCTTTGATCGACTGGCAGTAAGGGAAGTACAATATATTACAGCCCCTGCCAGGGCTCGCAGATACGGGGAAGGGAATAAAGCAGGGAAAATGCTGGCCAATTTAGTTAAGCATGAAAAAGAAATGACCCCGATTGCATCAATTCACACGACACAAAACGTGATAATAACAAGTGAGCAGAGAATAAACGATGAATTTGTTGATTTTTACAAAAAACTATACGCGAATAAAGACAGGAAATCCCCTGACGAGATCAAAAAATACCTCGCTACATTAGACCTCCCTAAACTTACAGTACAAAATAAACTAATATTGGAGCAACCTGTCATGGCTGAGGAGCTCCCTGAGGCAATCAAGGGGCTCGCGTCTGGCAAAGTGCCGGGCTCGGATGGCCTCGGAGTGTAATTTTATAAGGAATTCCGGGAAGAATTGGTCCCCGTGTTCCTGGAGGTGTGGGGAGAGGCTCTGGGTAAACAAATATTGCCACAGACAATGCGTGAGGCCATAATTACAGTGCTGCCCAAACCCCGACGCCCGCCACAGGATATGTCATCCTATAGACCCCTGTCCCTGATAAATGTAGATGCCAAGATTTTTGTGAAAGTTCTAGCAAACCGCATGCTCCCCGTAACGCCAATACTGGTACACACAGATCAAAGTGGGTTTATTCTCCAAAGATCCACTGCCCTGAACCAGCGTAGGCTATTCGGCATAATGTCACAAATCAACCCAAACAAGCAAGCAGTAGCGGTATCCCTCGATGCCGAGAAAGTGTTTCACTCAGTCTCCTGGGAGTACCTCTTTCTGGTGTTGGAGGCGTTCGGGGTGGGCCCTTATTTCATTCAATATGTCAAACTGCTTTACACAGCCCCATGTGGGAAAGTATGCACAAACAGAACTGTATCTGAGTTGTTCGAGCTAGGCAGGGGTACCAGACAGGGATGCCCCTTCTCCCCTATCCTCTTTGCCTTGACCATTGAGCCAATGGCGGTGGCGATACTGTCAAGGCATAACAACAAGGGCATAACGCTGAAAGGAGCCACCCAAATAATATCCTTATACGCGGATGATACACTGCTTTATGTCCGTAAACCCGACAAAAACATTGTTCCTATCATGACAGACATCAACGAATTCGCAGAGTCCTCGGGATATACGGTAAATAATGCCAAATCAGAAGTGTTCCCGCTCACGCCCTCCCCAAAATGCCCAGCTCAAATGTGCGGCCTCAAGTGGTCTGAACATCACATCAGATACCTTAGGGTTCTGGTCTCTAGCAGTAGACAGACCCTATACACCGATAATCATGATCGGGCGCTACAAACACTTAACACTAAACTGCAGGTCTGGAGGCACCTCCCAATTTCACTACACAGTAGAATTGCCATTCACAAAATTATTGTACTTCCAACATTTTTATACCTATTTGTAAATATCCCTATATGGCCGGGGAGGGAATTCTTTTCCAGGCTTCGATCCATGGTGGTGTTGTTTCTATGGAACAGGAAGACGGCTAGGATCAGCTCGGAGAGAATGACAGAACCATATGAAACGGGGGGAATAGCTGCACCAGACTTTGAGCTTTATTATACAGTGGCACAGGCACAGTTTGCAAAGTACTGATACGATGAAGAGGACAACACACCTCACACGCGAATAGAAGAATAAACCACGATGCCCACCGACATTAGGTCGGTCATCTTCAACACAAGACATATGAATTCCTGTGAATTTGACCCTGCGAGCTGCACCAGTAAAAGCCTGGGGGCTATATATAAAAAACTGAAAATAGAGTTTCCATATAACCCTGAAATCCCCCTATGGAAATACCCCAAACCCCCCCCCCCCCACATTTGACACCAGTGTACAGGAAACTTGGGACCCTAACACAGAGATGAAGGTGGGAGACATGTACATAGAGGGAAAGTTTGTGACCCTGGCGGTGTTCACAAGGGGTATGTGAGGTGGGCCACTCCGGACACTACAGTACTACCGAATGAGACCCGCATATCAAACACGTTGGCCATCCTTTCCTGATGAACCCCCATCCCACCCGTGCATACAACTGGTCACAGCACAGGGTGGACTGGGAATCTCCAAACTTTATAAGACAATACAGACTCACACCTCTACGACCAACCAAGTGAAGGAGAAATGGGAAGCAGACATGAAAATGCCAATACCCGAAGACAAGTGGGCAAGATACTGCGCACTCACGAAGAGGGTGTCCCTTAATGCGGGATTGCACCAAATACAGTTTAAAATCCTAAACAAACTGCCTTATACCCCTGCCAGGATCGCTACAGTCACGCCCAATGATCCAGGCAATTGCCCTAAATGTGGGTCCCCGTCAGCGGGATCCTACCATATGTACTGGGAGTGTCCAGTTGTGGCACGGTTCTGGGATAAGGTTGCAGCTATGCTAACTGAAATCACACAGATCCCCCCGCACTTGACACAAAAATATTTGTTTGGTGATATTCGTAAACGTTCAGAGAAAATTAGACGGCTGTTTAATGTGTCATGCGTCATTGCCAAGAGATGTATATTGAAAGCATGGAAGAGCCAGAACACCCCTATCATGGACACTTTCCTAAATGAGGTAACCTACATTAATGAATGCGAGGAGCAGTATGTGCTGACTCAACCAAACATGAGTAGGCCAAAGGACATCTGGGGCCACTTCAGGGCATACCTATGTGAAATGCTTTCAGACAGCGAAACAACCATGTAAATGGTAGATTGTTAAACGTTTGATGATGATATTGTTGCATATGCGACCGTATGCTGTGTTAATTGGGTGCCACTGTAACTGCTGAGACCTTCAATAAAAAAATTTAAAAAAATAAATAAAACAATATGAACACCAACACCAGATGGCACACAAGGGCAAGTTCATAGAATAAAGGAGGAAAAATGTCTAAGGTTGGTAAGTTAGATGGCAACCAATAACAAATACCCTTGTCACACCACCCATGATGGATAGGGCCAACCAATCAGTTGATCTTATGGTGATGTATTAGAAATAGTATAGGATGTGCCAAGGTAAGGCCATCAGACAGGTATCTACCAATTAAGTGACTAATCCTTAAACAATCTATTTGTAGTTCGACTTACTAACCATCTGCATTCCCCGTAGGTTTTGTAAATTGATAATGTAACGTGATGTCATTTCTGATGCAATTGTGTAATGAAACCTGTTTTTAATTTGGAATCCGAAAGCTACAAGAGGAGACGCTTGTATGTTGTCCCAGCTTATATTCGTTGTCTGAATAAAGTTGGGTTTTGACGTGCACCTGAGACCTCCATCATAATTGATTGTGTGATCCTCAGCACCTCCTCAACACCAGCACCTCCCAACCATGCTCTTTCTTTAATATCGAACTTCACACACTTCACCCAGGCTAATCTGGCCCTATCCTCAAGACTGTTGTCATCTCCTGTGCTCCTTCTGATGCCTTCTCATTGCAGTTCTCTGCCGCATCTCAAACTCTGTGTCATCTCTCCATTGAACTCTCCCCCAAACTCTCAGTATATTATTCTGCTTACCTTCTGGTGGAATCACATGTTGGCTTTCAGAGAACTGTCATCCCTTGAGTGCCTTCTACTTCCCTGACCAATCTTTCTTAATTTTCCAGAATTTGGAATCCTGCAATGTCACAACATGCAGGGTCCCAAAAGACTCTGTCCGTGGTCCGCTACTCTTCACACTCCAAGCCGTTGCTCTTTGCAAACTCATGTCCTCCTCTGCTTCTCATATCATCTATTGGCAGATAATACTCAAATCCTCGCCTCCTTCACTTCCTTCACCCCTGAGTTGCCCTCTCGCACTGCTCACTGGCCACCTGCTAGAATCAAGTGTTGCCTCATATCCAAATCCTCTAAAACTGAAGTGATCATTCTCTTAGCCTCCAAAGCTGCACTCCTTCCATCCTCTACACCATCCATTCCCCCAGACCTCTTAAACCTATCACACTAGTTGCACAAATGGGCCTTCAACAAGTAACGTTATCGCTGCATCCCCTGCACTGCTGCACCTGCCAGGATTAACTTCTTAACAGCTGCATAATCTGCTCCCATTTTACCTTTCAGGCTATCAATAAAACTCTTGTGGTCATCCTGGTCCTCAGCTGACTGCATTACTGCTCCACCCCCAACCTTGGGCTCACTCTCTTCTCATGTTTTCCAATCAAAAAGGTATTTAAATTTGCTATCCATTCCCTCTACAAACGCACCAAGATTGTGCTCCCCACAATGCAATGCGTTAACATGGCGTGGCGATCTATGGATCATGTTTTCCAATTCAAATGTGCTCTTGTCTTTAAAACCATCTCTGGAATAACCACTGGCTACTGTACCTGAATCTGTTCTCCAATCCTCAAACTCTGTGCTCTGATGATCTCCCTGGCGTAGCTACCCCTCCCCCCACAATGTGCTGCCCCCTCCTGTGAATCCTTTACCTGTCTGGGTCCCCATCACTGGTGCTATCTACCCCTATAAATGATGGGTATTCCAACAGTGATTGGCTTCAAAATCGACTTTAACAATCATGCACTGTCCCAGGTACCCTTAGAGGTTCAGAGGATAGCCAGGCAACCAGTCAGTGCATCCGACAGGTAGGTCAGCAGGGGAGAGAGAGAGAGAGATAGGGAGAGAAGGCAGAAGCGAAAAGGAAGGTCTTTAGCTGCTTTCGGAACCTCATGTGGTCCTGCTCAAGTTTGAGAGTGGCAGGGAGGCAATTGCAGAGGTAGGCACCTGCAGAGGAGAAATATCTACCCCCACTCTCTGACTGGAGAAGTGTCTGACCCTCATAGATTGATGAGCGAAGGGCTCGAGAAGGGAGGTGTTTAGGAAGAGAGAGTTGGATGTAGTGCAGGCCACCAGCCCCAGAAAGCCTTTCGGACGATGCTGAGGGTCTTGAACTTTATCCTTGAAGCCACCGGGAGCCAGTGGAGAGATTTCAGGACTGGAGAGATATGATCCATGGGCTTGAGGCCAAGGACAAGTCTCCCTGTCATGTTCATGGATTAGTTGCAGAGGGCGGCGACAAGACAAGGTAGGGTAGACTAGAACGTGTGTTTCAAATGTGTTTACGAAAAATGAAAAATGCACACATTAGAGTTTAATTAGCTGCGTGCATTTCAGGGCTCGAATCGAATGTGCAAAGCACATGCATAGCAAATCTAAGTGTAACTGCATATGTTACCTTTCGAGCGGAGCTGGGGATGTCACACGTGGTACCAGAAGGATGCAATGCAAAGGAAGTGACACAGCACACAGGCATCCTTCACTGGGAAGACACACTTTTGAACAAAGCATTTTCCACTCTGTTGTGCATAGCTAAATGATATCAGAAAGGCCTAGAAGCAAGTGGTGCATATGTATGGGATTGGGCAGTAAAATGTACCATTTTCAGTGGCCATTTTATTCTAATTGAGCCAGACATTTCAAGTAAACATTTCTTAATTCTGCAATTCTTCCCATCTTGCACATGCATATTGTGCAATATACATATAACTCATGCTCATAGAGTTAGGATGACAGGTCTTCATCATCAATGTATGCAAACAATAAACATGTATGTGTAAATTACAACATGTAAAACTTATGTAGAATTTAAAAAAACATGTGGAGGTGTGGATGGCAGCAGACTACAACTCAACCCTAGCACAAGAAAACTGCTGCTCTTCAATCCTATGGGTTCCTACCCAATCCTATAGGTTTCTACTCTATCACAATCATTTGACCTGATAAGATAAACCCCTGCTCGATCCCAATGAGCACAGTAAAGAATCTTAGAACCACAACGGCCACCACCCTCACTCTTGATACGCAGATCAGAGCAATCATCAGAAGCTGTAGATCCCAGCTTTGCATGTTACGCCAAACATTCACCCACATGACCATGGACACTGTTTATCTACTACTGTACAGCCTAGGATATGCAAACAGCCTCTCTCTATCTCATACATACTCAAAGATTATCTTGTAAGGAAACTTCAAAGAGTTCAAAATGCAGCAGCAAGACTACTTCTCAGAATTAAACGATTTTAACACATCACGCCAGCATTACATGTTCTCCACTGGACACACATCAAAAAAGTTTAATTTCAAAACCTTGTGTATAGCCCATCGTTAATTCCATGGATGGGGTTTGTCCTTCTTCAGAAATAACTTTCAATACTGCACACCCTGCACTGCATTTTGGTCCATCAATACAGCACTAGTACGAGTTCTCAACTTCAGCGAAAAATGGTAAGGAGAAACCTCTATTTCAGTTCCTGTCACAAAACTGTGTAACAGCCTGCCCAAACATCTCAACCTGGACGTGAACCACGTGACTATCAGGAAATGACTCAAGACTTGGCTTTCCAACCAACCCCTTTAAAATAAATGAAAAGTAATAGAACTAACTAAAAACTGTCCACCCGAAACCTGGTTCTCACTGCCATCAGGTAGAAACCGATTTCATTGATGAATACTCTGCTGCGTGCCACTGGTCCACTGAATCTCAGTGAAATCTACAAGAACTAGGAATGCACACCCAACCTCTTCTCCTCCCGTCCCCCATCCCTCAACTAACTCCTCACTCTTAAAGGCTTGGATCCTTCCACTTCCCACACTCCTTCAGATGACTGGCCAGGCCAAGTGTACTCAGGATACTCAGACCCTATCCATGGTCTATCAACAACCATTCTATCCATGTTTCTACGCCACAATCGGAGCCCTGCCTATTCGGCTTACCTGCCTGGTCTGTACTAACCACAAACAACAGAGATGTTCATACCAGGGACACAGGTTATGGGTACATCTGACCTGCATCCATCAATGCTGCAAGTTACTGCATTTGCCTTCCCGCTATCCAACTAACATGCCCTGCCCTCCTTTCTTTCACATGTTTATCTAAAAAGGGCACCTGGTTGATGCCTTGGTCTACCCAGGTGGGTAGTCACGTATTAAAGAGCAAAATTGAGCAAGGTCATAGGGTACCTGGCTCATTAACGAAGGGCGAACACACACCTATGGGGGTTATACCTTGGTAAGTGTGTACAAGTAACTGTAAATGGCTTCTGACAAAAATATATCAGGACAGTTTTGAGTACTGCAGTTAGATTTTTAATAAAACTGCAGTTTACGTGTTTTTAGATACACTTGATTGAGAGTAACACAATATACAACAGTATTTACACATTTTGAAGGTATAGTAACCAGTTTGTGAGTGACAAATTTCAAATATTTGTAACGTCTTTTCACTGCTTACACATCCACTGAGTGGTCCTTCGGAAGGAGACCAGTGGATTTAGTGAGGTGATAGCATGTAACAGTCAGCACATATACATCAAAACAATGAGGGGTTGAACAAGGACAACGTAGACAATATAACAGTCAACATGACAGTGTTTCGGCCACTGCAGCTCTGTGATCTCTTGCACCTATTTCACGGCTGCATGTCTCACTTTAGAACGGGAGCTCAGCCTCCATTTTATACCGTCCTTGCCAAGCATGCTATCCTGCACGGGCCATCCCGCTATTTCGCCGCCTGCCTTTGAGGTTGTAATTTTAGCATCACGGACGCTTCTGTCCATTTATAAGTCATTCTCAGACCCACTTCCGCATGGAACACACACGCTTTCATCAGCCACACCTTGTTCGTGGCCAGCTGTTACCTGCACGTTTCACCAACCCTCACATGCACCTTGACCCTTGACACTATCCGAGGCTTTTAATCATAGCCCCGTGTTTCCTTTTTTCCGCAGCCCCTCACGCTTGCGGTTGACTCTAGTGTAATCATCACGCCAGCCTGTTCTACCCATATTATGCACGCCAACAGGCCCTCAAGGTAAGCTTGTTCTTACCCCTTTTTTTTACCTTTACTTGCTCCACCACTCCATATGGCTTAACATAGCCTCCATGCCCTTACTACTTCCACAGGAACTGCCACCTCTAGGACCTCCAAAATCCTCCAGTGTACTGCTGACACTGCCACTCCCTGAGCCACTGCGCTCCGAAGTTCAGGTAAGCACCGGTCCTTCATGTATTGATACCTCTACCTGTGCTAGTTTTCAACGAATGTGCCCACTCCTATAACACCCCGTCTGTTTATCTCAACAGACCTCACAAGATACTTCACGCCTTGGAATATCTCGTCCTGATGAAGGCCACACTATCAGAGCTCATCCAAGCTCACTTTCTGGCCCAAACACTGTCGTGTTGACTGTTATATTGTCTACGTTGTCCTTGTTCAACCCCTCATTGTTTTGATATATATGTGCTGACTGTTACATGCTAAATCCACTGGTCTCCTTCCCAAGGACCACTCAGTGGATGTGTAAGCAGTGAAAAGACGTTACAAATATTTGAAATTTGTCACTCAAAAACTGGTTACTATACCTTCAAAATGTGTAAATACTGTTGTATCTTGTGTTACCCTCAATCAAGTGTATCTAAAAACACGTAAACTGCAGTTTTATAAAAAATTTAACTGCAGTACTCAAAACTGTCCTGATATAATTTTGTCAGAAGTCATTTACAGTTACTTGTACACACTTACCAAGGTGTAACCCCCATAGGTGTGTGTTCGCCCTTCGTTAATGAGCCAGGTACCCTATGACCTTGCTCAATTTTGCTCTTTAATACTCCTTTCTTTCACAGCCATACACAGTGAGGCCCACATTATTGGCAGAAGGGCATTATATAAAACCACATTACATTGCTAACAGAAGCAGACTTTTAATTATAAATGACAATTTTAACTTGGCTACTATAGACTGCCCTATACAAACATTTGAAAACCTGTACATTATACTGCTGTGTACAATATTAAGAAGGGCTTAAATTAATGAAATACTGCACTGACAGCCTACTTTTGGTGAGCCACAACATAAGGGGAAGCAGCCATGAACGACATCTGCATCCATGTTTGTGGGCAGCTCTGCTGGACATTATTCTTTTTTCTGTGGTGGAAAGTGGAATGGGACCCTGCGCAGGTGTCAGGTGTCTATACCATTTACCCTACTGAGCTGCAAATGGACTTGGGAGACTGATACACCTGCATGTTATGATGGCTGTGCTCTTGTGTGGCACTAACAAAAGAAGGCAGGATAGAGAGAGTTGTCTGCCTCACTGCCTGCATCAAACTATGGTGCAGGTGGGGATGCCCCTGGAGTCTGTTCCTGGAGCATGGAGAAAGTGGTTGGCTCTATCTAGGGGAGGCGATCAAAATCCCCCGGAGGCAGATAAAGATACAGGGAGGGTCTCACCACATGTTTCAACTCTTCCGGTGCATGTAATGGATCCAACTAAATTAAGGCCTGAGTATGGAAGGAATGTTGTGGTGATAAATTGTGTTTGCAGCACTGATCATAACTGTTCATTAAAAAAGAATTTTGTTGATGTCCAGGCAGCATTCCATGTGAATTGGAAGTAGAGCTGCTCTTTCCTTGGAGGGTGTTTATATGACTCACCCAGTCCTGAGGTAAGTACAAGGTAAGCTGTCTTAGAATGCCAACATGGCCTCAAAGGATCAAAAGGACAACCAATAGGACAAAGGCACAAACGCCATTTGTTAGCTCTCGGGTTCTGCTGCACCAGAACAAAAAGGTGGCCGGTCAGGTTTCATCAGTCAAAAGTATACCCCACTGCTCAATTCGCATCTGGGGAACGACCATCAGCCAATCAGGTGGCTGGACCAGCGTGAGGAAATACATAATCCCCTCCCGCTGTTCCAGCCACCTGAGGTTCTTCCACGGTTGGCACCATTTCGATTATTTCTTTAACCTGGGGAGGCTTCTCCCTGTTGCCTCCCTAACACCGTCCACCCCCCTTAAAAATACCAACCTTTCACCAGCTCCTCCCTCCCTCCGCACTTACCTGCTGGGGACTATAGCTTTGTGCTGCGGTGCTGGGGCTCCTCCCGTTCGGCTGCCACCATGGAAATGAAAAAGGAATTTAGTCCCTTTTACATATGGTGGCAGCCATCTTTTTTCCTTTTTTCCTTAGGAGAGCTGCTGCGCAAGCAGTTCAATTCTCCAGTGGAAAAACCTCTGGGGTGTAAATGTCTCTCATGCCTGTGGTGGGGTCGGACATGGCCTTTAACTGCCCACAGCCCAAGCCAAAACCCGAGTGATGGTTTAGGCTTGCGGGCAGGTAAACCGAGTTTGGTCTTATCATTGATGTATTTATTCAGTGTGATACAGTTTACATAAACTTTTCAAACTGTATACTACTTACACACATCATATCAAAACATTAATTCAAACATCAGAACATCAAAACATGTCCTAAAACATATAAAGCTTTCCATAGTGCATCTCTTTATAGGTAGTTGTTATTCCTATCTTTGTTGTGTGGTTTGGAAGGTTTCCCGCTCCCGCCCTCACAACTACTCTTAATCACCTGTCAAGTCATTACACATAACTTGTCATACCTACCAAATCCTGAAGGTTCATTAAAATTCTCCCAGTTTTTAATTATCTATAAAAGGTGAGGTCTCATTTCGTGATTATTTGTTTTAAAAGAGAAGCCACAGGTCACGCCATACATAAAAGATGCAACACAAATAGTACTGGAGCTCAGCATGCATATTTAAACCCCCAGAAAGTGTTGGTCTTTTCAATGTTCTTCTGCTACAGCTATTCTGTCTAGGAACTCTAAGGTAGAGATTAGAGATAATTCTCATTTGCTTATGGATACCCCAATTGTAGCCAGTGAACTTGCTAGAGAGAATGTTAAGGCTGGTATACCTTGGACGTGTTCATTTTTTAATTTAGAGTCTTTTCTTTCTCAGGATTATAGTCCAACGGCCAGGAAATTGATGAACAAGTTACACTCTCCTCAATTTCCTTTGCTCTTGAAGAGAGCTCATCGGAAGTCACTGCAAGAGAGAAATAAGTATGTGCTGTGGCAAGTGGGAAGAAGGACACAGACTCTCAGAGCACATGGTCTACAATATTTTATTAAGGTAAAATTATAAGGCCTAACTTTTCCTTTCACTATGGGTGATCTCTATCTAGGTTACTAACTAAGGTGCTTGTTCGTCAGTTGAGAACATCCAAAGAAATAAGTCTGCTGTTCAAAAATTACCCTTACTGACCCTATGACTATGAAAACTAAATTAGGTCAGGAGAATGACTCCCTTCTCCTAATAGTGCTCCTAATGCCAGTCTATCGTATTCTTCAATACCTAATTCACAAATAGTCTCTCCTGTCTTCTTGGATCATTTTCTTTAGTTCATGAAATGGGCTACTAAGTTCTCTTTCTTCTTTTGTGGATCTCTTTTTGGGATCTCTTATATGATCTAGAGTTTTGGCGGTTGATCTTAGTGTATCCTTTGAAGGTATTATTGCTCTGGTAGTCTTTTCCTCCTGGGTAGTTACAGTAAATTTGTTTTGGTCTACTCAACCTTGTCTGTCTCAAAATTTCCTAATTCCTCTGAACTCTGGCTCATATCTTTCTTTCTCTTTGGCATTGTATTCTTCTTATACAGAATATCGACTTGGTTTCCCCTTTTCCCAGGGAATTATTATCCACTGTTTATCTCTCTCATTATTCAGCTTATCAATCATGTTCTCTCTTCTTTCAGAACATGTTGAGTTCATTTGCTTCCAGGTTAACTCTGTTCCATATTTTCTAATGAGACAAGTAGCTTGTACAGTATAATGATTCCTGTGGGGCCTCCTGTGCATCCCATTCTCCCTATTACCTTCGCTCTTGAAGGAGAACGTCTTTGGCAGTCTGCTTCCTCTCAGACTTTCCTGTGATCCTGGTGCACTGGCGCCTTCTGATCATTGGCATCTCTCTCCTCATTCTCACTTTTTTCCTTGCAGTGTCCTGGTGCTTCTCTGCTCAACCGGACCCCGTGACCTTCTAATGCTGGTGGTATCTGTGATGGTTTGTGGCTCCACGGTGCACCATGTCTTCTCCTGTGTGGTCTGGCCACCACCCTCTCCTGGGCTCCTGACATGTCGGTTTCTCATGCCTCGGGTCCACCGTAGCTCTGATGTTCCTCTCTGCATCTTTGAGCGAGTTTGAAACTCGCAGGGTCTGTTAAACGGGATATCATATTGTCCCTCCTTTATTGTATATATTGGCCTAAGCCCAGTCGCTCTGCGAAGAAAACCGTGTAGCAAAGTTCCGATCTTAGATCGACTTAGCTGCAATTTTAGGTCTGTCCGCCATTTTGATTTCCAGTCCAAAGTAATTCTGTGTTCTAAAATGGTGGACAGTGTTTCCCGCTTGTAACTTAGCCGTACTGACCTTTGTACAGAAGTTAAGGTATAAACTGTCCTTTGGCCGAATGTTTGGGTCAAGTAAAGAGACCTTGTCCCATGCCTGACTTATAGACAGATGATTACCTGCGCCAACAAGTCCGATCCGCGGACATACATCAACTACAATGCTGTCTAAATACTGAACGTGGACACTTGTTGAACTATATTGTATAAGACGTGTGTTAAGACTTACTGTTAAATCCGAAAATACACTGTTGCCATTGTGACTTGTTGTTTTACAAACTGAAGAAAATCCACATGCATATAGTTAGACAAACTAGAAGTGAACTCGGCACAAACCCTAAACAAAGAATCATCAACCTGTAGGGGGGCTGGACATTATGATCAGAACTGTATAATACGTGTAAATGTTTAAACGTCCAGTACCTCTCACTTATCACACCGAAAGGGCTGGTATTTGCTGTGATGTACTGAGGGCCAGATAGCTATCTGATACTTTGCTTTTTTGTAAACTGTACAGTTATTTGAATAAAGATATGTGAATCTTTATAAGCCCGTGTTTGGTGTATTTCCTTTTGGGGTACTCAGCCTCGATATTTCCTTTTGCTTTGACAGGTCTCTGAATTTTGTCTTCTCCAAATGTTACGTGACTTGAGGCCTTCACATCCTTGAGTATGTGTTCCTCTCTCTCCTCTCTCACTGAGTGCACGCTCATCAATATACTCGTCCCAGTGGACTGAGCATTCTCATTTGAAGAGACATGTTATTTTTCCATACGATAACAGTATCTATTATGTATTTCTTCATCCCAAGCAAGGGATGCTTAGTAAGCTGTCAGACTATTCAAAACAACACTGTTAGAACAGTAAGAAATAAAACAAGGAGAGAACACTTCATGGCTGACAGAAAGGCCCTTCACTGGATGACCTTAGAGGACAGGGTCCATTTCAAGACCATGACCATAGTGCATAGATGTCTTTATTGGCTGGCCCCGGTGTAGCTAAAAGAAAATAAAAATCACACAGTGCGTATCAGTGCGATCATTAAGATCTCATGTTTCTGCTCCAAACTGCACTGCGTACCTGCACATCTGAGTGCAATCGGATCACCAGCTGCGTACACGCACCCCTAAATCTGATATGCAAACCCTGCTCTGTGCTGCAATCCCGATGTGCAAGTATACTATGATTTGGCGCAGAGATGGACAGATTTGCATGGGCATTTCGCAGCCGAGATGTTGTGCAGTCACTTCCATGAACACACTTTGTCATGCGCATTTGTGGGCGTGCTATGGACCGCCTGCCTTCTATCCCTCGTAACGGCCACTTTTTCCCTTGTTCTTCCTCATTTTCCAAGTTCTGCTTCCTACTCCGCCCTCTGCGCAGGCTTCGCCCATTCTCTGGTGTCTCATGCAAGCCACTCGACCGCTCACAGAGACGTGCCAAGCCTGTGTGAACGCAATTTACGAAAACGTGCCTCGCAGTCGATTTCATGAATTGTTGAACGGTGTTTCGCACGCAGAGTGGTGCGCAATCCCCAATTTTCCATGCATATAATTCCATGAATCAGCGCCTGAGAGTTCAAACTGGCTTCTAGCATTGAAAAAAATAGACCTATGCAGACGGCATGGGTACTAAAAGCATGATATCGCACTGTAGCAGGGTTTTGCAGATGTTTCAATTCTGCAGATCTTGCTAAAGGACCTCATTTAAATGTGGCCTTTAACCTGGTCTCTGGGCCATTAATATTTTGTATAACCCTGTACGGCGAGCTAGCAGTCTCCATTCGGCAAAGTGAACTCGGCGCCTCAGACTAACGAACTCTAAAAGGAAAGCACACATCTGATGAAATAAGGTACCTGTTTATTTATTTATTTATTTATTTATTTGTATATTTGTATAGCCCCGAAAGCCCTTAGGCGTCAGGGCGCATAACAAAATCATGCATCTGACAAGAACAAAACATAATAGAAACAACAACTAAAACAAAGAAAGAAAAACAACATAACAATAACATAGTAGCACATGCCTAACTGGGGAGGGTAGATCAAAAAAGAAGTATAGCTAAGAGAATACAGTCTGTCTAAGAGGAGCAAAACAATTAGCTGGAACAACCTGCATATTCTATACAGAAGCCATTTTAAATGGTGATGTCAACATAGAGACATTTCTGATAGCCACTAGTTTGAGAAGTTGAAACCCCCTTTATTAAAGCTTTAGAAATAGTTTCACCATCCAACAATATCCTAAACTTGTATGGCTTGCAATTATGCAAATGGCGGGAAAGTGGCACGATTGTTAGGAAACTATTTGAACATATTTTACAGGGAAATGACCTTCATAATGTCAGTGAGCTAAACGATTTTCATCAAAATGTCAAGGGGAATTTAAATTGCTTTTAGACTGTTGTGCATCCCCCAGGAGGCGAGTGGTAATGTATGTTGAATTGCAGTCCTCTCCGATAGGAAAGTGGGCTCAACAAACATTTCTTAAATACATGAATGAAATAACAGCCCTTTCACTGCGGCTGAACATTGGCTGCTGAAACTGTCAACGCCTTCCTGGAATTTCAGGTACATTTCTTCGTATTCCAATTATGTAAAGAAAATCAGTAAGGCTCAGAATTGCAGCTTTGTTCCAGGAGACGTTTTCATCTCTTAATCCAAAGCGCGCAAACTGTGAAACAATTATGCACTGGCTGCGAGGAGCCATTCCATTCCGACATCCAGAAATAGCAAACCTATACTGCATATTTTCAATTGCCATTCAATTCAATTCAGACAAGGGATGCTGATTTCAGCGACCGCACTTCGAGAACTTTAGACAATTCAACAAAAACATAATTCAGCATATATATTGATATGGGGGGGGGGGGGTTCTCAATAGGACAGTGAGCATCTCACAAGCCATATTTGGCTGATAATGTTTGTGAATTAAACACATAGGGCCTCATTACACGGATGGCGGTGAACCATGGCGCTATTATAAAATACTGGCACCGCCTTGGTGGGAAGGGGAATTACCGCCCTATTCCAAGGTTGGCGGGGCGGTAATTCCCCCTTCCACCATTGCCCTTCCCCATTCCCATTTTTGCCCCATAGGGCTCTATGGGAATGGGGAAGGCGCTAATTACGGTACCGCAAATTGCGGTACCGTAATTAGCTCCCTGGTCCCTTTGCGGGTTGGTTTTTAACGCCTGCAAAAAGCAGGCATTAAATTCCCCAACCCGCAAAGGGACCTCATAGTAAGGCGGTAAGGATTTACCGGTACCGGTAAAATACCGGTACCGGTAAACCCTTACCGCCATCCGTGTAATGAGGCCCATAGTAGTCAATAGGCAGCACTTTATAAAGCCTGCTTGTTTGTTAAATAGGACAGGAAATTGCATTATAGCCAGTGTTAGCCCCGCAAGGGAAGGTGATGTCACAATGTGACTTGCCGAGCTGTGGCTTGCCGGGTTGCTCACTTTGCGAGCCTTGCCACATTGTTCATATTTGGTGAACTATGGGCCAAAATATCAAGCGAATGCACTCGTTTCATTGGGTCTCGTTTCAGAAATGCTCAGGTCATCTTAATCTGAAAGCATTTGTGCAGGGTGTGGACGGTGGCGCAGAGATGCGGTGTCCGTCCCCCATGCATTTCACCGAGACAGACCGTTAAAGGGCCCATCTTGGTGAAACGTTCAACAACACAAAAAAACGTTTCCATCCTGGTTTGGAGGATGGAAATGTACGTGTGTCAGCAGTGTTATCGAGAGTGGCGGTCATTCTTCAAAAACAAATCATGACAGAGTCAGAAATGACGCTGCCATGATTAGCGCCGCTCCCAGTGCCAGTTCTCACAGACAATGGGCCCAATTCATGGATGGAATTTTTGCATGGTTCAAAGTGACCTTGCACTGCTGAAAAGTGACTGCACTGCCGAAACAACCCCTGATTCATGGAACTGTGCAAAGTGTATTTTTGCAGTGCAAGGTCAGTGGAAGTGGTCTTTTTAGCAGTACAAAATGACTTTGCACTGACTTTGTATTAAATAATAATAATAATAATAATAATAATAATAATAATAATAATAATAATAGAAGTGGCCAGAAAGCTACAGTAGGGGTATTGCCAAATGCAAAACACTTTGGGAATTCGGAAGAAACTCCTACTACTGTGGCAGCCACGTCACAATCCCTGCATGCACTCAATGGCCAAGTGATCATAGAACACGGCCAGCCAGTAACAAGGCCAGATGATAAAACTGCTAAGTTACACAAGTGAGGTACATCACATCATACCACTGCCAAAGACAATGTGTCACCAGGGTGTAGAATGCCACTGCAGAGCAAGATGGAGCAGAGGGCTCTCATGAGCAGAAGAAAAACAAAGCCCCTGGATATGTTATTGAAATGTCTGAGCGCAGACAGCAAAGAATCCAGTCTACGCTGAATAGGAAGAGTAAAGAGAAGGCTTTCAAGATGATGGTGTTAGATCCTTTGGGCATCCATCAACCTCCAGCCCAAGGGAGTGTGGGAGATAAACTACTGGTGCCCTGAGCCAAGTCTACATTCTGTAACCCTGATTCTTCTATACAAATTCCCTCTTGCATCTTTTCAAAGAGCGTAGAAAAGGATGTCCATGATTTCATCGATTTAGAAATGACAGAGGAAGAAAAAAAAACAAAAGTTATTTGTTCGAAAATAACTTCTGGTTTTTCATCCCATGGTCATTTCAGATAATCCGCTCCCTCCCACCCCGCGACCTGCTCCTCGGCTCGTGCCGCCGACTCGCTGTGTCCCTGTAACACCTGTTCCCTTCACTTCCGTGATCGGGAACTGGCGCCGCAGGGTCCTCTTTTTTCTTTTTTTTTTACATATATTTTTCGGGAAGCAGGGGACAACCCCACAACCCCGAGGCCATTACAGTGAACACGGGTGTGCAGGACACTCCACAACCCCCGCTCATCTTGTTCACGGTAATGGCCTCAAATGGGAAACTTTTAAAATGTTCAGCCGTTTGAAATTTTCAATCAAATCTCCCATTTATTTTTTAAATTCGAACAATTATACGGATAACCGTAGAAAATGATGAAGTCAGTGGTCAAGAACTTGAGCCAGAAGTCCCAGTAACAGGACTGGAATAGAATCCCTCTTCTGTTAAAGAGAGTAAGATACACGCTTCCGTGGCACTCAGTAGAGAATGGTAACGTCAGTGGTCAAAAACTCGAGCCAGACGTCCCAGTAACAGGAGTAATCCGGGGATAGAAGCCCACTTCTGTTAAAGAGAGTAAGGTAAACACTTCTGTGGCACTCAGTAGAGAATGGCAAAGTCAGTGGTCAAGACCTTGAGCCAGAAGTCCCAGTAACAGGACTAAAACCAGGATAGAAGCCCATTTCTGTTATAGAGAGTAAGGTACACACTTTCGTGGCACTCAGTAGAGAATGGTAAAGTCAGTGGTCAAGAACTTGAGCCAGAAGTCCCAGTAACAGGACTAAGCCAGGAATAGAAGCCTTACGTGGCACTCATGAGGAAGCAAACTACATATTAGGAAGAGAACATGGAGGACGCTGCGTTCCCTCAGGACATCTGGGAGGAGCCACTGTTGGCCCCACCTCACCAGAGCTGCATGATTAGGAAAGAATGCAGATTGGGAGAAACACGGGGGAATTGACGATGTCTGAAGAATCCGGAGGGATATTGATTGTCCAGCGAAGGGAGATACGGGGTGGCGTGTGGGGGAGGGGTTCACATGCCTCATGTAACCTAAGCTATACAATCCTCTTGCTGCTTCTGCGCCCTGCTACCTTTGGGTTAGGTGCGCATTACAAATAATAAAACAAACAAACAAACATACAATGGAGAAACAAAAAGGAATGGAAATCACTCCATATCGAAAGAAGTTCATTCGACATAATCACCTGCCAGGATAATGGAAATGACAGATAACATTACAACAGCACAGCCAAATGTGGCAGCACACTATTACAAACAAAGTCTAATAGTTACGACCCAGGATACACTAGGACATCAATCAATAAGTGCCCAAAAGCTCAGCTGATCCCATGCACCCCCCTCCACGCCCTCCATTAATGTCCTCTGAATGCAGTGGCTCCAGTGCCCAGCATCCAATGAGCCCGAAACACTGTTATCCCACAAAGAGCAGTGCTGGCGGGCAAGGCCAGGGAACCCTAGGATGACGGGCAAGGCCAGCGACACCCAGGATGGTGGGCAAGGCCAGCACCACCCAGGATGGCGGACAAGGCCAGCGACACCCAGGATGGTAGGCAAGGCCAGTGACACCAAGGATGACAGGCAAAGCCAGCACCACCCATGATGGTGGGCAAGGCCAGCGATACCCAGGATGGCGGCCAAGGCTAGCGACACCCAGGATGGCGGCCAAGGCCAGCAACACCCAGGATGGTGGCCAAGGCTAGAGACACCCAGGATAGCGGCCAAGGCTAGCGACACCCAGGATGGCGGCCAAGGCCAGCAACACCCAGGATGGTGGCCAAGGCCAGCAACACCCAGGATGGCGGCCAAGGCTAGCGACACCGTGGATGGCGGGCAAGGCCAGCACCACCCAGGATGGCGGACAAGGCCAGCGACACCCAGGATGGTGGGCAAGGCCAGCACCACCCAGGATGGCGGACAAGGCCAGCGACACCCAGGATGGTAGGCAAGGCCAGTGACACCCAGGAATGTAGGCAAGGCCAGTGAAACCAAGGATGACAGGCAAAGCCAGCACCACCCATGATGGTGGGCAAGGCCAGCGATACCCAGGATGGCGGCCAAGGCTAGCGACACCCAGGATGGCGGCCAAGGCCGGCAACACCCAGGATGGTGGCCAAGGCTAGAGACACCAAGGATGGCGGCCAAGGCTAGCGACACCCAGGATGGCGGCCAAGGCCAGCAACACCCAGTATGGTGACCAAGGCCAGCAACACCCAGGATGGCGGCCAAGGCTAGCGACACCGTGGATGGCGGGCAAGGCCAGCACCACCCAGGAATGTAGACAAGGCCAGTGATACCAAGGATGACAGGCAAAGCCAGCACCACCCATGATGGTGGGCAAGGCCAGCGATACCCAGGATGGCGGCCAAGGCTAGCGACACCCAGGATGGTGGCCAAGGCCAGCAACAGCCAGGATGGCGGCCAAGGCTAGTGACACCGTGGATGGCGGGCAAGGCCAGCACCACCCAGGATGGCGGACAAGGCCAGCGACACCCAGAATGGTGGGCAAGGCCAGTGACACCCAGGATGGCGGGCAAGGCCAGCGACACCCAGGATGGCGGGCAAGGCCAGCCACACCAAGAACAGGAGCAATTGGCTGTGACCAAAAGCCTTCTCCACATAATCACAAAGCATGAACCCTAGGAGGCAAGATGAAAACACAGGCTTGGCCTGGCTATGGGCAACATAGGTCTTGGGTTGGTTGGGGATCTTCACCTCGAAAACTCAAAGATGGTTAACAGTGAGACGTGGACACCCAGGAATGACTCTGTAAAATGGAAGCCAGCTCCAGTGGTAAGGAGAAGGGAAGCCCTTGAGAAATCAACTTCCAACATATACATAATTCTGGATGTGTTGCTTCGAAAATCAAGCCAGGCTTCTGATCATATCAGGGACAAAAAAATGTATTATTTATACTTGGGGTTTTGTTTTGGTAGCAGCTTTTTGATCCAGCGACCTAAATATGACCCCTGTTACTCTGGTGTTGCGCTAGTGTGCTGTTTTTAAGGAAGGACCAATCCCCTCCTTCCCTTGGTTGCAAGGTAAACAAGGTTGATACACACTTTGACTGCGCCACCTCCGTTATTCCTTGAAAAAAATATGTGGTCACTCTCACTTTGGTGATGTTGGAGCAAGTTTATTAATGGTTTGCTCACATTGCCCATTAATTGCTGTTAACACGTGTTTCAGCCTCTCAAGGGCCTTTTTCAAAACAAAAACGTATTTAAGGGCAAATGATTTAATCTGTATATTTCACAGCTGACACAATCAAAATAACACACATATCATGAATATATATACGTATACAGATGTACATAATACCATATATTAGTTTGTGAAACAAAAACAATGAAAAAATGTTTTGGAAGAGAAAGGAAGAAAGGAAAAAGAGAAAAGAGAAAACAATTGGTGAAAATGAAATAACACTTAGCCTTGAAAAAATGAATGTACACATGATTCAACCTCATGATTCCATTATATTCAAAATTCAAAAAGCTTATTTAACCTAATTTTCCGCAATATTTATCTTCATTCCGTAATTTTTAATCGCTATACCATAGTATGTCCATAAAAAGTTCTGATTCAAATATTCTTAGCCTTGCCGTTAAATAAACCATCGTGCACCTGCACATTCCTATCATTTCCCCGCATCATTCCGTACAATATTCTGTAGATTGTCCAGTGTAGTTAACGACTTACTAAAGCAGTCCCCGTGCATGTACACATGTAAAATATAATTAAATAACCTGGTTACGCAACCTCTGTTACATTTCCTTGTTTTTAATTATAATTGATAACCGTTTTGTAAAAAATATATTTAATTTGTGGCTTACCGGAATTCCATCTCACATAAATCATGGGTTAATCCCTGTGAAATAAAGCAAAGTATGTATGTGTTTAACTCCTGATAACTTAAACTCATGTGATTATTTCTGTTACCTGTTCCCCCGCCCTTTCTTAACTTGCTTATGGGATCGAAAATAAGGCCGTAATCCCTGTCTCTATGGGCCGCCCATTTGTCTGTTGAAACGTATCTCCTTTGGCACATAATATACCAGGGCGAGGAGTACGGACGTGTAAAACCGTCCTGCAGTTATTGCTCACCTTCGTTGTCTGCGTTCTGCCTGTGTTCCTCGCGTTGGCATGTGAACTGTTGGAAAACAGTGCCCTACGCGCACAGAGATGTTTATCTGTTGCCATACCAACCTCCATAGTTAGTTCCTTGTTGCTGTTACCTGCGCCGTGTTTACGGCGGACATCTTGTAACAGTGCTTCCAACCCGCATTAATCAAAATATGTGCTTGATTTCTGCTTATTACAAACCTACTATATTGTATATTAAATACATAGCCTGTCTGGTTTTGTAAATGAGTTTAAACCTCATATTGGCATCTTAAAAGAACTCGAATATTGTTGTTAATATGATTATAGTGCTATGTTTGTCAAGATGTTGCACAATTAGTATAATTTCTCTGTTTAATCGTCAAATATTCCTTAATTCCTAAACATACTGCTGTAGTGTAACTTAAAATTATGTAAACGTATTTAGGACGTTGTGTTACACCTCTTGTTTGTTTGGAACCTCAGTGGGTGTTAAGCCACGGCAAAGAAACGATTTAATCATAGTACAAATTAGTTCAAATTGGATTCCTTTAAGTGTTTGTCAACAAGGTGTTTACACTTACTGTTCATGGTTTCTAGGTTATCTCTGCAGCCATCAAATTTGTGGGACTCCGCCTGTATCATAATTACATTACAATAATCATCTGTACATTACATTAGGACATTATAATTCCTTTCCCCATAATTGGAATAATTTAAAAAAAAATACATTACATCTCCCACACAATCACATGCATATTGTATAAACGTTGCTATCATACAAAATACACCATCTCATTGTCCTTGTTTAATCCAAAATCAATAGCTCTAAATTTACAAATAATTCTTGCTTCTGTCTGTCTTAGTTTTTGCTCCAAATTTCCTCCTCTTCTGCCCATTTTCACTTTCCGTAAGCCAATAAATCTCAGGTTCTTTTTATCCTCTAATTGATGTTCTGTTTGCCAGTGTTGGGCCAGCGGCAATTTTGGATCCTGACTTCCAACTGATGCAAAATGTTCGCGAATACGTGTTCTTACTTTCCTGATCGTGCTTCCAATGTATATTAGTTTACATACACATATTATTGCGTAGACCAAACATTTCGAACAAAAGTTAATACTATCCTTTATCTCCATACGTGTTCCTCTATTGGCCTTGAAAAATGTTGTTGGTTCATGGGCATAGATGCACATTGAGCATCCTCCACACTTCCTAAACCCGAAAGGTTGTTCCTATAACCATGTTCTTGGTGTCTCTGTTAATTTCTGTTAGTATTGAAGGACTCACCATCATTTTAATTGTTTTTGCTTTTCGAAAAGTCATTCCAGGTCTGTCCCCAATATAATTAGAAAGATGGGGATCTAGTTTCAATAAGTGAATCTTCCTCAACTTTGTATTTTCATGACTGTATGTTGTTATAAAGTTAATTTCATTCTTGTCAGATCCTACAGGGTTCGTTTTCAGAGTCACTGTTTGTTCCCAAGACATTTTCGTAGCTTTTTGTCAGACATTTTTGATACATGCTTTCGAATAGCCCCTCTGTTGGAAACGCTCTTGTAATAGTTCACATTCCTTCTTGAAGTCCTAACACCGTTTGCAATTCCGTCTGGCCCTGATAAATTAGCCTGTCGGGATGTTCCACTTTACTGGCCTGTGATGGCAACTTTGTGCATGCAGAGTGGAGTTCACCTCCGTTTCCTTCCTAAAGGTCTTTGTAGACAGTTTGTGACCATCCACAAATATTATCAAATCCAAAAAATCAATTTCCGTTGTACTTTCGTGACCCACAAATTCAATTCCAAGTTTATTTTGGTTCATTCTTATTTTGAAATTATTTAGGTCCTCACTTGTTCCGTCCCATATCAGTAAAACATCGTCTATGAACCTTAACCACAATTTAACATTCTTTTTGTAGGCTCCATCCACATATACTTGTTGATCTTCATATCTCCCCATAAATAAGTTAGCTAAGGCTGGGGCATATTTCGTGACACTCGCCATATCCCTCTCCTCTGTTTGTAAAAACAATTGTCAAACATAAAGATATTATTATTCAACGTAAATATAAGCATCTCCTTAAGCATTTGCACGTCTTGGTAATGTGATGCCGTATCTTTCTTGAACTCATATTCTATGGTGTTAATCGCTTCAGAATGTTCAATGATGGTATACAGAGAGCATACATCCCAGGTTGCCAGTATATATGTTGGATTCCAAATCACTTCATTGATGATTTTTAATGTATCCGTGTATCTTTAATATACGCTTTCAATTTCGGTAGCCTAAGTCTTAAGACATTGTCAATGTATTCTGCAATCCTTTCTGTCAGCCAACCAATACCGCTGAGTATTGGACGTCCTTCCGGAATGCTTTCAAAAGGTTTATGAACCTTAGGCAGGAAATATAACGTTGGAATCATTGGATACTTGTTTGTTAAGGCTGTCCTTTCCTCGTCCGATATAAGTCCCTTCCTGTGCCATTTGGTTATCAGTTCCTCCATCTCAGTTTGAATATAATTTTTGGGGTTATTTGTCAATTTCTCAGAACAAGCTGGTAATTGCAAATGGTTTAAGGCCATTTGGATGTAGTCCTTTCTATCCATCACAACAATATTTCCCCCCTTGTCCACTCCTTAATCACTATGTCCTTATCTTTTTGCATGTCGACTAGTGCCTACTTCTCTTTTTTGGTGAGATTCGAAATATTTTCCTTCTTCTTTGAACCATCATATAATTCATAGATATCCTTGGCTTTTGCTTTATAAAATACCTCAATCAAATTTTCCGAGGCAAATTGTGGTGAAAATCTTGATTTATTCTTGAGTTCCTTGTCCATAGGACATATCTGCATGATTCCTAATTCATTCAATGTCGTATGTATTTCATCTGCCTCCGCTTCAGGTAGACACTTTAAGAGCTGTATGTTTTCTATTTCTTTTGCTGCTTCAGTCTCCCTGGGCTTTCTAACAGCAGTAGCAAAGTACTTTTTTAATCTAAGATTCCGTATAAACTTGAAAAGATCAATCTGTGTCTCTATGATATACAAATGGTTGGTGGGTGCATATGATAATCCTTTATTCAAGACTGATAATTCGTCATTTGTCACGTTTCTGCTTGAAATATTCATTACCAGATTAATTATTTGTTTTTCCTGGCAGCTTCCTGGCGGCCGCTCTCGTCAACCGTCGAAAATTGCCGATGTCTACAACCCCCCCTCTTTCCTCTCCTCCTTGCACTGGTGTATTCCTGTTCTGTGCTGTTGATAATTGAAAACTGACTTGCTTTTGCCTTTGATTCAAATTTCAGGTTCCTTTCTTGTATCTCCTGATTTGGTTGAGAAAACCTGCACTCTCTTTGTTTCCTTTTATGGGTTTGTCAGCCTCAGATGCATCTTCTTGATCCTCCATCTCCTTATCCATATCTGAATCTGCCTCAGAGCTAGCCGAGGATGTATTTGGTGTACTAGGTTTGGATGTTGTTTTGGCCACTTTATCAAATTTTTCTTGAAATGTGTAAACGCGGTCATCTTGATAATCGCTCTCATCCCTGAAGAATTTGCGTACTTTCCTCAATTTGATGTCGTCCTGATATTCCTTTAAAATGTCATACATCTTTTTATAGTTTTTTCTTTCGTTTCTTCCGATGCCGTAGTATCCGCAATTTCTTGGGTAATGACATCTATCTGTTCCGTTGCACGTTTGTGTTCCCTTTCCGCATGTTCAACCAAAATTCTGAGCATGTTTTCTGAACTTGTGTTAAGATTCTTTTCCCAATCATTAGCCAGGTCCTTATCTTCCTCCTTTGTAAAGTCGGGAAAAATAAGTACTCTCGGTATTTGGTTGTTACTAAGATAATTTTTAGGCAATATTATTTCCCAATACTTATCTATTTCCTTTCGGGAAACCTGTTCCAATTTTATAAATGTGTATCTCAAATCTGTTCTTTTCTGGTTCTTATTGGAAAAAACATGTTCCATGCTTCCTTTTGGTGAAAATAGTTCAATGGAGTCTTCATCACGGTTGGTCCTGTAGTCTGCCATGTGAATGATTGATTTCTTATTCCTGGTTTTCAGAGAATTTGTGGTCAGCCCAGTCGCTGTCCTTGCATACCCATTCTGCCCCCCTCCTTTCCTGCATGCTGTGCTACCGCTGGCTTTATTCCTACTGAGAAAAACTCAGGCACATCCCCAATTTCCAGCCTCTTGTTTTTTTAGTCTCTATTTTCAATTTCATAAAGTAACATCATCAATCAAATTGTTAAAATTACAATTGAACTCTTAGAATTAAAACATCCAAACATAGAATTAATACAATATTAAAAATGATACAATCAATAACTATTCTTTAACTACATCCATCAAAACGCCATATATACAGTTCTCTTCTCCCATCCTACCCCCCAAACCCTTTATCCATTTGATTAATTAAGACTAATAGGCATCCATGAACTTCCCCCAAATGTTTTCAAATATGAAGTATTTCTTTTCTCTACATCTAACATTCATGTGTTTGAGGTAACCCGTGATTTTATTCTATATATGTTTTCTGCCAAACCAAATACACTTTTGCCAATGTGTGTTATTAATATTGAGATAGATTTTAAAAAATATATATATTTAACTTCCTCATTTTAAAAAACTCTGCGTTAACCTTTCACACACTGTACATTGAAAGGACAGGGCTCTTCTGTATTATGGAATAGTTTGTGACAGGTCTTCTACACCTGTCAGAGAGAGAGATAGATGGGTTCTTGAAAATATACTGCCAAAAGATGCCCTCAGTCACAAACCCTTTGAGAATGGGGCTACTTCCAATATTGGCACAAGTGAAGGGATGGGCAATGCATCTCTGCGCTTGCGCCCAAGAACCTGGCCCATAATCTCTAAAGCAACCTACTGACTGTTCCCTGGGCATGAGTGGCATCAGACAATACCTCCTGCCTGAGCACTGGGCATGAGTTTCATCAGAAGTCACCTCCTGACTGAGCGCTGGGCATGAGTGGCGTCAGAAGTCACCTCCTGCTTGAGCACTGGGCATAAGTGTCGTCAGAAGTCACCTCCTGCCTGAGTACTGGGCATGAGTGCCGTCATAAGTCACCTCCTGACTGAGCGCTAGGCATGAGTTGCGTCAGAAGTCACCTCCTGCCTGAGCACTGGGCATGAGTGCCGTCAGAAGTCACCTCCTGACTGAGTGCTGGGCATGAGTGCTGTCAGAAGACACCTCCTGACTGAGCGCTAGGCATGATTCCTATGGGAAGAGACCTCCTGACTGAGCACTGGGCATGAGTGCCGTCAGAATTCACCTCCTGACTGAGCGCTAGGCATGAGTGCCGTCAGAAGACACCTCCTGCCTGAGCGCTGGGCATGAGTGCCATGGGAAGACACCTCCTGACTGAGCGCTGGGCATGAATGCCGTCGGAAGACACCTCCTGCCTAAGCGTTGGTCATGAGTGCTGTCAGAAGTCACCTCCTGACTGAGCGCTGGGCATGAGTGCCGTGGGAAGAGACCTCCTGACTGAGCGCTGGGCATGAGTGCCGTCAGAAGACACCTCTTGCCTGAGCGCTGGGCATGAGTGCCGCCAGAAGTCACCGCCTGACTGAGCGCTGGGTGAGTGCCGTCGGAAGACACTTCCTGTCTGAGCGCTGGGCATGAGTGCCGTCAGAAGACACCTCCTGCCTGAGCGCTGGGCATGAGTGCCGTCAAAAGTCACCTTCTGACTGAGCGCTGGGCATGAGTGCCGTCAGAAGTCACCTCCTGACTGAGCGCTGGGCTAGAGTGCCGTCGGAAGACACCTCCTGCCTGAGCGCTGCGTGAGTGCCATCGGAAGACAACTCCTGCCTGAGCGCTGGGCATGAGTGCCATCAGAAGACACCTCCAGCCTGAGTGGTAGGCATGAGTGCCATGGGAAGACACCTCCTGCCTGAGCGCTGGGCATGAGTGCCGTCGGAAGACACCTCCTGCCTGAGCGCTGGGTGAGTGCCGTCGGAAGACACCTCCTGCCTGAGCGCTGGGCATGAGTGCCGTCAGAAGACACCTTCAGCCTGAGTGTTGGGCATGAGTGCCATGGGAAGACACCTCCTGCCTGAGCACTGGGCATGAGTGCCGTCGGAAGACACCTCCTGCCTGAGCGCTGTGCATGAGTGCCGTAGGAAGACACTTCCTGCCTGAGCGCTGGGCATGAGTGCCATGGGAAGAGACCTCCTGACTGAGCGCTGGGCATGAGTGCCGTCGGAAGACACCTCCTTCCTGATGCTGGGAAGGACTACTGTGGGAAGAGACCTCCTAACTGAGCACTGGGCATGGGTGCCGACGGAAAACACCTCCTGACTGAGCGCTGGGCATGAGTGCCGTCGGAAGACACCTCCTTCCTGATGCTGGGAAGGACTACTGTGGGAAGAGACCTCCTGACTGAGCGCTGGGCATGAGTGCCGTCAAAAGACAACTCCTGACTGAGCGCTGGGCATGATTGGCGTCAGAAGACACCTCCTGCCTGATCGCTTGTCATGAGTGCCGTCGGAAGACACCTCCTGCCTGAGCTCTGGGAATGAGTACTGTGGGAAGAGACCTCCTGACTGAGCGCTGGGCATGGGTGCCATCGCAAGACACCTCCTGCCTGAGTGCTGGGCATGAGTGCCATGGGAAGAGACCTTCTGACAGATCGCTGGGCATGAGTGCCGTCGGAAGACACCTCCTGTCTGAGCGCTGGCCATGACTGCCGTCAGAAGACACCTCCTGACTGAGCGCATGGAATGAGTGCCATCGGAAGACACCTCCTACCTGAGTACTGGTCATGAGTACTGTCGGAAGAGACCTCCTGACTGAGAGCTGGGTATGGGTGCCGTCGGAAGACACCTCCTGCGTGAGCGCTGGCCATGAGTGCCATGGGAAGTGACCTCCTGACTGAGCGCTGGGCATGAGTGCCATCAGAAGGGACCTCCTGACTGAGTACTGTGCGAAAAGACCTCCTGACTTTTCCCTAGGCATGAGTGCCGTCGGAAGACACCCCCTGCCTGAGTGCTGGGAATGAGTGCCTTGGGAAGTGACCTCCTGATGGAGCACTGGGCATGAGTGCCGTAGGAAGACACCTCCTGCCTGAGGGCTGGGCATGAGTGCCATAGGAAGAGACCTCCTGACTGCGCACTGGGCACGAGTGCCATCAGAAGACAACTCCTGACTGAGCGCTGGGCATGATTGCCGTCAGAAGACACCTCCTGCCTGAGCGCTTGGCATGAGTGCCGTCAGAAGACACCTCCTGCCTGAGCTCTGGGTATGAGTACTGTGGGAAGAGACCTCCTGACTGAGCGCTGGGCATGGGTGCCATCGCAAGACACCTCCTGCCTGAGTGCTGGGAATGACTACTGTGGAAAGAGACCTCCTGACTGAGGGCTGTGTATGGGTGCTGTCGGAAGACACCTCCTGCCTGAGCGCTGGGCATGAGTGCCATGGGAAGAGACCTCCTGACTGAGCGCTTGGCATGAGTGCCGTCGAAAGACACCTCCTGCCTGAGCTCCGGGAATGAGTATTGTGGGAAGAGACCTTCTGACTGAGCGCTGGGCATGAGTTGCGTCAGAAGTCACCTCCTGCCTGAGCACTGGGCATGAGTGCCGTCAGAAGTCACCTCCTGACTGAGTGCTGGGCATGAGTGCTGTCAGAAGACACCTCCTGACTGAGCGCTAGGCATGATTCCTATGGGAAGAGACCTCCTGACTGAGCACTGGGCATGAGTGCCGTCAGAATTCACCTCCTGACTGAGCGCTAGGCATGAGTGCCGTCAGAAGACACCTCCTGCCTGAGCGCTGGGCATGAGTGCCATGGGAAGACACCTCCTGACTGAGCGCTGGGCATGAATGCCGTCGGAAGACACCTCCTGCCTAAGCGTTGGTCATGAGTGCTGTCAGAAGTCACCTCCTGACTGAGCGCTGGGCATGAGTGCCGTGGGAAGAGACCTCCTGACTGAGCGCTGGGCATGAGTGCCGTCAGAAGACACCTCTTGCCTGAGCGCTGGGCATGAGTGCCGCCAGAAGTCACCGCCTGACTGAGCGCTGGGTGAGTGCCGTCGGAAGACACTTCCTGTCTGAGCGCTGGGCATGAGTGCCGTCAGAAGACACCTCCTGCCTGAGCGCTGGGCATGAGTGCCGTCAAAAGTCACCTCCTGACTGAGCGCTGGGCATGAGTGCCGTCAGAAGTCACCTCCTGACTGAGCGCTGGGCTAGAGTGCCGTCGGAAGACACCTCCTGCCTGAGCGCTGGGTGAGTGCCATCGGAAGACAACTCCTGCCTGAGCGCTGGGCATGAGTGCCATCAGAAGACACCTCCAGCCTGAGTGGTAGGCATGAGTGCCATGGGAAGACACCTCCTGCCTGAGTGCTGGGCATGAGTGCCGTAGGAAGACACCTCCTGCCTGAGCGCTGGGCATGAGTGCCGTCGGAAGACACCTCCTGCCTGAGCGCTGGGTGAGTGCCGTCGGAAGACACCTCCTGCCTGAGCGCTGGGCATGAGTGCCGTCAGAAGACACCTTCAGCCTGAGTGTTGGGCATGAGTGCCATGGGAAGACACCTCCTGCCTGAGCACTGGGCATGAGTGCCGTCGGAAGACACCTCCTGCCTGAGCGCTGTGCATGAGTGCCGTAGGAAGACACTTCCTGCCTGAGCGCTGGGCATGAGTGCCATGGGAAGAGACCTCCTGACTGAGCGCTGGGCATGAGTGCCGTCGGAAGACACCTCCTTCCTGATGCTGGGAAGGACTACTGTGGGAAGAGACCTCCTGACTGAGCGCTGGGCATGGGTGCCGACGGAAAACACCTCCTGCCTTAGCGCTGGGCATGAGTGCTGTCAAAAGACAACTCCTGACTGAGCGCTGGGCATGATTGGCGTCAGAAGACACCTCCTGCCTGAGCGCTTGTCATGAGTGCCGTCGGAAGACACCTCCTGCCTGAGCTCTGGGAATGAGTACTGTGGGAAGAGACCTCCTGACTGAGCGCTGGGCATGGGTGCCATCGCAAGACACCTCCTGCCTGAGTGCTGGGCATTAGTGCCATGGGAAGAGACCTTCTGACTGATCGCTGGGCATGAGTGCCGTCGGAAGACACCTCCTGTCTGAGCGCTGGCCATGACTGCCGTCAGAAGACACCTCCTGACTGAGCGCAGGGAATGAGTGCCATCGGAAGACACCTCCTACCTGAGTACTGGTCATGAGTACTGTCGGAAGAGACCTCCTGACTGAGAGCTGGGTATGGGTGCCGTCGGAAGACACCTCCTGCGTGAGCGCTGGCCATGAGTGCCATGGGAAGTGACCTCCTGACTGAGCGCTGGGCATGAGTGCCATCAGAAGGGACCTCCTGACTGAGTACTGTGCGAAAAGACCTCCTGACTTTTCCCTAGGCATGAGTGCCGTCGGAAGACACCCCCTGCCTGAGTGCTGGGAATGAGTGCCTTGGGAAGTGACCTCCTGATGGAGCACTGGGCATGAGTGCCGTAGGAAGACACCTCCTGCCTGAGCGCTTGGCATGAGTGCCGTCAGAAGACACCTCCTGCCTGAGCTCTGGGTATGAGTACTGTGGGAAGAGACCTCCTGACTGAGCGCTGGGCATGGGTGCCATCGCAAGACACCTCCTGCCTGAGTGCTGGGAATGACTACTGTGGAAAGAGACCTCCTGACTGAGGGCTGGGTATGGGTGCTGTCGGAAGACACCTCCTGCCTGAGCGCTGGGCATGAGTGCCATGGGAAGAGACCTCCTGACTGAGCGCTTGGCATGAGTGCCGTCGAAAGACACCTCCTGCCTGAGCTCCGGGAATGAGTATTGTGGGAAGAGACCTTCTGACTGAGCGCTGGGCATGGGTACCATCGCAAGACACCTCCTGCCTGAGCGCTGGGAATGAGTACTGTGGGAAGAGACCTCCTGACTGAGCGCAGGGCATGAGTGCCATAGGAAGACACCGCCTACCTGAGCGCTGGGCATGAGTACTGTCGGAAGAGACCTCCTGACTGAGCGCTGGGTATGGGTGCCATCAGAAAATACCTCCTGCCTGAGCGCTGGCCATGAGTGCTATGGGAAGTAACGTCCTGACTGAGTGCTGGGCATGAGTGCCATCAGAAGAGACCTCCTTACTGAGTACTGTGGGAAGAGACCTCCTGACTTTTCCCTGGGCATGAGTCCCGTCAGAAGACATCCCCTGCCTGAGTGCTGGGCATGAGTGCCGTGGGAAGTGACCTCCTGACGGAGCGCTGGGCATGAGTGCCGTCAGAAGACCCCTCCTGCCTGAGCTCATGGCATGAGTGCCGTCGGAAGACACCTCCTTCCTGAGTGCTGGGCATGAGTGCCGTGGGAAGTGAACTCTTGACTGAGCGCTGGGCATGAGTACTGTGGGAAGAGCCCTCCTGACTGAGCGATGGGCATGGGGGCCGTCAGAAGACACCTCCTGCTTGAGCGCTGGGCATGAGTGCCATGGGAAGAGACCTCCTGACTGAGCGCTGGGCATGAGTGCCGTCAGAAGACACCTCCAACCTGAACGCTGGGCATGAGTGCCATGGGAAGACACCTCCTGCCTGAGCGCTGGGCATGAGTGCCGTCGGAAGACACCTCCTTCCTGAGCGCTGGGTATGAGTGCTGTCAGAAGACACCTCCTGCCTGAGCGCTGGGCATGAGTGCCCTCGGAAGACACCTCCTGCCTGAGCGCTGGGCATGAGAGCCGTCAGAAGACACCTCCTGCCTGAGCACTGGGTGAGTGCCATCGGAAGACACCTCCTGCCTGAGCGCTGGGCATGAGTGCCGTCAGAAGACACCTTCAGCCTGATTGTTGGGCATGAGTGCCATGGGAAGACAGTTCCTGCCTGAGCACTGGGCATGAGTGCCGTCGGAAGGCACCTCCTGCCTGAGCACTGGGCATGAGTGCCATAGGAAGACACTTCCTGCCTGAGCGCTGGGCATGAGTGCTGTCGGAAGACACCTCCTGCCTGAGTGCTGGGCCTGAGTGCCATGGGAAGAGACCTCCTGACTGAGCGCTGGGCATGAGTGCCGTCGGAAGACACCTCCTGCCTGATGCTGGGAAGGAGTCCTGTGGGAAGAGACCTCCTGACTGAGCGCTGGGCATGGGTGCCGACGGAAGACACCTCCTGCCTGAGCGTTGGGCATGAGAGCCGTCGGAAGACACCTCCTGCCTGAGCGCTGGGTGAGTGCCATCGGAAGACACCTCCTTCCTGAGTGCTGGGCATGAGTGCCGTGGGAAGTGAACTCTTGACTGAGCGCTGGGCATGAGTACTGTGGGAAGAGCCCTCCTGACTGAGCGATGGGCATGGGGGCCGTCAGAAGACACCTCCTGCTTGAGCGCTGGGCATGAGTGCCATGGGAAGAGACCTCCTGACTGAGCGCTGGGCATGAGTGCCGTCAGAAGACACCTCCAACCTGAACGCTGGGCATGAGTGCCATGGGAAGACACCTCCTGCCTGAGCGCTGGGCATGAGTGCCGTCGGAAGACACCTCCTTCCTGAGCGCTGGGTATGAGTGCTGTCAGAAGACACCTCCTGCCTGAGCGCTGGGCATGAGTGCCCTCGGAAGACACCTCCTGCCTGAGCGCTGGGCATGAGAGCCGTCAGAAGACACCTCCTGCCTGAGCACTGGGTGAGTGCCATCGGAAGACACCTCCTGCCTGAGCGCTGGGCATGAGTGCCGTCAGAAGACACCTTCAGCCTGATTGTTGGGCATGAGTGCCATGGGAAGACAGTTCCTGCCTGAGCACTGGGCATGAGTGCCGTCGGAAGGCACCTCCTGCCTGAGCACTGGGCATGAGTGCCATAGGAAGACACTTCCTGCCTGAGCGCTGGGCATGAGTGCTGTCGGAAGACACCTCCTGCCTGAGTGCTGGGCCTGAGTGCCATGGGAAGAGACCTCCTGACTGAGCGCTGGGCATGAGTGCCGTCGGAAGACACCTCCTGCCTGATGCTGGGAAGGAGTCCTGTGGGAAGAGACCTCCTGACTGAGCGCTGGGCATGGGTGCCGACGGAAGACACCTCCTGCCTGAGCGTTGGGCATGAGAGCCGTCGGAAGACACCTCCTGCCTGAGCGCTGGGTGAGTGCCATCGAAAGACACCTCCTGCCTGAGCGCTGGGCATGAGTGCCGTCAGAAGACACCTTCAGCCTGATTGTTGGGCATGAGTGCCATGGGAAGACACCTCCTGCCTGAGATCTGGGCATGAGTGCCGTCGGAAGGCACCTCCTGCCTGAGCGCTGGGCATGAGTGCCATAGGAAGACACTTCCTGCCTGAGCGCTGGGCATGAGTGCTGTCGGAAGACACCTCCTGCCTGAGTGCTGGGCCTGAGTGCCATGGGAAGAGACCTCCTGACTGAGTGCTGTCAGAAGACACCTCCTGACTGAGCACTAGGCATAATTCCTATGGGAAGAGACCTCCTGACTGAGCGCTGGGCATGAGTGCCGTCAGAATTCACCTCCTGACTGAGCGCTAGGCATGAGTGCCGTCAGAAGACACCTCCTGCCTGAGCGCTGGGCATGAGTGCCATGGGAAGACACCTCCTGACTGAGCGCTGGGCATGAGTGCCGTCGGAAGACACCTCCTGCCTAAGCGTTGGTCATGAGTGCTGTCAGAAGTCACCTCCTGACTGAGCGCTGGGCATGAGTGCCGTGGGAAGAGACCTCCTGACTGAGCGCTGGGCATGAGTGCCGTCAGAAGACACCTCTTGCCTGAGCGCTGGGCATGAGTGCCGTCAGAAGTCACCGCCTGACTGAGCGCTGGGTGAGTGCCGTCGGAAGACACTTCCTGTCTGAGCGCTGGGCATGAGTGCCATCAGAAGACACCTCCAGCCTGAGTGCTGGGCATGAGTGCCATGGGAAGACACCTCCTGCTTGAGCGCTGGGCATGAGTGCCGTCAGAAGACACCTCCTGCCTGAGTGCTGGGCATGAGTGCCATCAAAAGTCACCTCCTGACTGAGCGCTGGGCATGAGTGCCGTCAGAAGTCACCTCCTGACTGAGCGCTGGGCTAGAGTGCCGTCGGAAGACACCTCCTGCCTGAGCGCTGGGTGAGTGCCATCGGAAGACACCTCCTGCCTGAGCGCTGGGCATGAGTGCAATCAGAAGACACCTCCAGCCTGAGTGGTAGGCATGAGTGCCATGGGAAGACACCTCCTGCCTGAGCGCTGGGCATGAGTGCCGTAGGAAGACACCTCCTGCCTGAGCGCTGGGCATGAGTGCCGTCGGAAGACACCTCCTGCCTGAGCGCTGGGTGAGTGCCGTCGGAAGACACCTCCTGCCTGAGCGCTGGGCATGAGTGCCATGGGAAGAGACCTCCTGACTGCGCACTGGGCACGAGTGCCATCAGAAGACAACTCCTGACTGAGCGCTGGGCATGATTGCCGTCAGAAGACACCTCCTGCCTGAGCGCTTGCCATGAGTGCCGTCAGAAGACACCTCCTGCCTGAGCTCTGGGTATGAGTACTGTGGGAAGAGACCTCCTGACTGAGCGCTGGGCATGGGTGCCATCGCAAGACACCTCCTGCCTGAGTGCTGGGAATGACTACTGTGGAAAGAGACCTCCTGACTGAGCGCTGGGTATGGGTGCTGTCAGAAGACACCTCCTGCCTGAGCGCTGGGCATGAGTGCCATGGGAAGTAACGTCCTGACTGAGTGCTAGGCATGAGTGCCATCAGAAGAGACCTCCTTACTGAGTACTGTGGGAAGAGACCTCCTGACTTTTCCCTGGGCATGTGTCCCGTCAGAAGACATCCCCTGCCTGAGTGCTGGGCATGAGTGCCGTGGGAAGTGACCTCCTGACGGAGCGCTGGGCATGAGTGCCGTCAGAAGACCCCTCCTGCCTGAGCTCATGGCATGAGTGCCGTCGGAAGACACCTCCTTCCTGAGTGCTGGGCATGAGTGCCGTGGGAAGTGAACTCCTGACTGAGCGCTGGGCATGAGTACTGTGGGAAGAGCCCTCCTGACTGAGCGATGGGCATGGGGGCCGTCAGAAGACACCTCCTGCTTGAGCGCTGGGCATGAGTGCCATGGGAAGAGACCTCCTGACTGAGCGCTGGGCATGAGTGCCGTCAGAAGACACCTCCAACCTGAACGCTGGGCATGAGTGCCATGGGAAGACACCTCCTGCCTGAGCGCTGGGCATGAGTGCCGTCGGAAGACACCTCCTTCCTGAGCGCTGGGTATGAGTGCTGTCAGAAGACACCTCCTGCCTGAGCGCTGGGCATGAGTGCCCTCGGAAGACACCTCCTGCCTGAGCGCTGGGCATGAGAGCCGTCAGAAGACACCTCCTGCCTGAGCGCTGGGTGAGTGCCATCGGAAGACACCTCCTGCCTGAGCGCTGGGCATGAGTGCCGTCAGAAGACACCTTCAGTCTGATTGTTGGGCATGAGTGCCATGGGAAGACAGCTCCTGCCTGAGCACTGGGCATGAGTGCCGTCGGAAGGCACCTCCTGCCTGAGCGCTGGGCATGAGTGCCATAGGAAGACACTTCCTGCCTGAGCGCTGGGCATGAGTGCTGTCGGAAGACACCTCCTGCCTGAGTGCTGGGCCTGAGTGCCATGGGAAGAGACCTCCTGACTGAGCGCTGGGCATGAGTGCCGTCGGAAGACACCTCCTGCCTGATGCTGGGAAGGAGTACTGTGGGAAGAGACCTCCTGACTGAGCGCTGGGCATGGGTGCCGACGGAAGACACCTCCTGCCTGAGCGTTGGGCATGAGAGCCGTCGGAAGACACCTCCTGCCTGAGCGCTGGGTGAGTGCCATCGAAAGACACCTCCTGCCTGAGCGCTGGGCATGAGTGCCGTCAGAAGACACCTTCAGCCTGATTGTTGGGCATGAGTGCCATGGGAAGACACCTCCTGCCTGAGATCTGGGCATGAGTGCCGTCGGAAGGCACCTCCTGCCTGAGCGCTGGGCATGAGTGCCATATGAAGACACTTCCTGACTGAGTGCTGGGCATGAGTGCCGTCAGAAGACACCTCCAACCTGAACGATGGGCATGAGTGCCATGGGAAGACACCTCCTGCCTGAGCGCTGGGCATGAGTGCCGTCGGAAGACACCTCCTTCCTGAGCGCTGGGTATGAGTGCTGTCAGAAGACACCTCCTGCCTGAGCGCTGGGCATGAGTGCCCTCGGAAGACACCTCCTGCCTGAGCGCTGGGCATGAGAGCCGTCAGAAGACACCTCCTGCCTGAGCACTGGGTGAGTGCCATCGGAAGACACCTCCTGCCTGAGCGCTGGGCATGAGTGCCGTCAGAAGACACCTTCAGCCTGATTGTTGGGCATGAGTGCCATGGGAAGACAGCTCCTGCCTGAGCACTGGGCATGAGTGCCGTCGGAAGGCACCTCCTGCCTGAGCACTGGGCATGAGTGCCATAGGAAGACACTTCCTGCCTGAGCGCTGGGCATGAGTGCTGTCGGAAGACACCTCCTGCCTGAGTGCTGGGCCTGAGTGCCATGGGAAGAGACCTCCTGACTGAGCGCTGGGCATGAGTGCCGTCGGAAGACACCTCCTGCCTGATGCTGGGAAGGAGTACTGTGGGAAGAGACCTCCTGACTGAGCGCTGGGCATGGGTGCCGACGGAAGACACCTCCTGCCTGAGCGTTGGGCATGAGAGCCGTCGGAAGACACCTCCTGCCTGAGCGCTGGGTGAGTGCCATCGAAAGACACCTCCTGCCTGAGCGCTGGGCATGAGTGCCGTCAGAAGACACCTTCAGCCTGATTGTTGGGCATGAGTGCCATGGGAAGACACCTCCTGCCTGAGATCTGGGCATGAGTGCCGTCGGAAGGCACCTCCTGCCTGAGCGCTGGGCATGAGTGCCATAGGAAGACACTTCCTGCCTGAGCGCTGGGCATGAGTGCTGTCGAAAGACACCTCCTGCCTGAGTGCTGGGCCTGAGTGCCATGGGAAGAGACCTCCTGACTGAGTGCTGTCAGAAGACACCTCCTGACTGAGCACTAGGCATAATTCCTATGGGAAGAGACCTCCTGACTGAGCGCTGGGCATGAGTGCCGTCAGAATTCACCTCCTGACTGAGCGCTAGGCA